>NC_064767.1:4200416-4545000 GCF_011397635.1 Epinephelus fuscoguttatus
TCTTCGGTCTAAGTTCTGTTTGTTCATCGATTTAGATCCAGTAACATCAAAATCACTTTAGTTCCCAGTGGCAGCCTTTAAAAACGTCAAAAGCACAAAGCGAACTGAAAATAATTGTTCAGCTTTTTCTCTCCATATTACGTTTGAAGCCTAACACAGGCTCAAATACGTCACCACACATCACGTGTGTTCTGATGTCACAGCGATGTGCTCCAGTAATTAAACATACAACATGTTGAGTTTATATTCAAATCAACAACCTGACAGGGAGTTTAAAATGGTCTCAAAGACACGAGCCTGTCCACGAGGACACTGTCCTGATGTGTCTCATTCAGATGTCCTCCTGCTGCGCATTAAACAGCCAAAGTCTTTCAATTAGACATAAATATTTATTATGCAATAAATGGGGGAAATCCCAGAACAGCTCTCAGGTATTTATATGACCTTATTACCTCTGGAGGCCTCAGGGCTTTGTGCTGCAGCCTCTTCAGCCATATGATATGTGCTGACCCAAATACAGCTCAGCTCTACATCTGGTTTGTCCATTGACTTAAATGTTACATAGAAAACTTCACTCTGGCTGCAACAAGCTGCAAGTTGTAAGTCACATCATGTGAATATGGGATGTAACCAGAAACAAAAGCACCCTGCTACGAATCTGCTGATGTAGAGAAAACACATCAGTAACCAGGAGTCACTCTGGTGCTGTTGCATACAGCCATCATGGTCAGCGTCAGAGAAGCGTCCATGAACACCTGAGAAACTTCCACAAAACAATGATGAAGATGTTTCAAGTGCAGCACCCCAAGGCAGCCAAGGCCATATGAAAACTAAACATCAGCAGTAGAGGAAGTATTCCGATCATTTACTCAAGTAAAACTACTAATACCACATTGTGAAAATACTCTGTTAAAAGTAAAAGTCCAGCATTAATAACATTCTACTAAATCCTTTGGTAGAGCACGTTATGAGTCACTTTATCTCAGTGGAAAATGTGTTGAACTAAACCTGACTGAACTATCGCTACAATTCAGTTCTGTTATGTTATGCTAAAAAAAATCCACTAGATGTCGCTACATCAGGAAGTTAACTAAAAAAGTCCCGCCAGACTTGGAGGCTCTGTGTGGTGGGATTTTTAAAGGTGGGAATATCTTTTCAACATGTTAGTTTCAGACGTGTTACTGAAACAGTTTAATTTAACTAAATAAAATCATTCGAAGGGTCAAATAATTTCTTAAAACATGCCCAACCAAACGCTTCATATGTCCTTCCATGGTGAAGGTGGTGAAGCCAAGCTAATGTGATTAACATTGACTATTTGCTGCCCAGTATTTGCAGTGCTGTTTGCAGTGCACTGTGTTTCCCTGAGCATTTTCCCAGAGCGCCGTTAAAGTGTATCAGTGATCGACCGCATGTCATGCCGACGTTAAAGGACGGCTTATTTCGTCAGTGTCTGACACTGCAAGTCACTGCACGAGTGTTGATTTCGACGACTTCGGAGTGAGTCGCCGTTGCTTTTGGAGATCAGTTCATCTTCTGCTCTCTTAACTATACACAGTAAAAGACATTTTGACCAGGGGTGCCCAAACTTGTGTGTTTGCGTCTCTTTGCACCTCTTTGAAGTCATTCTGTGTCTCTTCGAGGTGTATTTGTGCCTTCTTTGGTTGTTTTGAGTCTCTTTGCAGTTTCTTTGGATGTCTTTGTTGCGGTTTTGTGTCTCTTAAAAGGTCCTTTTGTCTCTTTGTGGTCATTTTTTGTCTCTTTAAGGTGGATACATGTTCATATGAGTGACATTTTGCAGGTGACCAGAGGGGGCCCTGACATTTTAGGCCCCTGGCTAGGCCCATCCGGTAATCCATCAGTGAGCAGAGTAGAAATATAACGTTTACAAAATGTCTTGAATTGGTTCATGAGGAAATGTAGTTGCGTCCAGCCCTGCTTTAGGCCTCTTCTTCTGACAGTCACGCTAACAGAAAGGTATTCAGCCTGTGAGCCAACCCCCCAGTGGCTTCCCTCGCTCCTCTCTCTCCAGAGCTATGATGAAGTCATGAACCTGAGCTGATTATGTCCACAGGCTACGCAACATGGAGAGGAGAGAGAGAAGGGAGGAGCTCAGCCTCACACCGGCACAAAGCCTACTGTTACGCTGTAAACTTGATTTTGATGTATGTCGGTAACTTCCTGCCTGTGTCCAAAGACATTGGCTGGCCTTTGCCATCCTTCTGTTAAGCAGCCTCCAACTGTTTTCCCTTGTTCATCAATAGAATATTAAATCATAGTGGCATCTAGTTTACTGTAGGGCACAGTCACTAAGAAGCCTTAATCAACATCATTAAGACACTACTTTCTGTCACGTGTCTATATTCGGCAGTAATCTGTAATCTGCCTATAGGTTGATCAACGGACGTGTCAGAGTCCAACACATGATACTGTCCAAAAAATAACCCTGGGCGTCAGCTGTCAATGGGCTTTCCATCAGAACAACACCCTGATGTGTTTCAGTGAGATGTCCTCATGATGAGTGAATGCATAACAGGAAATGATCAGACACATATTTATTGAGCAATAAATGGGAAAATCCCCAAACAACACAAAGGTTTCCTTTAACACAGCTCTCATATATTATGTTTTATAGGGAAATTACCAAAATGTAATCTGAGAACGACTGCTGCGACTTCTCAAACAACTACAAGTTATCTTAGTATATATCAGTGGAGAGTGATGGGCCACCAGCTGGAGGGAACATTACAACAGTTAACTACTATTCCACTCCAACTGTAGGGAGCTACAACCAGTAATAATTTTGCAAACAGGATATAATGATGCTATTTTCCTTGATAACTTCTTGATTCATCAGGCGGAACATGGGACCACAGTGTGAGGACATACGGCTGGAGATTTTGTCTTCCAAACAATAATCAGTGAGGCATCTGTGTGCATCTGAAGAGGAAGATTAATAGTTGGTGATGAGCATCCACCAAAAGAAATGCATTCTCACTCCGATCTCGTCACATATCCGTGTCTGGCTGCAGACTCTCCACGTTGAGATATGACGTCCAAGGTACCCTGAGTGCGTTGGTTGCTTAAGTTCTGAGATGCAAAGTCAACTTCACCCTGTTACATGCCTCGTTTATCTTCAAAATACACTTCTGTTTTCACAGGAAATGTACTGTTTGCATTGGTTATGTTTTGCCAACACGCACGTGGTTGGGTTCAGGAAAAAAGAACAGGGTTTGGCATTACAATCTTATGGGACGCAAACACCGGCCTCCTGGGTTAAAGTCTCTGGTTATTGGACCCTTCCACTCAGACTTCCACCACCTCAACTTTCATTCCTGTCCCACCACATTTCACCCTGACGCCACCAGGCGCCACTGAGCTATAAAGGCGACTGGCCACGTATCATGCCGACATGAAAGGACAGCTTTTTTTGTTGGTGTTTGACTCCTGAAGTCATATCATATGTTGGGTATATGTTTGCATATCTGTAGCTTTATGCAAGTTTAAAAGCAACTTTGCAGTATTTCTCACAATGCTGGGCAGGATCATGAATATGGACGGTGCAGCTGCACTGGGGTCCATGATGTGGGTCTCAACAGGACCCTCAGCAATATGTTGAGCAGAGAACAGACCTTTGCAACTGACTCAGATTGTTATTTCAGATAAATGCCTGTGTTCCTGGATGAACCTCAGTCAAATTTAATTGAGTGTGGTAATTTTGTGAGCCGGTGCCATCTGCTAACTCTGTCATGGTTTTCTGTTTGTTTGCTAAACAGTCAGTGGCACTCTATAACAAGATATCATGCTTATCCTACATGAACTAAACTATAAATAAACTATAAAAAACAACTAGGCTATTGAGTTACAGTTTTTCTCCACAGAAAAAGGGAACTATGCAAACAAGTCTGAAAATTTGAGGCTCATGTATAAAATTTAAAATCACATTTTTGCTAAACTCAAAGCAATATATCCAGAATTCAGCCGCTCCTCTTCTCACACCCCGTCCTTCATAACCTCCACTGGCTCCGGATCAGCCAGCGTATCAACTTCAAACTCCTCCTCATCACACAACCCCCCCCCCCCCCCACAGCTACATCTGGCCCTAGTGCATGTTATTGTGCACATATTGTCTCGTCACATGATCAGAGACTTGACATTGGACAGCATCACCATATCATAACTGCATATCTGTATATCACAAAAATTACCAGAGAAAATAAGAAACTATTAATATAATAATTTAATAATTTGAAGTAAGCATATAATTCTGTCATAGATGTTATTGACTATTTTGCAAAAAAGAAGAAAAGAAAACATGACAGAGATGAGTTTCCCTTTTTCAAGGACATATAGCAAATGGCACTGGTTTTAATTTAATGGGAGTTCTTCTTTGAACACAGGCATAATTCCAAGGTGGCAATCAGTCATAAGGGCCCATTCTCCACCCAACACATTGTTGGAGGTCTCAGTCTTTCTGTGGGCCCCTCAACTGCACTGCTTGCACTGTCTTTATTTACGCCCCTGTCCGAAGTCAAGTCTCTAAACGATTGCTGCTTTACATGCAAAGTCTGCTTCATAGCTTCTAACTAGTGTGCACTTGGGCCTGTTGTAACCCCAATCCATCCATGACTCAAAACTTTGATGTAAAATATGTTCAAATGTCCCAGACTGTCAAAATGACATAAAAACTTTATGTTCACGTGATACAAAAACTTGTCCTTTGTGAGCTTGACATATTTCTTGTTATGTGAAATCTGCAATATTTGAGTTTTGAGTTAATTTGACGACAACATATAAATCTGTGTTATGTATCTTCGATATCCTCACTTCAAATGAGTTCTGTGTTATTAAAACACAAATTATTTTATCATTTGATTGAAATATTGTATTAAACACACAGAAATATGGAGTGAGATGAGGGTCATTTATTCTGTGTCCAGTGTACTCGAAACTTTCATGTGACTGTACTGCAAAGTTGTGTGTGCGGCCATGTCCAGTAAATTTTAATTAGAGTGAGTGACTTTTGGATCCAGCTCAACAATAAAACATTTTATGTTTGTTTGACTTTAAATTTAGAACATATATTGTGGTTTGTACATATGACACACCATGTTGTTTGTATTTTATAAACATTAAAAAAATACTCAGCAATATGGTAACTTTATGTTAATGTGACATAGGATTAAATGCTCAAACAACAACAAGTTTTTGAAATATCATAAAACTCCTGTCAGACAGTTGTCATGTGACACATCTTTGTCTGGTGTAAAGTTAAAACTTAAAAGTTACGGTATTGCATTTAACTTAAAAAGTTGAGTGAGCGAATTGAACTCTAAAAAACAATCCACTGATTCAACTGAAACAAATTAATGTAACAATGTGCATGCATCTTTTTAATTGAGTCAGTCCTCTAAGTCTTTTATAATCTGACTAACTCAGTAAGTTTAGTGCAACCAACATGATTTACTCTGACCCTGAAAAGCTTAAGATGAACCAACTTAATTTTTATCCAAAAGTTGTGTTGCTATTTAGTGGTCAAACTATTTTTGTAAGATATTATAACTTGTTTATTTTAATTCTATGCTACTCAAAAAAAGGTCTTAAAATAAGCTGTCAGTTGACTGACACAGGTTAATGGAACAAGTGTAATCTTTTTATGTGGAAGAATATCTTTATTTTAAGCATCATTCATGAACCCCATGAATCAGTTTTGGGGTTCACACCTTTCACCTCTGTCTGTGGGAAAATGTTTTGGTATATAAAGGTGTTTATTTTGGGCTAAAATGCAGTAGTTGCAAAATATCAGAATTAGTGATTGAGCCTAACTTTGGAGTAAAATTATTACCTTTTTCTTAAACACACAATGTGACATTACACACTGTAAGTTGATGTCACTGCAAGTATTTGTATCAATTGTATTCTGTGAATAAAAAGGAAGATTGTTGCTGCCCTTCACAATATTTCCATAAAAAAACAAAACAAAAAATAATATGAGATGAAGCTTCTTTCATCCCAGCTGAGTATTCCCCTCTAATTGGACTCAGTGTGGGCACAAAGGACAGTGTGCGTGATCCCAGAGAATAAAAACCATTGTAAGGACTCTATACATTCAAAGATGTCCAAATGAGCTTTGATGTGCAGCTTCCTGTAGGACTTGTTTGTGCTCTTTATTCGAAGAAATTTACTCTCAACATCGGGATGTGGTTTTACAAGTCGAAAATATCCCAGAGGTCTCATGTCGTGAATTTAGAGAATCGGCGTGCGTGCAAAAAAACAAAAACGATTTTTATTACAGGCCACATACAGATGAAGATTTCAATTTAAATTCCACCTCCTGGCAATGTATTTATGTTTTATATAGAATGTTAGAAAGGCTTAACTACAGCACTATTGTTAGCGTATTGTGTGTGTGTGTGTGTGTGTGTGTGTGTGTGTGTGTGTGTGTGTGCCTTGGAATTGACATGGCCTGACCACAAAAACGTGCAGCGCAGCCTTTAGTTGATTGTACTCAGCAGACCCAGTTTGGGCAGGCTCAAGGTCAAAGACTGTTTTCCTCACTTTGCACAGACACTGAGAGCTGGTTTCACTGGGGGATGGATGGAGGAGAGATGTTGTGACAGGCTTCATATTCAGGCTGTATCATAGCTGTGTTTATTGTTTTAACGTTGAGGGCTCAGGGGGTCACGATGCACAGTTAGGTTCATATTAAGCTGATTATAATCGCTTCATTTATGACTTTATTTCGGGTGAAAACTAATTTCCGGGCCCCAAAATAGTGTCCCACAGCAGAGTCACAGTTCCTGGGTGTTGTTATATCTTGGGCCAAACCTCAGCCTCTTTGGATTTAAAGATTTTTATAGTCCATGTATTTACCGGGCTGCACCTATCCGCCAAATTCTGACTTTGGCTCCATCACTGCACCGTTTCTAGCGGAGAACAGCCCGGCTCATGGCGCCTCTTCAGCGCGGAGACTGCCGGGCTACCACGAGCCACGGCAGCAGTATCCTCCTCCGTGGAAATGGACTCTCCACCAGGCGAACCGCGCCATCACCTCTGCGCCAACATCCTGCGTCAACCTGCCGGGGGAAGCCGTTTATCACGAGTACCAGGGTTTACCATCATCATCATCATCATCATCATCGGAGACGATATTCAGCGCCGGTAAGGACAGCTTTGTGTACGGCGGAGCGGTTTACAGCGCCTCCGGTCCGCGCTTTTACGCACAGGCGTTTGGCGCAGACCCGCGGAGTTTCCCTGGCAGATACACGGCGCTGAATCCACAGCATCGCTTCCCGGAAGAGCGGAGCCGGATCCTGCCGCCTGTTTTTGATCAGTTCTTCGAGTGTGCAGAGGACACGGTGGATCAGAGAGCGCAGATCACACTTGGGAGCCAACAGGAGACGGAGACACATCAGGCCGAGTGGACGAGCTGTCACACCGGGGAGAGCAGCGAGGTGAGGGCGGGGTCAGAGTCACCCCAGGCTGGGAAGGAGGAAGAGGAGGATGCGCCCTTATCCAGCGGCAGTGGAGACAGTCATGGCTCGGGTGAGTGGAGGTCAAACAATAATTTACTATAATTTAATATGGAGCTAAATAGTTTCATTCTAAAACGAGACCACGTGGAACTATTTTAATCCAACAGCAGTTTCTTAAATCGCCATGACCTCACGTGCATATGCTGACAGGGTCACGGGACATTTGTACAACTATTTGACATCATGTAAGCCAGTGTCAGTAAAGTTATTACATAATTTCTTCAACTTCCGGGGTCTCTTTCCATATTCTCTTTGTTACATTGAGATTAACCAAATCACAGTGACAATGTTGGAGCGCGAAATGCGGCCAGTAGCCAGATCAGGTTCAGAAAATAATCATTTGTTTAGAAAATAAAAATCTAGAATAAAAAAATAGACTCATAGTAAACTCTTTAATTTGTGTATTGGTTTATTTATTGTGCTGCTGCTGATATTATATAATTCAGTATTTTTATTAGACCAAGTTCGTCTTTTCAGAATAAAGTAGGCCTAAATTAAAAAAAATAAATAAATAAATAATAATAATAATAATTTAAAAAAAAAGATAATAATCGTGTATTTTCTGGTACATGCTTAAAACCCAAGATACATTTACTGAACCTGATATAACTAATCTCTCCCACATCGAATATAAAAATCGTACTTTCCTATGAAGTTAGACGCGCTGGGTAAATGTGATTATTTTCCAAATATACCAAATAAAGTTATGTTACATTTTCCTCTCCGTTTGTTGGCAGCTTTAGTTGCAGCCCAGTTGATGTGTTTGGCTGCATGCTAACACAGCAAACAGTCACATGGCACTAACAGCGCATGGGCCTCAATAACCACGCTATCTTTGCGCATATTGCAAATGCATACACATTTATAATGAGAGCATTAATGAGACTCTGAAACAGCCACGCAACATGAAGTCATGTTGACTTCTTAAAGTCACCGTTTTGACCCCAGACCTTGACATTCACTTTAAATGCAATGATTTTTAATTAAATGAAACTCAGACTGATGCGCATGAATTTGACTTTTGTAAGTCGAAAGTTGCTCATATCTATGTTTGGGTGTCTCCTTTGAACATTCACACTAATGTTGGATTACGCTGCACACAGCGGGCCGATTATAATTCTACAGATTGTAAATTATTGCTGTTTTTTGTAACTTAAACGTCATTTCCCCTCCCCTCTGGCCTGTCCTCTTCCCTCCATCCCTCTGTCTCTCCGCAGCAGAGCCCTGTGTGATGAGAAAGAAGCGCTGTCCTTACTCCAAGCAGCAGATCAGGGAGCTGGAGAGAGAGTTTCTATTCAACATCTACATCAACAAGGACAGACGCATGCAGCTGTCCCGCCTCCTGCGCCTCACAGACCGGTGCGTGCATGTTGCACTGTTTCTTTCATTCTACATTTAGTGGGTCAGACTGGACCCTGGGCACAGGGGCTCAGTTACACCTGCGCAAAACAAAGAACACGTCTAATCTGAGTTTAGATCAGACCCAATCGCCAGAAATAAATGTTGGCATTTAACGCTTCTGCAAACCAGGAAAACGTTATGTTTACATTAGGATACTTTGAACAGCGCTGTGGTTGAGGTGTGGTTAGATTGAGGCGCAAAACACACTGGTTATGGTCAGGAAAAGGTCATGTTTCATCTCATATCAGGGGCGTAAATATAGACAGTGCAGTTGCATTGGGGCCCGTGGGGTGGAGGGGCCTGAATGCCTGGAAATGCTTGCGTTCAAAGAAGACCTCACCTTAAATCAAGACATGGTGCAATTTTCTGTGTATGCCCTCAAAAAGGAGAACCCATCTCCATCATGGTTTTCTGTTTTTGTAAAACAGTATCAATCCATAACAATATTATGTGCTTATTCCACATAAACATAAAAAAATCTTTCGCTAAACTAATAATTTCCCATTTTTTTTCTTGTAGTTTTTGTCATAAACAGGTATGTGATGATGACTGCTGGGTAACGTGTGTAGACGTCCAGTATCAAGTCTCGGTTTAATCATGTAACAATGTATATATGATATATATGATATAATATAAAAGTGGTAAGACACACTGTTGGTAAAATGTACGCCTAAAACTGTATGTGTGTGCTTCATAAACTTGGGTGCACTAGGACCCATCATTATAGCGTGTACTGGAGCCCATT
Source organism: Epinephelus fuscoguttatus (assembly GCF_011397635.1). Lineage (NCBI taxonomy): Eukaryota > Metazoa > Chordata > Actinopteri > Perciformes > Serranidae > Epinephelus > Epinephelus fuscoguttatus. The sequence goes on from NC_064767.1 coordinate 4,210,098, forward strand.
GTAACTACCATATGCCTCTGTCTTATACTGCGTCACTTTAAAACTTTGATGATACGTATACTGCAGATTATTTCCAGGAAATTACAATATTTAACTGTAATATTTCACAATAAATCACACTGCTATCACCTCACAGGCTTTTACTGTGATATTTAACCATATTCAGAATTTTATTACGAAATTTATGCAGGTAAATACAATATTTTTACAGAAGCAGTTTAACTGTGAGTTTACAATCTAATACAGTAATTCTACAACAGCATATTGCTAAATCACAGTAATCAGATGTACAGTAACTGTGAAGGTACAGTTACATATAATAATTTTAAAGGAGCATACTGCTAAATCACGGTAATATACAGGCATAACTGCTGTCAGATCACAGGATACATTTTCATTTACTGTGAAAGTGATGTAGCTAGTAGCAGATAATTTACGTAAATGTACAGTCAAATATTTTACAGTGTATGAAACTAAATGGTTTGCAGAAAGGTACAATGCCAACCAGAGGGGATGTATAGTCAGGGGAAAGCAGTACTGATTACCCAGGGCCTCATTTGGAGGGGGGCCCTCAAAAAGCCTGGAATAAAATGTTTGAAATTAAAAAAAGATGCAACAAAAACCAAAGTATTTAGTGCCATAACTAAATGCAAATTGACTGAATAAATTGATTGAAAGACTGAACTTCACATTGAAAAAAAAATAGTGGGAGCTCTCTGATACCCATCTCACCCCTTAAAGGCAAAAATGGTTTAGTCCACCGTGCACTAGGATTCATCTCTAAACACAGTGAGCCAAGTGAGTGACAACTGCTGGAGCACCAACATACACTGTCATGTGTTTCCCCAGGAAAAATAGACTTTCCAAAAAAAAAGAAAGCAAACTGAATTTGTAATAAAAAAAAATAGAAATCCAGAGGGACGTGAGAGGGACATGAATCACGAGAGGAGGGCGGGGGGCCCTCAGAGACTACATGTGCACATGGCCCAGAATCTGGTCCCTGATGCCAACATTTTCTTTTGGCAGCTGGGCTGAAATTTTGTTATTCCTCTCACCAGGTGTTGCTCAGCCTCGGCTGCAGGCTGCAGTGAAACTCTTTAAACACTCCACACTCTGCAGAACACAAAACACACAATTTTCCACAGTGGTGTCTGGTTCTACTTATTCGCAAAATGCTGTGGAAACTATGGAAGTTTGATTAGTAACGAATATTTAATGGTCATTTCTTTGACCATGGGCCTGCGTGTTGTTTTAATCTGGAAGGAGAAAAAGATGTTTCACCATGTGGATTTAATAATGTCATGGTGACAGTAAAAATGTAATGGAATTAAGTTGATACATGGAATCATTCATTGTAAGAAAATTAAACTTTTATCTGTGGTTCTCTGCTGTTCTCATATACTAAATATCTTTGAGTTTTAGACTGCTGATCAGATGTGTCCCGACTTTTTGTAGACCAAATTACAAATTGATTAATCGTGAAATCACCTAGCAGATTGATTTATGATGAAATTAACTGTTAGTTGTCCCCGTGTTAACAATTGTTCAGTGGCAGGAAGTAGAGAGATCTTTATTCAGTGCAGTGGGAAGTCAAGATGGCGTGCAACATCTTCACACTCTTCCTCTTTCTGGGCACATCTGGCTTCAAAACTTTATGAACTGATGATGTGTCCCAACCCAAGGGGTAGGCAGCCTGCCGCTCCACAGCTGTATGCGACTCTTTCGCCTCTCTCAAGTGGCTCCCTGGCTTTGACAGAAAATGATATGGAAATGATTAACCATTATTTATTTATTTTTTTGTAACATTTCATTTATTGTCGTAGGCCTGAAGTGATTCTTACATTCTTCGGCTGTAAAAATGCGTAGCCTGTACACAATGTTTTAACATTTCGTCAATTAAAATGTGCGTCATACGTCTGTGGCCTGGCGCCTTTTCCTCTAAAAAGATCACTAGCGATGGCTACAGTGGTTTTGAGTCTTCCTCGCTAGGCTAGCTGTGGATTCCAAATTTCCAAGAAGGGAAATGCCTCAGAGGAAAATAGCATGTGGACAGATTTGTTTGCTTTCATCGACAATGCTGCAAAGTGAAAGTACTAAATAATCATGAATAGCCTTCTGCAGAGGAGTCACTTTGTGCTAAACAAATACTGAATGCTCATTTAGATCTATTAGTAATATTGATAGGCTAAATTCGACTTGAAAGGCTGTGTTACCTTTATTTTGAGGCTTAAATCTGTGTTGTGGTGTCAGTGTTTTTTTCTTTTTGGCCAAAAATGGCTCTTTTGACAGTAAAGGTTGCCGAACCCTGCCTTACCCACATCTTTTTGGTTGTTAAAATTCACCATCATCATATTTATTTGGCACATACACACAGTATGCTTAAGGCATAACCAATCTGATGCATAATCATTGCATTTTGCAGTTTGTTGTGTTTTGCTTTTGTTTTAAACTCATCTAGAACCAGCCCAGTTGGCACTGTACGCTTTGCAAACCATGACTGTGTTACATTTGTTTCATACGTATCATATGGATGTTTCTAAAGTGACATAGTAAATGAGTTGACTTTGTCATCTGCAGGTGGAGGGGATGGTGGGTGGCGTGTTGGCAGACATCTGCCAAGCTGTAGACCAATAAATAAAAAAAAAAACCCAGTTGTTTTTTAGCGAGACATTGCTGTGTTTCCAGCAGCTTTTTAGCCCCTGCATGTGGGTGTTTCTTTCCTGGAAAGTGTTTGTTCTTTTACTAAGACATTGCTGCTTTGCCAGAAAAGCAGTTGTTGTTTATTACAGAGACATGGTTCGTTTCCAGCAGGGATTGTGCCCCAAAAACTGGGTATTTTAAGCCATAACATGATCTTTTCCTGACCATAACCAAGTGGTTTTTGTACCTAAACTTAACTACACAGTAACCAAAGCACAGTTGAAATGTCAAGCTTCAGTGTATCTGAATAACGTGCAAATATAACATGTTCATGGTTTGCAGAAATGTACAACATTTTTCTTGCTGGGACAGCACAAAGAAATCAAACTGTAAACAATGTTTCGTGTCCTTTTCTGATGCAGACAGGTGAAGATCTGGTTCCAGAACAGACGAATGAAAGAGAAGAAACTGAAAAGAGAGAGACTGCTGTACCACACAGGATATCACCTGTTCTGACCAATGGGTTATTGAGAAAGAAGTAAGAGACAGTCTATCTTTCAGTCATGCACAAGCTGTGGGAACGCTCTACAACCTTCTCACAGCCCTGTCTCATTCCAGCCATGTGGGCAGGTTAATCAAGACATAAATAAATAAATGAATCCAGTATTCCTGCCATGAGGAGTCCTCCAAGGCTCACGTTTAGGCCCCATGTTTTTCTCGAGGACAAACACATCCTGACAACTTCTCTAATGAATACTCTGTCTTGCTCCTGATTTTCTTCTTGCCTTATTCAAACCTGACTTCCCTCTGAAGTTATGTGGCTGACTGTGAAGACATTAACCCTTTCTTTGCCTCGGGGCTTCATGTCCTAACTTTGAAATGACAACATACATTTTATATCCTTTTTCCTTTCCAAAAACTAAACATAGAGAAACATGAAATGCGGATGTAGCTCTTTATACGCTCGTCTGTGGAGCATCCTGTTTTGGTGTTCACATTTCTGAGAGTATTTGATTTTTTTTGGTCTTTTTGGTGTTTGATGTTGATTTGCACTGCTGACAATCTAAAGATGTGTCTGTGTATTAATGTTTCAGTTACTGAATTATAAATCCTCTTGCTGTTCATGTTCATTTGTTTATAACTTACACAAGTTAATAATACCTCATAAAATCTAATTTCACCATCTGTTTCGCTTATAAATCTATCTGTTTAGGCAAGCGAAGGCAATCTGTATTAATTATTCTGATATCTCTGAGATTTGATATCAGCATTGTGACCATTTTGTGTCAGCGTTTCTACATGAAAGACTGTAAATACTAAAAATCTAAAACATATGAGTGCAATTATTTGGTTTACTTGGATGTACTTTGTGATTAGTTAAATGTGATTAAATATTGACTGACACATCGTTATGAATGAGTCATTATTTCAGGTGCCGCGAGTGTCCATGCAGTTTTCTAACATGCAGTCAGGACACACATATGAACAGGGGTTTGTTGTTGCATCGTACACTTTACTGCACTCTGGTGAATTTGTATGCACCAATATGTGCCTTTGCTGCATGAGTTTATGATGGAAATGTCTTTCATTTGTCAAAATAAAAGTCCTGTGCTACTTTTATGTTTTCACTGGGGGGACAAAACATGTTCTAAATATTGAGGGGGACGTGTTCCCTGCATCCTCCTTCCAAAATCTGAACGTATATTTCAGTAAACTTTAAGGTAATTTATGAAAATATTGGTCAACCTCTCTCTAAGATGACTTGCCTCTTTTAAAACTTAGAGGGCTTTTTCTCAACTACAGAGGAGTGTGTGATTTTTAATTTGATGCAGCTTGAGTTAAATTTTATGACACAATTTCATAGTTTTAAATGCATTTTTAATTTACACACGCCGCAAATGTATGTGGTTAAAGTTAACGTTAGTTACTAGGAAATTATAAAGGACTTTTTTTAAATTCACCCCCTCTTAGTGGTGTCTCAGACACTTTTCAAGTTTGTTGAATAAAAATATAATCTCTTAGGAAATAAAAAAATATCTGGAGGCCATGTTGCCTGGCTGTTTTCACATAGCAATAAAATGAATTGAACATTATGCATGATCACTTCTGCAACAAAGACCCAGAAGCACATTTAAATGGGCTCACATTGGAGTTGGATGATGCCTGAATCGTAACCACAGCCATGCCAACTAAAGAGCAGGTTATTAAGCAGGTAATTGCTGCCCCAGGTTACACTCATATAAAATCCAAGTGTCAAACTATCAAAGAAAAATAAGTAAAAGTAAATAGCCTCTCTGTCAGGTATTCTCTCTTCTTATCCGACCCAGACTTTGAACAACACCAGAAACACGCAGTGAGTCCAAGGCTGCAGATGAACCTTGAACCGCAAAACAACCAGCAAACAACTGTCACAACCACCATTTCCTCAGCTTAATGGCTTTTATTGGGGCAATACAGACGGTCTGCTGTGTCTGCCTTTCTGTCTTTGTCTCACTCAGTCTGTGTGTGTGTGTGTGTGTGTGTGTGTGAGAGCGTGCATGAGTGTGAATTTGACGTAAAAAGAAAGACAAGTAGATGAAAGGAGAGATTGTGTTGGAACTAAAGGCATTCAGGCTAATGACCTACAATAAACTCCACCAGAGCTTCTTTTTTACACAAACACATTTTAAACTGATTTATTTGTACATTTACACTCTTGATGCTGAGAACTGTGTTGTCTTAATCTTATTTATTTACCTTTTGCAGTCTTAAATAAATGGATAATGTTGTAAAAGAAATCCTACATGGGTAGAAAGTAGAGCTAACTTGTAGTAGAAGCAGTAATAGTGGTGTATGTGCAGTTAGTGCAGGGCAAAGAGGCTGAATTAGGGGTAATAGAGGCAGTAGCCTGATAGTGGGAGTATTTGTAACAGCAGCCTTATTGTTGCAAGGAGACAAAGGTAGCAGCAGTATTGCAGGACTGGTAGAAGTTGCACTGTAAAAAGGAACTTTTTTTTTTTTTTTTACTTTAAAAGTTTGTGTCCAGGCTGCCTTAAGTTATTAAGTTGACCAAATTTGAGAAGACACATTGAATAATTACAAAATTACCTCAACTTGTACTCACATCCAGTCAACTTAAATTTTAAGGCAGCCCAGACATAATTGTTTGTCGCAGTAATATTGGTGCTAGCAGCAACTTGTAGTTATTGTGCAAGTTGCAATAACAGAAATAGAAATAACCTCCCCCTCTTGAGCATTTAATTGCAGTATGAACACTAAATTAATGGTTCTAATGCACTATAATGTGGTTGTGACCAAATATAAATGTTTAAGTTTAACAACTATAACTTGTCTTGTGGTCACTCACACACCGATAAAAACACATTTATTCAATGCTTTTGTTTTGAAAACTTGCATAATTGTACAATATATCTGTCAAATAACAGAAGAATCTACATAAAATTACAAAAACCAATACGTCTTATACAAATGTATTTACAGTGTTAAACTGAACAGTTTAATCTAATAAATGAAAGCAATGTGAAATTATGAATATGTAAATGTGTTTTAACATTCTGTTTATTTGTAAAAAAAAACCCAACAACAATTGTTTGGTTATTCACAGATACAGTTTTGTGTTATTTTATATTAAAGATGTAAACTCACAGTCTGCTTTATGAATTTTATTGCTATGTTTGCATATTTCAAAAATACAGGAAAAATCTGTGAAACATAGGCTACTGGAAAAGTATTGTAAAATTACAGATTTTTTTTATAGGTGATGGCTGCTGTACAGACAGATAATAAATGACAATATAGTAAAACACAGTTTTAATTATATAAAATATGTCTTCATGGAAGAAGTTTATTGACAGATATTCTAAATTATTAAAATGTAACAACAGGATGTATCTGCCTACACTACAATGTGTCAAAACAACATGTTTACAATGTTTGTATGTTGCTTTAGTTTATTTTATGTGTTAAGACATATACAAAAGATACAAACTAGTACATAAACAACAGCAATGTGATGGAGAGGTGCAAATAAACCTCAGAGGGGCTCTCTGCAGGGTATTTCTTTATTCATGAAAGAAAAATGTTGCAATGATGTGTACAAGAGAAAGACAAAAGATATGACTGCACACAGTAGCAGTCATGTGCAAGTATGCAAAGTAGAAAATAAAATAAAAAGCATTAATTACAAAGATTAGAATTAGAAATAGCCTACTTACTGATCCATGGGAGAAAACTGTGATGTGTTACAGCTGCTCTGACATGAAGCATGGAGAATTACTGATAGTAGAATTAAGAATTCAGTATTAAGTGAGAAGTTTGTAAAAATATAAGAATGAAAATATGTGCGTTATGCTGTAGTGTTTAACACGAGTATGTAAAATATCTGAAATTCAAAATATGTATAATATTATAAGTACGGTAAGTGTGTGAAAATATAAATATATATGTGCCTTATGCTACATTAAAATGTATAAAAATAGTATGTAAGAGAAATATAAAAATATGTATGTAAATAGAAATATATACAATAAATGCATCATGTTAAATACACATATTAAGACACTGAAAGAATATTGCACAGTTGAATAACTGCACAGTGTTGCTAGTTGAATTATTGCCCCAATTATTGTCCAACAGTGTTACAAAGAATTATGGTACCTTCAGGTCCCTACTGCACCATTGAAATATAATAAATAAATGATGGAATTAATTAATAACCCTAAAACCCAATAGATAAAAACAAACTTTTAACAGCTTTCTTGAGTTGTGCAGGTGCTGATTTTAAAATATGAGATGGCAGAGCGTCAAATATCACCGAACTCTGTAAATTAAACCAAAGTGTAGTGGAGATGTTTGACACTCAGGAGGACTGAGTTTATGGTTATTCTGAGGAGTTGTGGAATTGATGATTGTGGGAAAGTGCTGATGAAAATATGAGGGAAGGATCATGTTCAGGGAACTGTATACAAGCAGAGGAATCTGGAGTTGGATGATTTGATAAATACTGATGATGCCAACTTAAAAATGCTAGGTGGACTTAAATTAAGGTGTTCGTGATGGTAATAGAAATAGCCAGGGTAAAAGTAATGCTTAAAAGGCTAAAAAAGAAAATTAATTAATTAAATTAAATTAATTCAAATGAAAAAATTGGTATAAATTACATTTAAAAAAGTTAGATTTTTTTTTTTTATTATTTTATAAAATAAAATAAAAGCTATAGAAAGAGTAATAATGGTTCTAAACATATTTCAGTAACAGATTTCCATCTCTAAAACAGCTGGCATCAGCATATGGCAATGCATTATAGGCAATGTTGTCTTTACTTCTCATGTTCCGTCATATAAATGTTTATATATTTGTCAGCTTGTGTGACTTTTACACAGTTTGACCCCACCTCTACCGCCACCTAGAGGTGTCTAAAGCCATGACATCATCCCATCTGAATCCTCGAGGCTCCAGCTAAATGAAATCAGGAGCTCTGATTCATGTGTTTCTTTATTTCATCACTGAGACCAGTGGACAGAGCTCATACCGACATGGTAGACTGCTACATCAAGAGGTGCCCAGGCTGCTGCATGATCCGATCCGACATGATGAAGTTTGGGGGATCCCTCCTGCAGAACTTGGACTCTGTTTTGAACTCATCCAGACAGCAGGTGGCGGTAAAGGCGCACAAGCGATCAAGGTCTATGTTACAAGGAGGCTGTGGGGACATATGTGAAAGTTTGTCTTTAGGCCACGCCCCCAGCCTGCCTGTCATCCTCTTCTCCAGCCAATGGGGTTTCACTTTTACACTCAAACGTGGACACAGTGGCGATGAATGGGGGAGTGAGACCAGATGTGGTTTATGGATCAGATCAGAGAATAATATTGATCATTTATTAGCCTATCATCTGAGCAACGGACAGATAATTTAATGTGTCTCCAAAGTGTTGATTATTCATGAGACAGAGAGCAGCCTTTGTGATGAAGGATTTTTTTAGATAATCCAGTACATGATTTATCTTCACTTAAAGGCGAAGTGCGCTCATTTTCAAAATTCATACATGTAACTCCTGTGGTCTCAGACAGTCCCAAAATACTGTTAAACAAGAACAGCTCTCTCAAATCTATAAAATCAGAAAAACTAAAAGCCTGTTGCATAAAGTCTGAAGCTGCTCCATAGACAATGACTGGTGAAAGATGATCCAGATGACACTGAGTGTACAGGTACACTTTCTGCGTCACTGCAGTAAAATAAAGCTCATTTTGAGTTTAAAAAAGGAAACGAACATTCCGTGGCTCCACAGTATACAGTCTATACATCTGGTGCCAGGCACAGCTGCACACTGCGTCCAGCGTTTTGTTTCTTCGTGTGATTTTGTGCAATTCTTTAGTGTTTTTTGTTTAATGTGAGCAAGGGAATAAAATGTTTTACACTACCATCAAACTGATTCACACTTGTAGTGTTTGTTGTATAGTTTGTGCGGTTGAATGGACAAATTCAATTTATTTATTTATTTATTTTCTGACGGAAAAGCAAGATCAAATTTAAATCAGTCTCCCACTGATTGTCTACTGAACAGCTCCAGACTTTGTACGCATGACATCATTTCTCTGGTTTCTGGCTTTGAGAGAGAGCAGCTCATGTTCACAAACATTCATTGAACTTTCCTCTTAACATATCAGAATTCTTGGTTGGGTTAGTGTTACAGCTTTTACTTCACAGAACATTTTTCAATAGCCACGCCCATATTGAATGGAAGCTTTAGGTTTGGGCTTGGAGTGGGTATCCTTGTCATCTTACAGCTTATTGTAACAAGAAGTAATTAACCATCAGAGATACTCTGACATACTGGGTTGGTTGCCCCTAGTTACCAACGGGTTTTCAGAAAAATGAAAAGACATTTTAGTAAGAAGTTAATAGTAGTAATTTAAGATACAACCAAATATGCTTTGAAATTGAATCCACCAAATCCTACCGCTTTGTCAGACACCGACGCCAAAAGCCACCTTATGCGCAGTATGCCACACGGCTGGGTGGCGTCAGTTTGTGATGCAGGAGGGAACCTTTAGCGGTGTTGTGATATCTGGTCGGTCAGAAGGCACCTGTCCGGCTGTATGCTGCCCAATGGCGTTAGATGCACACAACTACATAATGTAAGGACTTGGAAAGCCTTTATAGGGCGGGTGGGAGTGATGGTGGATGGGTCCAACTAACCCTGCACTCTCATGAATGTAACCATGATGTGCTTTGTTGCCTAAACCTGACCACTCGCTTGTGTTGCACGGGTTAGGCATGTGTTTGTATGGCACATTTCATACATGAAGGCAATTCAAAGTGCTTTACAGAGCAAAACTGAAACGGTGTCCTGGAGGGTCAACAACAACCGCAGGAGGACACCTAACGCGTCACATGTAGATGATATGTGAGGAGATGGGATGAGAACGGGTTGTCCTTTAAGGCACAATTATTCCTCTTTTTTTAATTAGCTTTTTTATATAAAGCAAATTCAAAGACACCTAAGTTGAATAAACTGAACAGCAACAGATCTCAACAACTAAACATTAGAATAATAATAATCGTAATAGATACACATAGGCTAAATAAAGACATGTCAAATGTTTCCAAGCAGGCAATATAATTAATTATATGCCTGTTAAAAATGTAACCAGATAACATACAACTGAAGCAGAAGGATTTGACCATTAAGCCAGACCACTGACACAAATCCAATTAAGAGCAATGTACTGTAACTTCGTGCGCAAAATAACGCTCATTTTGCACCACCACGCGTGACCTTGAAGGGACAGTTTTCGTCTCAATTTTCCAAGAAATACACAATATTTTTCAGTGTAAGATGAAGAAAATCACTTGTCCGGACAAAGAAAGATCAAAATCCAAAATTCTCTTCCGTTAATCTCAATTTTTTTGCGCTTTGAGGCGATAAAGAGATGTTTTTATAGAGCAGTTAGAAATAAGCTGCAGTGTAGCTGTTCATTCATTATATAGTAAGAGAGTGGTTTGGCTGAAGCACCTACGAGAAGTATGTAATACCACACACACACACACACACACACACACACACACACACACACACACACACACACACACACACACACACACTTCAAACGAGCTTGTAAACGACTCCCTGCTACTTTTTATTCTGCTTGTAAAACTGTGTTTCAACTACAGAGTTTTAAAAAGCTGTGTGCTCCACCGGGCCCATCTGGCAGCAGGCTCCGAGGCCTACTATCACATTTCTGAGCACAAAAGGAAAAAGAGATTTATTTCCTATACCGGGTAAATACAGTCTAACCATGTGATCCACACTTGGACCAATGGGCAGCCGGGAAGAAGGTAAGGGCAGGAAAAAAAAATACTACCATTTTAGGGGAGGATGTAAGCCACTATACCAGCCCATCTAACGTTTTACAGTCGCACTTAAGTGTCTTTTTATTGAAATAATAAAATAAACATGTCGCTAACGAATTATTATTCCATGATGGGGCTCCAGACTGAGGAGCCGTACGGTGCACATTTCATCCCGGGAGGCTTGCAGGGTTCGACGGTCGGCTGCGCAAAGCCAGCCCGGAGAGCGGATGAGGAGGAGGGGACCCCCGGCCCACACATTCCGGATTTTTCACATTTTTCCAACAAACAGACAAGCTTAAACGGCTTCTCTCCCTGGGCGAACACCTCCGCTTCCTCCTCGCCCTCTTCTCCGCAGCTGCAGTCCACCCCCGGCGCCTCCATCACCGGCCTCTTCCATCCACATCCCCTCCTGAGCCACCACCACCCGTACTACGGCCCGCAGACGCAGAGCCACACCGAGCACCTCGCATCCGCGGCCGCCTCCGAGAGCAGGTTCGTCCGCTGCTGGGAGGGGGGGACTCCCACCTCGGAGACCTCTCTGTCACACACCGGCTTCCCCGGGTGTGTCCCCGCTCAGGGTGACCTCTCCGATCCGAGCCCGAGGTACGAGGCGGTAGAACCCGAGAGTTCACCGCCGTCACAAGACAGCCCCGGGGATTCCAGCTTCGCTTCCCCGACTGAGGTGGTCCTCGAGCGGCTTGGGACCGTGGAGGAGCTCGGGAGGAAGCCGGAGCTCAAAAAGGAGGACGAGGAAAGAAAAGCAAAGCCACCACTCGACCCGGGTAAAGACAGATATACCAAACTCAGGAATGTTTATTAGCATTTAAGAAGTGACAAAGTGTGTGTGTGTGAGTGTGTGTGTGACAGAGAGGGAGACTGTGGCCTAAGTAAGTAAGTGTGTGTGACTTTTATAGCCCTATAAATGTCTTGTAAACGGTAAAATATAAAAGTTTATTGTCCATTAAAATAATTAAGGTGCTATTGCTGTTATTTAACAATTTGCCACTAAAGAGAAAACGCAGGTAGCTCGCGCTGCTTCTCACTGATCGGATTTGTGCAGGAACTCGAGTTATTCAATTTTTTTTCTTGCAATAAATGCTCGAAGCTTGATTTCCCAGAAATATTCCATATACTGCAGCAAGTATTATTGCATAAGCATGTCTATCTAAAACGACCTTCAGAATTTAAAGGCTCCTAACTGTTAGTAGCTTGTAGGAGTAAGTTCGTAATGCAGCATGCCCCACAAACCAACAAATGGGCTTTATAATAATATATATATATATATACTTACTTTTTTTTTAAAAAAGTTTGAATGACAAAAAAGTGGATCTCAGTCAAAAAATATTTTATACATTTTTATTATAAAAAAAGGAACTCGAAAAAAGGCACGAGGTAAATATATAATATAATAAGGTCAATAATAATAATATAATCAGTGGCTATTACTTCTTTCCTTTGCAGCATTTAACTTTTTTCCAAGCACTAGCCTAGATTGTAATTTTCTGGTCATGCAGCCTATTGATTTATTGTTAAAACACTATGGATTCTTGCGTCAAAAATTCAGTTTAAAACCCATTTAACTGGCTCAGATTCTTCTCAGACTTCTACTTATTGGTAAAGAAATGATTTCAGAAGATTTGTGCTTAAACCGGAAGTTCAATCCCTCTTATATATAATTCAGAAATTGAATCAAAGTGAGCAGAGATGTCCTCTGTGTGGTCCCCTTGTTGCTCCCTATCTATTTGTCTAACTATAATTTCACAGCACTCTCTGGCTGCGTTACTTTTTTTTCAAAGTGGCCTATAAAACATTTCAGATCAGTGAAAGGTTCAAATATCCCCAACTGCAGTTTAATAATTCTAAAAAATGAGACTCAGTTTGGCTCTTTACCAACACAGCCTGCACTCACACACAGATCGAGACTTTATTGGGCACTCTGCTGTATTTATGGCTGCTTTCTGTCCTCCCCAAAAACATTTTCATCTTAAAAGGTCCATAGCTACATCAGAAACCACTGAACATAATTTAGCATAATGTCACATTATGTTAAATTATTAAAATGCTGGAAAGGTAAAATGAAGGCATAAACAACCCTGGTGCTAATAAAAGTGTTTAAGCCCAGTGAAAAGGAGCAATATGGTTTTAAAATATATCAATATCTTTAAATGAATGGAACACTGTCTTTATTTATGGAGCTGTTTGGAGCATGTGCCTTTGTTTCTTTTTCTAATGAGCCAAAAGTTGCAGGCTCATAAAACTGGTTCCTGAGAATATTTTCTCAGATTTTTTATGTCAGTCTTTGAACTACACACACACACACACACACACACACACACACACACACACACATAGATGCACTCCCCTGTACTGCTCTCTTTGTGAGGACCCTCACTGATGTAATGCATTCCCAAGCCCTCTAACCCTAAACTTAACCATCACAACTAAATGCCTAACCCTCCCCTCCCCCACACCTTTCCCCTCACCCAAACCTGCACGTTGTTTGAATCATTGTCTCTCCTTCATGTCTCCACATTTCTCAACACAAAAACAAGAAAAGTGTCCTTGATAACTCAGCAACAGGATGGGTTAATGTTAAGGCCATCCGTTTAATTATTTCTCCTTCAACTCTAAGAAATAAAGCCTTTTTTTGTCAGTTTCTGAAATTGGCAGGTTAAATTACCCATGATCCTCAGCAACTGTGGCTAAAGAAAAGGAAAGAAAAGAAAGAAGAGGTCCTTTAAGTCCTGTAACACAATAATGTCTCTAATGACATTCTCACCATTGTGATATAGATATATATAATAATTTACAGAAGCATACTGCTAAATCACAGTAATATGAGTTTAACTGTGAGATTACAGTGAAATACTGTAATTCTATGGGCGTATATTGCTAAATCACAGTAATCAAATGTACATACCTTTGTATCTGTGTGCCTCACAGATCAGTGCGTGCAGTATAGCTTCCATGACATTCAGTAGGCCAGACTGGATCCTGGACACAGGAGCACAGTTACACCTGGACAGAAGAATCTAAGCTCAGATCAGGGGAATGTTGCAACCCAATGACCTGAAAAAAAAAATGTTGGCACTTAACGTTTCTGCAAATCAGGAAAATGTTAAATGCCATTATGTAGGATGCTTTGAGCAACGCTGTGGCTGAGGTGTGGTTAGATTTAAGCATAAAAACCCACTGGTTATGGTTAGGAAGAGATCGTGTTTCATCTCATATACTACGTCACTTTAGAAACATTAATATGATATGTTCACTGCAAATTCATTCTAGGAAATTACAACATATAACTAATATTTCACAGTAATTTACATTTTTATCACCTCACAGGCTTTTACTGTGATATTTTAACCTAAGTCAGAATTTTGTTGTGAAACTTACAAGGTAATTTTACAGAAGCAGTTTAACTGTGAGATTACAGTGAATTCTATAGGAGCATACTGATGAATCACAGTAATCAAATGTACATAACTGTGAAGTTACTGTGAAATTCAGTAATTTACAGGGATGTACTGTTATATCAGTAATGCAATGGGCTTAAACTGTGAGGTCACAATAAACATAATAGTTTTACAGGAACATCACAGTAATATAAAGGCATAACTACAGTGAGATCACAGTATACAGCTGTTGTTTCACAATAATGTACTGTAAATGTATAGCTTAATATTTTACAGTGTAGTTTTGAGCAAACGTTCCATCACAGTTTATTTGCTTGTAAATATTCCCTCTCGCTGATAACATTATAATTTTTTAATGTATTAATCTACAGTGTGCATGTGTGTTATTCTGAATTGTGGTTGTCTTGATTTTAGACCTTAAGCACATACTTTTTTGTGTCACTAACCTGTGCTGTGTGTTAAAATATTTTAGCAATTAATGTACCAAGCTAACAGAAAGACATAGCAGCCTAACAGTAATATGACTGATCTTCCCCCTGCCCTCCTGAGTGAATGGACCAAAATCATTTTAGTGGATTTTAATCAACCATATGTGGTTTTTATATTTTTAAAGTGCTTTTATTCACCTGGTCCTCGTGTGCTTGTGCCCCTCGTTGCACTCATTAGAGTGCTGCATTAAAACCCAAACCCAACACTAATCTAAACCAAAGTCTAACTTGAACCTGAAAACCAACCCTCAAACAGGCCTTTGAGGAAGCTAGGACCGGCAAAAATGTCCTCACTTTCTAAACATGTCCTCACTCTGTAGGTTAAAAACTTGTTGTGGTCCTCACTATGTAGCAAGTGCAAGTACAACACACACACACAGACACACACACCAGAGTTTTAAAATATATGTAAACATGTTAGTCCGACTGAAATCGTACAAATTTCTCAAAGTCAGACTAACACCCAGATATTGCGATTGGAAGTCGAATTCCTCCAAACTGGTCGAGATGCTCTGAGCATCCACCCCGGGCTTTGACCCGGAAGTCCAAAAGCATTAACAGAAGAAGTAGCCAGTAACAACATGATGAAATCTACATCTAGAGCTGCACAGTTTTGGACGGACGAGAAGACACAGTTCATGTTGTGTCAGCTGAAAGAGTTAAACATTTTAAAATACATGGATGGGAGGAAAACACGGAATGGTGCTGTGTTCAAGAAAGTGATGTAACAGTTGGACAATGCTTAACTGTCTGGTCTGTGAGGTCAACCAGAAAAAGGTCCAATACTATTGAGCTGAAAGGGGGCGTATCGCCACCTATAGTAGAGGAGTCTGACATACTTTGGTCAATAAATCGATTCCCCCCTCACACTTTTATACTGGGAAAAGGACAGTAGTCCAGTTAGATCGACTTAAATGTGCATGTAAACGTACTGAGTAAATATCAAGGTGTCCAGCTGAAGTAAAACTTTGTGCTACTCTGTGTCTTTTTCTGCAGAAAACCCATCAGCCAGTTGGATCCATGCTAAATCCACCCGGAAGAAACGGTGTCCGTACACCAAACACCAGACCCTGGAGCTGGAGAAGGAGTTCCTCTACAACATGTACCTGACCAGGGACCGGCGCCTGGAGGTGGCAGGACTCTTAAACTTGACAGAGAGGCAGGTCAAAATCTGGTTCCAGAACAGACGGATGAAGATGAAGAAGCTGATGATCCGGGAGAGGAGGGGTGTGAATGAATGATGGATCTGGAGGAGAGGCTGCGGGGATGTTTGTTTTTGCCAGGGAAGGTGAGGAGGTGGTGATGTTATAGCTGATAAATGAAACGCCACAAGATGCCCAACATCTTAAACATCAGCTGGCATGAGCAGGTGTTACTAATCATCGGATTGTGGAGCTAACATGGCTGCTTTGGATAACTGCAGTGGTGAAACTGTGTGGGGGAGGCCAGGATACGTTGTAACACTTTTACAGAAAAATATTCCTTTTAACGTCTTATGGCTTTTTCATGTCAGGTCCTCTGAACTCTGGTGTACAATTCTTCCATCTGCATGTAGCAAAATGAAGACAGTCAACCTGTCAGCTGGGGTTCTTGTAAATAATGCTCAGAATAAAATGTTAAAATTTACAGGACGATCCATAAATTGAATTAAGAAAACATACGAGTAGATATCAAAGACTTTGCTCATTTTAAAACACATCTGGTTTTGATGAGGCTGTATATCTCACATGTCCAAAACTGAAACTACTTGACACATACTTGACTTCACATAAATTGTCTGTGCTTTGTGCCAAACTGTGAATTGCATTTTATGATTTAATGCTAAAACTCCTCATAAAAACTGCTTTCAGCGTGCCAGACATGACTGTACCACTTCTGCTACGGCGTGAAATATTCGCCGAGTGTTTATTTGTAAATTGAATAAAATACTTGGGGGGAAGAAACCTGAACAAACAGAAGCTGGACA
Source organism: Epinephelus fuscoguttatus (assembly GCF_011397635.1). NCBI lineage: Eukaryota > Metazoa > Chordata > Actinopteri > Perciformes > Serranidae > Epinephelus > Epinephelus fuscoguttatus. Next base: position 4,226,958 of record NC_064767.1, read on the forward strand.
CTTAATCATAATAATAATGCCTAAAATACAGAAGAGAGTGAGACAAAATCTAAGAGATTAAATGGTGACTTTCTGTGGTAACTACACAGGACTATGAGGACTTGGTGTGTTTAATTGATCCCTTTGCTGGCTTTGATTTAAAAATTCTTGGTTTAAAAGACTGTCATTTGAAGTGATTTGCATGGTCCAGTGTTGGCTGGACTTCCTGTCAGTGTACTGTTATTCAGTCTCATTGCTCCTGGCTGACAATACCATAACCAGTGGTGCAGTGGTAGTTGATGGGGTGGGTGAAGGACGAGGTAGATGAGTAGGTTCCTGAAGAGGAGGTGAGGATACTCTCCTACATAGTCTAATGGCTTTTTGGCCGACAGGAGGGTATATGGAGTATACCCTCCTGTCGGCCAAAAAGCCATTGGACTATGTAGGAGATCATAACCCTCAGACCCTCAGACAAATGTGATTCTATCAAATGTCAACATTTTACACAAAATGTAAAATTGCTGTTTTCATATGTGAATTAGCACATGGAATTTATTTTATCTTGTGAACTATCCGAAGGTCACATGTAGGCTGTATATGAAATCCTCACATGTGAAATGTTTTTTCTTTATGAAATTGACAAATGAAATGTGAGTTAAATGTGATGTTGCAACACTTTCTCACTCCGACCTCGTCACATATTGCTGCTTGGTCAGTGAACTTTGACGTCCACATATGACGTCCAAGGTACCCTGGGTGTGTTGGTTGTTGATGTTCCGGGACGCTGTGTCAACTTCAGCCTGTTACATGCATTGTCTGTTTTCAAAATACACTTCGTTTTCACAGGAAATGTACAGTTTGCATACAGTCTCTTTTAGAATAAATGCACTACGACTGTACAACATCCCAAATTGATTTTTTTTTTTCCCCTCAACAACACACACGCACGTTTGGGTTTGGAAAAGAAGAACAGGGTTTGGCTTTACAATCTTACCTGAAGTTAACACCAGCCTCCCGGGGGGAACGTCAGTGGTTGTTGGATAAGATGAAATGTTACAACACTCTCTGCTTCTCAAAGTCAAAAATGCTTCTCTGGTAGGACGGGTCCGAGCCGGACCTTGCAGAGGCTTGGCAAGAGTCCTTCCTAGCATTTGCTGAACATGCATTGGAATAGGCAAGCAAGTGCCCAGGTGTTTCATTGAAGAGGCCTTGCCTTCAATTCCAAATCATGCTGAAATAATTGCAAGCACTTCTTGACTGCTAAGGATACACACATGCATCCTTAAAAATTCTTTGAAGAAAGGACTCGGTCCTCGTTACAATTCGAAGGATGCCTTGACATTGGATCAATCCTCCAGCAGGATTTGATGATGTGACCTCCTTGAATTTCAGCTGTTTAAGGATCCTTTCTTGATTTTGAGAAACACCACCTGACTCTGGATGCGCTGCCATATTGGCTGTAGATCCAATCCTGCAACCCGGTCTCACTCCGAAGTTGTTGAAATCCGGTGCTTGGTCAGTGACTTCCAGCGTCGGACATAGACGTAAAAAGATGTTCTTTCACATCGGCATGATACGCAGCGTCATGAAAATTATTAAAAAAGGTGGCGGAAGTCTGAGTATGGTGGGCAGGACTGGTTGTGGATGGTCCAACAAGCACCGAGCTTCACCTGAGAGGCTGGTGTTCGCTTCCCGTATGATTGTAAAGCCAAACCCTGTTCTTCTTCCTAAACCCAACACATGCTTTTGTCGCCTAAACTTAATTACAATGCATGTAACAGGCTGAAGTTGACACGGAGTACCAAATCGTCAACAACCAACACACCCAGGGTACCTTGGACGTCATAACTCGACGTGGCAATTCCATGACCAAATGTCGATATGTGACGAGGGCGGAGTGAGAATGTGTTGCCAGAAGTGAAAAGCTAACATTAGGCTATAAACAACCTACAATATGGTTGCACAACCTAGCGTCACCACCATAACAAGACTGTAAAGTCGTGTTCGGCGTGATGACGTTCTGTTGTCTCACCTCTGTGTGTCTTTTTTAAGACTCATAGAAGCTTCAGATTTCATGAGTGGGGTATTTACTGTTGTCTTTTATGTCATAAAACAAAACGTGAAAGTCTCTTAACCTTAACCTTCTGACATTAAGACGAGGGAACGGGGAGTGAATTAAATGCTAACTCGTGTACAGGTTTTAGGACTCATTCCTGGGGCATAGGAACAGAACACTATGTCAAATCTGCAACATTTTAACTCTAAAATAAACAAACGAGCAAATTATTAAAAAACTGTAATATCAAAATTACTTTTGAGTAATTCGCAGTGTATTTCAGGTGTGTTCAGGTGCTGTCAGACTAACCCTGCAACACACAGATAATCATGTGTTGTTGTTTTTTAATCTTGCTCCTGATTGGAGCAAACCTCTGTGTTACAACCAACCCCAGTCTCCCCTAAAATAATACCCAGAGGGGACCTTTGACATTTTGTTGCTAAGACAGAAAAAAGCTTTTTTGTTTATTTTTTTTTTTATAAACTGTGCATGGAGCCAATGGGCCTATTTGTTGTTATTGTTGTTGTTATTGTGTTGTTGCTGTGTATATCTGTTGTTAATGTGGGTCTAATAATGTGCAGATCATGCCTACACACACACACACACACACACACACACACACACACACACACACACACACACACACACACACTCACTCACTCACTCACTCACACACCAGTCATGCTAAGCTACAGTGTGACAGCAGTCTGATGGTTATTTCCACGGTTACCTCCTGTAAACAGCTACAGTCCATGTCAGAAACAGACACAACGCACAACTTATATTTTTCACGTCAGAATGAACCATCAGATGCAGTTGAAACATCACAGGACTATTACGGGATGTCAGTATTTCAGTGTTGTTTTTTTTCCCGAGGATGAGATGGAGTCAGAAACACGCCGTTCTCTCTGGAGACAGAGGAAACCCAACAGGCTATGTTAGCCTACAGCTGCAGCCCCGCGCTGCGACTGAACTGGAGTCAGGATGTGACGACACGAGGCCTTCATCATGCTCTCATTTACGCTCAATATGCTGCTCGTGGGGATTTTTATAAAAGTCAAATAAAAAATGAATGACGTCATCATTGTTAATAATACACCGTCCCTGTTGTTTTTATTCTTAGTTGCAGTATATGCTTGAGATTTCATGCGGCGGGTTGTTGACACGGCGTCAGGACTTTATTTGATATTTACAATAATACCAGTTACACAGTAGGCTATGAGTTAGAGGTATTAGTACGGGTATGCGGACATGATAACACCAGCCCGCTACTACGTACTACAAGTATTAAAACTAATAACAATAATAACACGTTTTATGTTTGCAATCTTTTTTGTGATTATTAACACAATATATTATGATTATAGCTGTAATAAAAATACCGTTAGATAGCCTATATAGGCCGATGTTGTATTATTATCTTGTATAAAAAATAGCCTTGATAAATATACTTTAAATACCACCACTACTGTCACTACTACTGCTGCTGGCACAACTGCATATTTTTTTTCCTAGCCAATCATTTAGTAGATCAGCCAAGTATCGTTTTTTATAAAAATATTCATATTTCAAAATAATAATAGAAAACACACAAAATACAACAACAGTAACTAATACTACTACTAGGTACTACATATTTGTTGGAGCCCATCTCTTGGTTAGATTAGCCTACAATAGCTGTAATAAAATTAAATGTGTGCTGTTATTTATAATATTTGAATTGAATAATTAGATCTTTGTGTGCAGTAGAGAAACACACACAAAAGAAACGCACAAAACTAGGTGCAACATATTTTGTGGCCCATCGTTTGGTTAGATTAGCTCATAATAGCTGTAATAAAGATACAGCTGTTGAGTAATTTATAATTTTTGGATCAAACATTTGCATTTTTGTATGCAGTAGAGAAACACACACAAAATACAACTACGATGACAACCACGATTACTATTACTAGGTATGCCGTAGGCCAATAATTGGTTAGATTACCAGCCTGTGGTTGTAATAAAATTACAGCTGTAATGTATCATCTCTCTTTTGTAATACATGTTTTTATCTTTGTACAAGGTTGAGAAACACACACAAAATATGATTGCTCCTACGACTACGACTGCTACGACACACACTACTGGTACTACTGTGACGGCTACTGCTGCTTGGTGCTACATATTTTTGTGGCCCAGTCTGTAATAGCTGATATAAAATTAAAGTTGTATTGTTATTTATAATGTTTAGATCAAATATGAATATTTGTGTATGCAGAAGAGAAACACACAAAAATACCACTACTACTACTACTACTACTACTACTACTACTACTACTACTACTAGGTACTACATATATAGCCAATCCTTTGGTTAGATTATTATGGCTGTATCATTCATAGTGCTTGTATTACATGTTTTATATTTGTGTATCAGCAGAGAAACACACACAAAATACAACAACTACGACAGCTTTTGCCAAAGTATTCTTTAATCAGTCTCTGGTTAGATATCTGTGGCTGTAGGTTATTAATATTTTTCGTATTGAATGATTTTTACGGTGTAGAGAAACACAAAATACATCTAGCCTGCATGTTTTTGTAGACACTCGTTTGGCCAGATTATTACAGGTGTAACAGCATATTATGTTTTTGTATTTTTACTTGTGTGGAACACAGAACACAAAATACCTCCGCTACAGTTTGGTTATTGCAGCTGTGAAAACATTTGCATCGCTTTTTTGTTTATATTTTTGTATGAAATACAGAAACGGATAAAATACTCCTACGCTGCTGCACGAACATGATCACCTCTAATAATAACATGAGTCTTGTCTCGTAGTGTCGCCCTATTATTATGGTTTGATCCCACACCAGAGAAGTGCTACAGAAGCATACGTCATGTTTGACGTTTCATCGGATCACACACACATTTATTATATCTTTTATTGTGATGACATTATGCCAACGTCAAGGTGTTGTGCAGGTATGTAGAGAGTTTCAGTCCGCAGAGACACATCTCTGCTGCTTGTTTAGTCAAAGTCAGAGCAGCGCCTCGGAGCTTCCCTCATTTACTGCGGCCATATAACGCGCTCATCCTACTGCAGGGTCATAAAGCAACAGCATGCATTTGGAGAATAAACGTGACTTTCCCCCCACAACACAACACACCACACAACACTGTGCACAGAGACGCACAGAGAAAGACGGAGGGACCATAAAGTCATTTAGCCCAGACACTATATGGTTTTATTGGGACACCCTTTCCTGCCGCGGAGCCTCAACTGTCCTAAATGTTAAAGTCATTGTCTGCAGATGAGACCAGACAGCCTCCATCACATCTACACACACACACACACACACAACACTGCGGCAACACAAAACACAGGAGGTTTTATTATACAGGGGATTTAAACGGAAAACAAAAGTGTGTGTCTGAGCAGCGTTTGAGTCTGGACTCACCACGATCTGAGGTGCAGGGCTGCCACTTTTATAATCCAGATTACCGCTTTTAACAGTGTAATGAAGCTGTCTGAGGCCGAGAGGAGAAACTGGCCTCCAGCTTTAATGCACCAAATCCTCAGGAACACTTTGCTGCAAGAAATGACAGAATTTTAATTATATTTCCGTTTTCTTGCAACAGAAAGGAACAATTTCGTCTCGTTTTCTGGATTTAAATTTCGGTGTGTGTGTGTGTGTGTGTGTGTGTGTGTGTGTGTGTGTGTGTGTGTGTGTGTGTGTGTGTGTGTGTGTGTGTGTTATTTTCACATTTGTCGACTGATCGCTGACATATGTTGTAGCCTATGAAGAATTTGCTGAGGGAGACGAGAAAGCCTAAAAATACAAATGAAGGGTTGAAAAAAATACATTATATTTTTATTAAAGCTGCGTTCATGAATCTTTCATTTTATTGTATTTTTTATTATTATATTTCATTTTATTTATTCATTTATTTTTGGCACTCCAGGCAATCGGGCTGGTGTTTTTATTTTATTTTATTTTTCATTTTATTATTTTCATTTTTAAGAATACCGTTTATCTGTTTTTGCAACAAAGGAAGAAATTAAATAAATAGATTAAAAAAAAAAAGGAAAAGAAAAAAGACAAAATCACTTGCCCAGTTGATATTTCCTGGAGTGGAAAAAAACCCCAAAAACTTCAACATAGCCTTAGTAAAAATAAGTATGTCTAAAAATAACGTAATGAATAAAATAAAATAAAATAAAATAAAATTAAATTAAATTAAATTAAATTAAAAATTATTTTAAATTAAATTAAATTAAATTAAATTAAAATAAATAATGTTACCATTCCACATGCAGCTAAAGATTCTACAATAAAGGAAAAAGGAGTAAATAAGACATTTACAAAAACAACGATGGGACAAAAACAATTGGACAGATATTCCTATAAATGTTTAGGATCTATCTGCCGTCATAAACCCAAAATGAAGGAAGGAGCCGCACTAACAGGGAACTACAACAAAGGGAATACTTATTGTGCTGCAGAAATTAAATCGGACGGCCGGTAATGTTCAAGTGATTGCTCCCGATTAAATGTTGTTCCCAACACAAGGTCTGCAGTAACATAAAATCAATTCACAGTAGTGCAGTAATACGGTATTAAACTATAGGCTAATAATAAAGTGAATCACATTCAGAGTGATTGGTTACAAAGAAGGACTCCTGCAGCGTGTTCCCGTGAAGGACGGAGATGTTCATATGAGTAATCTGTTACTGTTTAAGATGGTGACACGAGCGTCATTACAAAGAGACATAACAAAAGTAATAAACTGTTTGTACATGTATTTGTTAAAATAGATGTCCCTGCTCGTGTTGTTGTCTCAAATAAAGACATTTAGCCCATAAGAACCCAGACCAATTTCTCCTTAAAGGAAAATTATGGGGGACATAAAACAGACTAAATAGACCACATAGAACATATTTCTGACATTTTTTTCAAAATACCACCCCTCACTGTCAGAGATCTGTAATGTTACATATATGTCACATTGGGCGTTAAGAACCTGGATAATTTATCCATCAAGGGTAATTATGGGGGATATAAAATAGACTAAATAGACCATATAGAACACATTTCTGACATTTTTCTCAAAATAACACTCATTAGTGTCAAAGATCTGTCAATGGGTGTTAATGGTAAATTCATTCCTCTTTTGAAAATTAATCAGCCTTAGTCTTTTTTGGTTTGATAACAAAGCTTTGTCTTTTTATTTGCGTTTCCACAATATCATAACTTTACCTCTTGGGTTTAATAACAAAATCTTTAACAACAAAATTTTGATTTATTTCACAATACAAAAATTTGCAAATTGAATTCAAAAAAAGACTGCCTCATCATATTGGAGGTCTTCTCAACAAGCCATTGTAGCTGTAAAAAAACTGAGCTACAGTCTTTTTCTGGTCATGTTTTTCTGTTTGGTAACAACGATTCTAACTTTACCTCTTAGGTTTAACAACAACATTTTCTTTTCATATTTGTTTTACAACACACAAATGAATACATTTGCAAAAATTTGCAAATTGAATAAAAATAAAAACTACTACTGGGTAGTTGTATTTTGCTGTCCAGGGTTCATCTTTGGTTGAGGTACTTCATCTAAATCACCTGATTGACTGCAGTCTGAATCACTAGACTCACTTGACTTGTCATTCTCCATGTCTTTGTTGCTGGGAGTGTAATCAGGGTCTTCAAGGTCGTCATCTGAGCTACTTTCACATCCTCAAAGTCACTGTCGTCTCCTGGATGAATGTCAGTGCATCCTGAACACTGTATCGCTTCTTATCCATAATGCAGATAAAATTAAATTACAATTTTCAATTATTCTTTTCAATTTTTATTATTTATTTATTTTCATTACATTTTCAAATGATATAGGGTAGAACAAAGTGATATAGGGTCTGTTTTTATTCACTGATGGGTAAAAATGGTTTCCTTATATATTTTGTTAATAACTGATTCATATGATGTGATTTTTGTTTACATTTGTTTTAATATGCTTTGAATTGAACAATATAAAATGTATTAACTAAATATCATTGAAAAAGTTAAGTTAACTGAGCAGATCATAAAATTTCGTATTGTGACATATATGTCACAATAGGTTTTCCATGACAATTTTAAGGTTAAAGGTCCGATGTGACATATATGTCACAACGATATTTACCTGACTTGTTTTATATCAATTTGTTCATGAAATGTGTTCATAACAGGTTAAATGTAATAAAGGACTTGTTATGTAAGCATTACAATTCTTAAATGGTTTGAATCTTACCTTTGGCAACCAAAAACAAGCTTTTTAAATTTAGCTAGCTCTGCCCCTAGTGGTAACCTGGCACACAGACATCTTGGAAATGTTGTTGTGGGAAGACCAAATCACATGACCTGTCACATGATCCACCAGGATGTTAAGTATGTGTCACTCTGGGACTTCATGAGTTAAAGTCAAGGAGAAAGCTGTTCATGGAATTTTCCAGAACATTTAAAGGATGTGTGGCACCTGTGTCACAGTGGGTTCTTATGGGTTAGAGACATGAAGATAAAAGCCTGTGTGTGCAGTGACTGTCTGTGTCCGCTGGGTGGAGCTGTCGCACTGTTTGACACACAGTGGTTTTATGACACACAGTGGTTTTATGACGTCATGTTGAGCTCTCTGGACTCTGAGTCCAACTATCTGACCTCAGAGCTGTGAAGGCTTTCCCTGCACCAGCTGTTCATACTCTGTGACATGGTGTCTGCGTTACTGCTGCACATTAAGATTCATCCACATTTTTAGGAAATCCCTCACAGTGGTTTTATTATTTTAGCCTTTGTAAAGATTTTAAGAAAAATAAATCAGGGGTCCAACACTCAGTGGCGTAAGGAAGGTAGAGCAGGCCCCAGTGCAGGCTATGGTGTATCGTCAGCGACATCGACATACATACCCAGCCATCATCACTGCATATCTGACAAATATCAAAGAAATGAATCATTTCATTGAATAGTTTCATAGTATATTTATAGATTTTATAGCTTACATAGAAAAAGCATGTAAGTTTGTCTTAGATAGCCATGGACCTTTAAAAAAAAAAAAAAAAAAAAAAAAAAAATGAAAACCATGATGCAGATTGACTTTTTGAGGACATACAGCAAATGGCACCGTTATTTATACTTCTTTTTTAATCATTTATCTTTGAGTATGTCCAAGCTGGTAATATGAATCACTTGCAAGAGCTCTCTCCACGGGCCCCTCCTCCCCAGGGGCCCCATTCTATATTTATATTCCAAACATTTACATGGACAAAGTTTCCAAACTTTTCCATGACTCTTCAAGGGCCCATCATATTTTTTTCCCATACTGTCATTTCAGCCAGCAGATGGAGGGAGAGACGAGAGAAAATGCACTTGTTGGTAAACAAAAGTCACACATGGACGCATATTAGAGCTACTTTATGTCAACAGCGTTCAGAAAATTAATTTGCTGTTATGTTACGTTGCGCAAATTTCGTGGCTTTTCCATGTTTTCCATGACCCTGGAAACCCCGGGCAATACACACATGAAAAGAGCCATTCAGTAATTTTAAATTGCAGCCCAACTCGTGTGCAGTGTTGGGAGTGACTAGTTACATGTAATTAAATTACAAAATAAATGTAACTATAATCACTTAGGCCTACAGTTACCTATCAAAATGCTGGTGGTTACAAAAGGATTACATCTGAATTATTTTCACTAAAAAGTTTTTATGTAGAATAAAACTGATTCTGTTGCTTTGCATCGTTTCACATTGCAGGAATGTCTTATTTTGGTACAGCCTATTTCCGGACCAACTTTAAGGCCCGCTTTAAAACATTTGTCAGAAAAGTAATCCAAAATCAAATTTAATAAGTTACATTACTTTGATTAAGTAATTTAAGTAGTTGTGGATTACATTTTAACAGGGTAACTTTATTACATTTCAAAAATAACCTTTCTTTGTGATTTCCGGTGATGCTCATATTGTTTATATGTGATTGCGCCTTATTTGCGCTGTAACTGTTATCCAGTTTTTATATTTTGCACCTGCTGTTAGGTTATTTTAGCCTTCTGTATGTGGCACTCTGTTTTGCCAATACTGCACAGGAATTTCCCTCAGGATGAATGAAGTTCTACTTTAGGCACTGTTCTTTACTCATCAGAAGAGGAGGGTGGCTGGGGCGTGATTTTATTTCCTTTTTCTTTTTAATTTCATTTTGACCCTCCCCGATGCTGCAAATATTTTTTCTTGAGCCTCCCTGAGTGTCTGAGGAAAAATATACAAGCCTTCCTCCAGCATACATTAATTATTAGATTTTTAAAACATAACCTTTGATGTTTGAAAGTTAAAAGGTGAAAACAAAATCCCGGAGTTGAAAAAAGCCTCGGTTTTCCACTCTTGTTGTGCACGCTGGTGAGTTTGCGCGTTTCATTTTTTGAGTCGTAGAATAAAATGTATTCAAAATATCACTCTGTTCAGCTCAGGTGTGGTTCAGAATTCAACAATGTGACTAAATAATAACGGCAACCAGCTGCGCATCATGCTGACGTGAAAAAACAGCTTTTGTCGTCCTTGGTGTCTTACGCTGAGGGCACTGACCAAGTGCCAGATTTCAACAACTTTGGAGTCAGACCGGGTTGAAAAGAGAGGTGGTTTAGGTTAGGGTAAAGGAAAGGCTACATTCGTTACTTATGCTAATGCTAAGTTTGCGATTAACCAACTTTAGCTATGCAGTGTACGTTAAAGAGAGGTGGTGAAGGTCAAGGAGAATATATTATCAAATATATACATTTCCTGAGTTAATTCTAAGATAAGGGTAATGGGAAGGGTTATATCTCATTACCTTTAAAGTGAATTACATCTTCATGTATTATGAATTACAAAGCTGGGGGTTTCAAAGGTATGTTTTTAAAAAATTCTGCAGTAAAACATACAAAATACATCAATTTAAATATGTTTGCTGCTCCCCTGAGCCACAATAAAAAAAAGGTTACTCCCCACTGCTTAAAAAAAAAAAGACATGCCTCCAACTTTTTGCCCCACCCCTTCCCCCTCATAAGTAACGAACAGTCCCTTATCTTTTCATCCCTCCTGTTTTCATTAAGACATTACTGCAGTCTGAGAGGTGTGTGTTTCTACTTCCACTTTTTGTTTCCTCTTCAAAATAAAACTCTCTCTGCCTCCTGACATCCCAACATTCACGAATCAACATACCTCTGTGAAACTACGTAGAGAAACAATCCGTTATTGTTATCTCTTCTACTCATAGTATTTAAAAATGAGCCATTTTAACTGTAAGACGAGAAAATGAAAGACTGCAAATATTCAACGAAGACACAATAAAATTTGAAATAATAAATTGGAATAAAAAATAATTTGTAAAACAGCAACATAATGCAAAAACTCATAAGTAGCCTGCTGCTGTCATTCAGAAACCCCTCTCTCTTTCACCGCTGATTAAGTGTGACATAAATTATGGAGTTTCCACATAAATGTAGACATTAAAATGCAGCCAACACGTCTTCCTGCTCGTATTCTCACAGAGCTGCATGGCCATAAAAGGACAAATCATAAATCACAAACAAAAACAAAGAAGATATATCACCAGCACCAGGGCCCGGGTTTGTATTATGTATCCAGTAATACTTAGAAATATCAGAGAATTCCCTGCTGAGATAAAAATGATAAAAAACATGTTTCAGATTTCAATACTGGAAGCTTTTTTTATAACCACATATGTATTGTTATAGTTGTATTCAAATGGTGAGTTATACCTTTCGGGACGAGGTGCCAAAAGCAGGACTGAGAGTAAGAGAGAGGGGAGAGCACGTGCATCTTAACATCTGATGACCTGCTCTCTGTTTTCTCTCTATCACAGTCCTTTAAGCTAAAATGGTAGATATGCACAGGTGGATTGTGGTAGTTTACAATAAGATGGCTGCCATCATCGTGAAAATGGAAAAAAGTGAGAACGCGATTGTTTGATGGCAGCTGCACAGAAGGGAGACGCACCGGAGTTTGGAACAAAATAACCACATTAATGCTTATTCATACAAGCTGTGGAATACAATTAATGATGTGATAATCTGAATTTATTTAAATGACTTGTTGAAATGCACTCAAGATGTTTACCATGGCTTTAAGTCTGGAAATAATGATTTCAGTTCCAGTGAAATAACGATGATGAGGACTGCTGAGCAGTGACACACTGCAGCACTGCAGCAGTTTTAGTGATGGCAGCCATCTTCTCATTCTGCAGAGAGAATATAAAGTAGTGGATATATATATATATATATATATATATATATATATATATATATATATATATATATATATATATATATATATATATAAATGTATTATTATCACCCGATTAAGGTGATATAGATATATATTTATTTATATAATATTGTATTATTATGACCTCTTTTAAGGGTAAAGATGGTGAATCAGAAAGCTGGAGAGATATTATTTAATATAGCCTAATATAATTAATAATAATAATAATAATAATAATAATACATGTCAACAAATGGTCACTATAAAATAATTAGCCTGAATAATTTCGCTGGGAAAGGGTTTAATAGGTATCTAAATTAAATTTTTGAATTTATTAATTGAGTTTATTATATAGATCATCATACATCTCAATTATTGGGTTGTTTTTTTTTTTTTTTAGTCTTTTTGTTTTGTTTGTTTTACATGTTTAAAATAAAAATCAGTCAATCTCTCGTTTTAATAGACCTATTTTAAGGTACTCTCCTTGTTATTTATTCAGTTTACAGGGTGGAACTGGAAATGTAAAAACGGAAAAAGAAGCAGAAAATAAACCATGTCTTATTAAGGTTCTGCAAAAAAAATGTGTTCTTATAGGCGACACTATAAAAAGTAATGAGCCCTGTTTTCTTTACATCACACGAATGTGTATTTTGGTCCAGCCCGGATCTTATTTTAGGGGATTTGTTTGTCTGAAGCAAAAATGTTCCGTTTTAGAGGTTTAAATTGTTCTGATGTTTGGAAATTGAGGTATTTTGGTTCAGGTAAAGTTCTGGTTTCCTTCATTGTAAAAAAGTAGTTGTCAATAGTAAAAAACAAAATGCAACAGAACAGCACAGACTGGACCAGAGGCCTTGAAAAAATGGCTGGATTCACCAAGCTTCGCGCGCGTGTTTACGTGTGTGTGTGTGTGTGTGTGAGAGAGAGAGTGTGTGCGTGTCTCTCTCTCTCTCTGTGAGTGTGTTTGCTTATTTGGAAATGCAGCTTTCTCTTGAGTGCAGCTGCCACAAATTCCACTTTCTGTCTGCACGATTTACACACACAGGTCATAAAAGCCGTTTTACGAGCCGACACCGGCCGCCATTGGCCGCCAACGGTCATGTGTGCGCGTGCAGTGCGTACCCTCAAGGGCAGCCTCTTTACCTCGCGCGCTCTCGGTCGCCCAGAGCTGCTCCTCGACATCCGCGCGCCTCCATGGACGCTTTCTCTCTAGTTTTTATTGTAATGTTTTTACCTCTCTGTAGCATGTGCAACCAGCTCTGTCTGATTTATTCGTTAAATGCTGCGTTTTCACGTTGAAACGCAAAAAAACAATGTGTTGTTGTTTACACACATTAGATACAACAACGTTTATTACCAATCGAAAAAACCGGGCTGCTCACAGGCGGAGGAAGATGAGTACGTAGATTTTTCTTTTGCATGTTTCCTGTCTTGTTTTAACTCTCTGGGCCATCTCTTCCTAACTCCTCGGTCTAAATGCATCTTCACTAATTTCTGACTCAATGTTTGTTTGTTTCTGCTTTGATATTTTAATTTGTTTGTTGTGTTGATCTCAGGATGCTGCAGAGGAAAATGGAGTCCAGCAGGAAGCTGCCATCAGGTACCAGCTCTGAGCTCTGACGTCTGAAATGCAGCTGAGGTGTGAAAACGAACAGACACCCAATCATTGCTCCACTATGCATGTGAGTGTTTGATTCAGTAATACAGCTTTTATGTTCTGCTGCAGATTGTTACGTGTGTTGCGTCATAGATATAATTAAGAAGGCTTTAACTGGACTGCAGGACATTACAGAGTATGTGAATTAGTGTGACACACCAGCCTGGACTGTGTCTGCAGTAAAATGTGTCTTTTCAGCTGCACATCCAACTAAAATTTGGTGCATGTGAGCATAATTCATACATGAATAGATTGCATAAACAGGTCTCTTTCCCAATGCTCCAACTAAGTCAAGCAGCTACTGGTTTACAGAGGAACACAAGAGGGAACATGAGCATCCTTTGTGATTCATTTTGTGCAGTAACACAGTTGTATTTGGTGATAATCACCAGGCCTGATGCAGAAAACTTTAACTTCTATGTGCACTGAGGTCTGTGCAAACTAACAGATACTTCAGTGGGGTGAGATGCACACATGCAGGCTGCACATGCATTCAAGGGGAATATTACCAGAGATTGTGTAAGGACGTCTGATGCTAATGCAGGAACTGTTTGTCAAAGTGCAGCTTTAGGAATATGGTTTAAAATGCACATGTGAAATTGAGTGTTTTCATATCTCAAAGTGGCTTCATGTTTGTCCTTCAGCTGAAAAACAAAAATGATAGTTTTCATCTCAAACTAAAAAAGGCAAGAAAATGTCTACATTTTACATTTTAGCCTTCTCCTCTTTGTCTATGTGTCTTCATGTCTTTTACATTGAACCCTCGCTGTGAAAGAAACTGAATTTCTCCTCCATAAAACGCACCCGGACAGATGGACAGAAAGAGACAGAAGGAATCCCTTCCTGCGTGTTTTTGTTTTCATTGACGTTCTGTTTTTTTACGAGGGCAGCCTGAGTGTCAGAGACACAAAGAGACAGTATTTTCTCCCTCTTTTTGAATTTTACATCTTTTTTTTCCTCCTCATGAGGGCAGCAGGCGGGGTGTGAGAGATAGAGGGAAACAAAGACAGTATTTCACTGGTGCTGCTCAGTCAAGCTCAGCTGGCACTCAGTATTTACAACC
Organism: Epinephelus fuscoguttatus; assembly: GCF_011397635.1. Classification (NCBI taxonomy): domain Eukaryota; kingdom Metazoa; phylum Chordata; class Actinopteri; order Perciformes; family Serranidae; genus Epinephelus; species Epinephelus fuscoguttatus. The sequence goes on from NC_064767.1 coordinate 4,241,984, forward strand.
TACTGCAATGCAGCAGGCAGTGTGTGTGTGTGTGTGTGTGTGTGTGTGTGTGTGTGTGTGTCAGAGAGAGAGAGAAACAAAGAGACAAAAGGAGATAGGGAAGACAGTGATGCAGAGAATGAGACAAACATTAAATTAAAGCCTGAGATGGACAGAGAGACAGGAGAAGGACAGACAGACACAGAGCCTGAGAGAGAGACGGTTAGAAACATGTTTGTGTCCTCTGTCAGTGTTTTACAAAACATGTCTGTCTCTTATGTTGTCTGTGTTTTATGTGCACCGTTTTTTTTTTTTAAATTAAAAAGAGAGGTCAGACAGAAAAAAATGACAGAAATAAAACACATGTGCAGGTGAGGTAGAAACTCACCATAAAGCTTCACCTTGAAGAGAGAGAACTATAATAAATAAATAAATAATTTAATAAACGAATAAGTGATCTGTCTGTCCCTGCAGGATGGTGCAAAGACTTCAGATTCAGCTGCACATTTACAAAGATGAAACTCACCTGCAGGTTTGTCCTGATTGAGATTGATTCAATGGTTTTACTAAACAAAGCTTAGAATTATGGAAGCATATTGATGCCACACCACAAAAAACAAAGAAATTTAAAAAATCAGGTAGTAACATGAAAAGTGTCTCGTTATAACCAGATGTTTCACAAAAAGTTTTTTTTTTTTGTTAAAAAAAGAAAAAAAAAACTAACTAACTATGATATTTTTTCCTGGCCTGGCAGTTCTATGCTACTGTAGATAAATGATACTGAGTATTACTTTTAATTTTATTAAAGTGACCTCTCTGTCATGGCCTGTCTTTGGCGTATATCATCAGACTTTCACATTTTAAGAGGCTCATCCTTTTGCATTTTACAAATAACGTATTTCCTTTTGTTTCTTTTTATTGTTTCCAGAACTGATACTGTTTGAGCAGTTTATCTGAAGTAAAGCAGCTGAGCATCGCCATCTGACACAGGTAACAAAAACTAAACAAACAAAAAGAAATGATATTAGCAAACTAAAAACCAAAAGCTATTTATTTATCAAGAAATATTCCAACTGGCAATGTCGGTTTTCTTCTATTGTCACTTGATATTTTAAGTCAAGTCAAACTTTATCTGTAGAGGACTTTTAAAAACATCTGCAGCTGACCAAAGTGCTGAACAGTCACAAAATATAAAAGCAGGTAAGTATAGAATCAAACATCAAATGGGACATGAAAGTAAATAAACATAATGAGCAAACTGCAGCACAACAGAAGATGAAATAAATTTAAGCTTTCAGGCTCAATCAATCATACGCCCACAAGAAGAGGCAGGTTTTCAGTAGCAACTTAAAAGTTTCTAACGTCGGAGCAGTTTTTATTTCTAAAGGTAAGCATGTTCCAGAGTGTAGGGGCAGCCACGCAAAATCCAAGAGCATCTGTTATAGTATGATATAGTATACAGTATGAAGATACAGAAGTTCTGCTCGATAAGGTTTAAAAGACCGTTTAAAACCTTTAAAACCAGCGATACAATTTTAAAATGAATCCTAAAATGGACAGGAAACCAGTGGAGGGAGGCCAATACTGGTGTTATATGGTCCTGTTTTCTTTTTCCAGTCCGAAGTAAGTTAATTAATAAATAAATAGATCGGGACATCATCTGCAAAAGCAGTGAAATGGAGAGAAGAGGATAGGGCCCAAAATGGAGCTTTGAGGAACCACACAAGTAAGTGGGACCACTGTTTGGGAGTGCTCACTGCAACTCAGTCTCACCCTTAAGTGAGACTCGCTTGGTCAGTGACTTTGGGCATCAGACACTAAGGAAAAAGCTGTCCTTTTGCATTGGCGTGATCTGCAGCTGGTTGCCATTATTTTGTTATGGCGTCTAAAAACTACCGACTTTCATCCAACTTTCACTTTTGCCTGGGAGGCTGAGGTTTGCTTCCTGTGAGATTGTAAAGCCAAACCCTGTTCTTTTCCCAAACCACAAGATGTGCTTTTGTTGCCTATAAACCCAACCATGTGCATGTGTTAGCTTAATGTAACCAAGTGAAGGAAAAAAAACCCCATCAATTTGCAGTTTAGTATCGAAGTAGTGCATTTATTTTGAAAGAGACTGTATGCAAACTGTACATTTCCTGTTAAAACAGAAGTGTATTTTGAAATCAGACAATGCATGTAACGGGCTGAAGTTGACACGGCAACCCAGAACATCAACAACCAATGCGCCCAGGGTTTAGTTTAGTTTAGTTTATTTAGTTCATAAAGGGCAATATGCACTTACATTAAGGGTACCTTGCACATTGTATCTCAATATTTAAAGACTACAACCAAAATGTCGAACTGCGATGAGGCCGGAGTGAGAATGTGTTGCATATACAGTGAGATGAGGCAATGGCCCAAAATGGAGCCTTGTGGAACCCCAAAGTACGTGGGGCCACTGTTTTCGCTGAGGCAAATAGAGAAGCTCCGATCGGTGACGTTTAGCTGGAACCATTTGAGGGCTGTACCTCTAATACCCACACAATGTTCCAGGCATGAAAAAAGAAGGAAACGGTCAGGTCTAACAGCACCAGGACAGCAGAGCTGCCTGAGTCAACAGCTAAAAGATCATTAAAAACTCTTAAAGGCTGAAAGGTTTTATACATACCTTAGTCATTTAAAAAATGTTTGCAACTGAATAAAAACTACTTCTTCCAAAACTTTGGACAAAAAAAGTCTTGTAAATAGGTCTGAAGTTGGAGAGAACAGAAGGGTCCAGATTTTGATTTTTTAGAAATGGCTTTTTGTTTTTACTTAATTACACATAAACTGTGTGAGGTATAACACACATGATATAATCTATGTGGTTTTGAATTTGAAGTGGTGGCCAGACTGTTCATTCATCCTATTTTACATCTGTATGCCATGTTATGGGTGCTATTGTCATCATGAGCCACCAGGGGGCGGTGACTGTCAGGGAATGCGTGACTCATAGTGCAGCATGCTTCTAGAAAGGGCTCGAAATGCTATTTATTTAAATACTATACATAAAAATGTTTTTCAAACTTGCATCATAGACGCTTATCTGCGCAATAACACACACACTAAATTAATTTCAATATTACCAATCTACTTGCTGCTGAAAGCTCCTCGTTCAAATGCTGCCACATCTTCCTCGCATATGATCAACATCATAATAAGCAGCCACAATGGTGTTGATCTGCCGCTGCATCCTGCAGCAGCTCCACACGCACCGGAGATGGTGCTGTTGCGTATCATTTAAACACTAGAGGGCGCTACAGATTCAAGAATGACGCATTCTCCAGCAGCATCGGTATTCTGGCTTCAGACTCCAGTATAACGTCACCATCTTCCCACTCGCCCTCCTGTTCATTCAGCTTGGAGGTCATGAGAATCCTCTTCTCCCAGTTACCTTGAATGCACCTCGATCAGCGCGACTTGATCCGCTCTCCTGTGTCGGACATTTCTGTTTGGTCTGGACGGGATTTTATGCTCCAGCTGCTCAGAGGGCGTTATTAGGCAGGACGCCAAGCCGAGGCGCCATAAATCACAGATCCAAGTGGGTTTTAAAAAAAACAGCCGCGACACTTTAGGAATTAAAGGAAAGATAGAGAGAACGATAATTTTGCACTTCGTGGACACTGCGCATTTGTGCACTGGTGCCATCCAGCTCAGACTGTGCGTCATTATTAATCTGTTGTGTGGCTGCTGAGCATGTTGGAGATGTTTCCAGCATTTCTGAAAACGACACTAATAAATCAAAACCAAAAACCCAAATTACATGTTTTGCTGCACATGATCAAACATGGGAAATGTGCCTTGTTCAGATATTTTATCCTGCAGACATACGGCTGAATGAATGCGCCTTGATAAAGTTCAATTCCAAACGTTTTTATTATTATTATTATTGTGCCTGTTATAATTAACTTATCGTCATGTAAGTCTGTTTTTAAAAGCAGTTTTTATGCAACTTGTGGTTTAATGAATTGTTTTGACACTCGAGCAGCCGCAGAGCTGCTGAGGACACACACACACACACACACACACACACACACACACACACACACACACATACATACATACACACACACACACACATAGGGACCCGCGGAGTGTTTTCACAGAGCCACTTTATGGTTTTATTGCTCCCCATTTACGGAAATCAAAGCAGGAAACAAATGCTCCAAACAGCATTCCAGAAACATCCGGAAAAATGCAAACAGCGTTTAGTCTCTGCTGGTTGTGGAGGAAAGAACTGCAGTGCGAAACCACACGGGGGGCTCGGCAGGGTGACAGCATTTTACGCACAAGAAATATCAGATTTACGCACGGATTTTTACAACATTCACAATGTCCAACACTAATTTGTGGAGGAAAATGTGCAGCCTTTAATTATTATGGCAACGAAAAAGCTCCGATTAGTATAAAAAGGGCAAATTATTTCACTCAAACACCAGAAACAAAAAGAAAAAAATAATTTCTTAAAAAAAAAGAAAGTCAAAAGTAGAATCAAAACAGAATTTAAAAAGAGGGAAAACACATTGCAGCTACTCAAATCACTGTAAATTATGCTGACCACAAAAGGCGTTATATTTTAATCTCCAATCGCATCAAACCGCAAAGATTAAAGTATTTTTCCTTTGGCGCCATTATCGAATAAAGCAGCTCTCGGTGCAGGGCCTAATAATTTATGAACCCGCGTGGGAGCAGCAAAAGAAAAAAAAAAAAAAGCAGAGCACGTGACGGTAATAAAGTGTGTTTTATTGCCGGCCGTTTGACAAGCCCCAAAATATAACTCAGAGAAAATAGCCGACAGGCGGCCAGATGGGATTGGTAGCCGATATTTGTCCGAAATCAACAGAATGCTCTTTGTGTTGCAGAGAGCAGAAACAGCGGACACGGCTCCGATAATCTGCTTCGATCCGCTCCAACGGGATTTTACTGTAACTCACGGCCGTGTTTTAACGCGAGAGTAGCGCAGAACAAGTAAGTGTGTCTTGTTTTCATATTTGGCGCAGATATGAAGTTATGACTGTAAGGAGCAGGGGGGCAGAGGTGGTGGTGATGAGGGGGGGTGGGGGGTGTTCCCCCAATTCAAGCTGTGGTCCGAGGAGCACCCAAAGGCCCCTGTGTAGGTGACTGAGGGGGTCCAAAGATCCAAACATCCACCTGTAGTCCGACATTTGATCTAATTAAATCATAGTTTGGGCTGAAAGCGCACTCACAGTCTCACGGACATTAAAAACACTTTCAAGGCCTTGATTTGATGAAATTCAAGGCGGGGTTCAGGGTAAGACGTGACACTGGGTCACATTAAATGCTTTGATTTCATTTTCTTTTTTAAACCTTAAACCTTTGTTGTTTTATATAAACTATAATTTCAGAAATTGCTGCTGCACCGAAACAACTATTCACCAGAAGACTAAACATGTCAGGGATTTGGGAACTGTTTTATAAGATGTGCTCTCTTTTATTATTTATATAACTTAATGCCCTATATTTGGACTACATTGTATCATAGACTGGGTTGTAAAATTGTACGTTTTTAATGGTGTATTGTGTTACGTGTGGTGTGTGTGTACCTTTGATGTGTCTGAGGGAAGCCAAGTTTCCACTGAGGTGGACAATAAAATTTATCTATATCTATTTAACGTCCTAAAAATATCCACTATTGAGGTCAGTCATTGATTTTAACGCGTTTTACAGGCCTTTTTTTGTATCCAAAATTTCCAAGGACTTTCCAGATTTCCCCTATTTATTTATTTATTTATTTATTTATTAGGGAGGACTGTTGCAGTGACTCACACAGGCTCTATGTTCAGATCTATTCTATATTTTTAACGTTAACGGAGGTCTGTGGTTTAACATCGCTTATTTTATAGCAAGTCTTAAACCAGCGTTGGGGAGTAACTAGTTAATTGTAACGTATTGACGTGATTAAACTACAAATAAATGTAACTGTAATCAGTTAAAGTTACAGAGAAAAATATATAATTAAATCACAGTTCCTTAATAAAAATATTGGTTGCACAGGGGTTAAATCTCTTGACAAATATCCAGACAGCGCTGGTCAGCAGAGCTGCTGGGACACATTTGATAGCATCAGTCAGGCACTTGTGTGTTCGTTCAGTTAAAAACATATGTCAGAAAAGTAATTAAAATATTTACATGTGATAAAGCCATTTAAATACAGTTTTAACAGTCTAACTAGTGATCTCTGACCTGTTACACTTCAAAGTAACCTTCCCATCACTGTCTTTAACATGATAGGACAGATATGTGCTTGTGTGTGTGTGCACGATCTCCGCAGCATATGTGTTCCTAAGTGAGCATACAGTCCATCCTGAAGCGCCTAAATTCTTCCACATGTTGTGGATTACCAGATTTAGGATTCTGACATCATAATCTGCCGTTCAGAGACGACATATTAATAATAATTCCTATGTTAACCTTTTGAAACCCGAACAAATTGTCTGGATTTCTTTCAAAAACGTCGGAAGAGCAATGGCCCAAAAATGTGCAAAAAAATAGTAAAAAGAGAAAATTAAAAGTAAGAAAATGAGTTAAAAAAGAAAAACAAGGAGAGAAAGTTAAAAACAAAGACAGAAATTACCGGAAAAAAAGTGTTTAAATATATTTTTAAAATCCTTGAGAAAAAAACCGAAAGAAAAATCTGTGTCATAATTTTAAAATGTAATAATATATAGTTTTTTTGCCATAGCTTTTTCTTTTTTCCCCCTGGGTTTTTATTTAATTATTTATTTAAAATAATTATCTGAATCTATTAATATTTTGCAATAGTTGGGACATGTCCTACCAAGTTGCTCATCGCCTTTGCCCCTATTTTTTGTTTTGAAAGAAATCGCAAATATTTAATCGAAATTAAAAACTTGTCTGAAAGCAGCACAACAGAAATGATGTCGTTCCAGGTTTCAGAGTTAATCAAAGTTAAATTGGCGATAGTAGCCACTGAAATTAAGCTTTAATGATATTCTATCGGAAAACACATTTCAGGTTTCTCTGCAGGAGTCGTCACTTGAGCACCTTCAGCAGCGACCTGTCGTCAGACTGACTCTGCACAGTGATTTCCTGTCTTGCTCGTGTCGCTGGATGTTTTAAGTGTATATATGTAAACACGGTTTGAGTTATCAGGAGTTATGGCACTTTCTCGACATGCTAAATTTTTACGACTATCTGTGCTGCTCACACCAAACCTCCTCTCCTCTCCTCCCTCCTCTGCAGCTGTAAACAGGAGCGAGAGGAGAAACTGTACAGCAGCAGTTTATGACCAGGAGGAGAAAATTCTGATTACAGTCACAGCTGGGGGCGCGCGTGACAGACACAAATACACGACATCAGTGACATGAATCTCTCAAACTACCTTTAACCAAATCATGTGCAGGGTCGGAGAGCACATTTGGTGCAGGGACTGTTTCAGGTGCAGTGGACTGTGCACAAATGTTCTGTAGACTGGCGGTTTCAGCCAGAGGAAGCATTTTGTTAATTCTTATTTTATTATAATGGTCGAAAACATTTTGTATTTAGATAATATTCAGCAACACTTACAGCCTCTGTGATGCAAAGGGTTTTAAACCCAGACTTAGGCCTATTCACTATAATATACTGATGTTTGAAGCAGGATGTTCTAATCTATTTTAATAATAAGTTTACAGTCTACACTATTTTGGAAACATAAATAAATACATAAATAAGCCACAGCCTACAATTTCCTTCAGTCGATTATTTAATTTTTTTAATTTTTTTTTTTTTTTAATTTATCGTCTTCGCCGTGTTATTTAGACTACTTCTTTTTTTACCTTCTGGGCCATTAAATTGATCTGAGGCTTATCCCAATTTGCTCATCAATAAACCAATAATTTCCACATGTTGCTTTCTGCAGCTGCTGGCATAAATATATATATAAAATTCTGCAATCTTATATTTTATTCTTCATTTACAGTCATATTTCGAGGCTCCTTTTCGCTCGCACTGGTCAGCCTGAGACGGTGCATGTGTTCCCATGCAGGGCTGGAGGTCGCAGTTAATGTCTAAACCGGGTTAGAGCAGCTCTCAGCTCGGCTTTGACCCGGCAACGGGCCGGGGGCGGAGGGGTGAGCCGGCGGTCAGCCTGTCTAAGATGAAAAAGTGAAACGACCCCGAGAAAGAAAAGCCACTTGTGAATGGCTTTATATGACAGAGAGGCAGAGTTTGTCTAAAAAGGCTGATATAAGAAAAGCAGCTGTTAAATGAGCTCAGAGGACTGCGGGAGAGATTAAAATATAATCTGCAATGTAAAAATCAGGACAGCATGTTCAACAATAGAGGAACTCATGGTGCACAAATGGTGATCAATACCTTGCCAATAATTGAAAAGTGATATATGAGGGGTGATTAAACGGCAGGAATAATTAGTGAAGGGAAACAATCTATTTATTTAGATTAAATCAGTGGATTATATTTGATAAAAAATGGCCATTTTCTCGCACTTTAACCCTTTAATTTCAAACCAGCATTCGCCTTTTCACAACAATAATCCATCCACAGAGAGCTGTGAAACAATGGGCTCGCGACTCCCGCAGGCCGCGTGAACTCTGGATGGTCCCCAGCTCGAGCCCCTGCGTGGCCCTGTCCAGCGCGAGGACTAATGAAACGGTGAACCAGCGGTCAACGATTCTGATTGACCCTCGCGCGACCTGACGGCAGCTAGGCTACATTCTCACAGAAGAATGCTCTTTCAAAAAGCGAAACATCTCCCTGTTGTTGTTGTTGCCTCTAAAAAGGAGTCCGCCAAAGTTCAGAGCTGTGGAGCTCCATTCAGAAGGTGCGAGCTAATGATTCCTGCATTCAACCCCCCCATTCAGCTGCAGAGTTTGGGCTGGAATCAGTGTGAAAAATGAAAAGTTTTAGGTCAAAGTCCTTTTTAGTGCAGGCGTGGATTAATAGTCCTGAGCTGAATAGATATTTGAGCATTTTGTACTTTTTCATCTGCAGGACAGGAGCTCCAAACTCCTGAAACTGCACCTTCATTACTCAACTGAATCCATTCAAAATGTTAAAAATCAATGTTTAGCTCAGCTGCAAAACTCTTCATGTTTTGTGTTCAAACCAATCTTGCTTGCTGTTTCTCTCACTATGTGCTACCCAAGCTTTTTAGCTTTAACAACAAATGGTTCAGAGCAGAGTTTTCAGCAGCTCCTCACTCAAACAGCCCTGGGAATAAACAGCAGAAATGAGTTCCTGCTGGGATGCAGAAAATTGCCCTAAGGCAAGATCTGGGAACAGACAATCCCTGTGGCAACTTGTTCCAAACATACAGTTAATACACATGAACAACAGCTCCTATTTGCACCAGGAAATGTCAGCTATATATTCCTAATAATATATTACCATGTATGAATAAAGACATGAGATGTGGGAATGGAAAAATGAAAAAAAAAAAAAAAAAAAGAGTATGAGCATAAATAAATGGGGTGGGATAGAAACCAGTATATGATAACATATATTTTACCCTTTGTCTAATACATACTGACGCAAGACCAGTGAACAAAGAGACAAAAACAACAATATGATATCAGCTATATCTGTGAAATGCCTCTCACCGCCTGATTATAATTCAGACCTTGGATATATAGCCTGCGGCGCTTCCACTGGCCAGCAGACGACAGATGTTGAATCATAAACATCTATAGCGGCTGCGGACCATCATCTGTGTGTTTCAGCAGGATCTAAATGGGAAATTTAAGACTCGCCCTCAGGGCCACATTTGTTCAAACATTGCAGCCTCCATTTTTTAGACCAATCTGAGGTCCAGGCAAAGTTTGCAAACTGCTATCAGCCAACATCTCCATGCTGGTCACGTTTGCACTGCGGCTGGTAGCTTGTAAACAGGCTGGTGGCTTGTTCAGCAACTTTGGCAGATGACCAACTGTCATTAACCGTAGATAGCTGGTGAAGCTGTGGAAAAGGTGGATGAACCAACTGATCGAGCCTCGATTGTTCCTGGTTATTATCAAATGTTTAAAATAACAAAATATACGAGGGCTGTTCAACCACGTGAGGCCATCAGTAACAAACTATAGCCTGTTTTCCGCAGACATTGCACAACAGGGCAACTACGAAGTCCCTCCTTTATGCTGCTTTTGCATTTTTGCACAGAACCAAACAACAGCGGCATCATGGCGCTCCACTGTGGGATTTTCAGGCTTCTGGGAAAGCCGCTAGCCTTGCAGCAAATTTTTCCCAGAGGCCACTCTCAGTATTGCAGTGACAAAATCCCCTGCGGCTGAAAAATCATTTCCCCATAGACCACCATAATAAAAGAGACGTTTGTAAAACTGTTGACAGGACACCTACAACTGCCAACAAGACCAATTATGAATCTTTCCATCGTGAATTCTATTGACATATTCTATCGCATCATCTTGGAGTCTGTTATCTAGTTACTATTAAAGTCTATGCATTTAACATGACAGCATCGGCCTCTAGTGTGACATATAACATACATGTTGGCAGTGCTTTTAAAACACTGTCCCTGTTATATGGCGGCTAATCTCGTCCTCTGCTGGAGGGTAAGGGACTCCTGGACCTCACTGTTTTCCCAATTTGTGGACATTTTCAGCTACTGTTCTTCCTCTTTGAGTTAGCTGCTAACTGCTATCAGCTACTTTTTAAATCTCCTGGGGAAGGCTGCTCATAACACGTCGTCAAAACATCACAGCTGTCCTGCCCATGATCCTGTCCTGCATTCTGTCCCTTTTACACAGATGCTGGTTCTGCACTGTTACTACCTCCGCTGCTGATTTAAAGGCGAGACAACTCTGTCCCCGCTCCCCACGACTGTCAGCCTACCTTTTAAGAAAAAAGCAAGATGGAACAACTGCACAATATTCCTGCCTTGAAGAGGCAGCGTAAAAGGAGCTTATAGCATGAGTCAGGTTTCTCTTCTGTGGAAGAAAATCATTCATTTCCACTGTTTTTACAGTTCTATATGTACTCATGACACTTTTTCCAATCCAGCATAATGATATACATCTTTGTAAAATAGCCATGGTCACACATACTGATTAGGAATGCTCTTGCAGTGCAGAGCTGAATGATGTACGATGATGAAGAGGGTTCAAACATCATGATTTCAGTATTTCTGACACTGCTATGTGGTTTAATTACGACAAATGAGACTGTGGGTGGAAAGAAAACGTATCTACTGGTGTTGTTGATGCAAGTTTTTAAAAGTATTCTTTAGAGTTTCACTTGTACACCATGTGCCATTATGATAAACTTTTAGCTCCCTCTCCGGTGGAAACGCAGCTCCCCTTCCGGCTATTTACCTCTGTAAATCTCTCTCTCACTGTGCTGCTACAAGACAGATTTCATACAGATATCCCAACCTGATATCCACCATGTTGTTGAGGCTGCCAGTCCTCGAGATAACAGTCTTGCTTGCTTGCAGTAATTACACATATGTATCAGAATTAATGTGGTGTACCTTAATGAGTTATCGATGTCAAAAAGCTACATGCTACAAGCACCGTTAATGGTTTCAATCAATTACACAGTGACACTGATACATCATGTGTTGAGCAATGGAAACACCTCTATAAAAAATGAAGGGATGGGTTGAGTTGTGAGTCGAAGCAAATACAATCAAAGGAAAAAATCTCTGTGAGAAGGTGTGAGTGTAAATCTCTGTCAGCAACCAAAAGAAGTCATCAGCGGTGAGCCGTGACATTAAGCGTCGCCTATATATACCCTGTAGAACCGAATGTGTGTGGAGCTGCCTCAGTCACAGATTGGGTTCTAGGGGAGTCTATGGGTGATGACTAACCATCGATCAAAATCAGAGGGAGAGGAATGAAAAACCAACGACTGTTAACAGTGCTTTTGCTCTGTGGTCCTGCTCTCTTTCACTTTCTACAACTCACACTTTCCTGGAGGCTACGGCTGTCTACACATCGAGCAGCACCAATGGGGTGAACGAGGGGAAGTTAGATTGTCATGTCATTCTTTGCTATTTGCATCCAAACTGATCACCAGGATGGTTTGGATGAGCAGAGTTACACACAGATGTCATTACACTGTGATTACACCAATTCTCTGGCAGCGTTTAAGTCCGCTCAGTTGAGTCTTGATTAAGAAAGCTATTTAGCTGCAGCAAAAAGCTTAAAGCAATACCTCTCCCCCAAAAGATCATTAGAAGATCAATTAATCAGTTTGGGAAGGAAAGATTTTTCTTGCGTGCCTTCATGTTGGACAAAGAATCCAAAAAGAGAAAATTCTGGCAGACTGCGTTTAACACCAGCTAAACTGTTTCAAAACATCCATTTACAAGCTCTCACACAACTCGTGCAGTATGATCCAAGTCTCATTTATCCAGTTGTCTGTTCGGTCAACCTTATTGCCAATAAAGATTTTGGCAATGTACCATGTACCATTCATTAAAGGGACACCTCACAGATTTTCAACCGGCTTTGTATTGTAACACTGTGGGTAGTTCATGAACTATGGTAAACGTCCCTGCATCCAACCAGTGCCTAGATCTACCTGCTCCCCTCCCAGCGAAACTCAACCAGATGACATGTTATGCATGCATGTTGCTTCTGCATTTTTTTTGTATTGACCACCAATAGGCCCCCAGAAGGTGCGCCAATTTTACATAGTGGCCAAAAGTGGAACTACACTGTCTGGGTCTGTCATGTCATGCCATGGGGCCCAAAAGACTTCTTCCCATAGACTTGTATTGGGAAAGAGACATCTGTAAATCAGTGGATACATTTTTTTCAGCTTCACAACCCCCGCAAAATGTTTCGTTTCATTATCAAGATTTGAGTTGTTCAGTTTGATGACATTTCAAAAGTCTAAGAAGAGCTGCAAGATTAAATCATTTCATCCCCATTCAAGTTTGTGAACTGCTAAACCCGAAGTTAGCTGTCCAGCCAGTGAAAGCCATCTGCACTTGGCTGCCGAAAGTTTAGTGTGCTTGCTCTTTGGGTGCCATAATGCAGAAGATCCAGGTAATTTCAAACCATGGAAATAGAGCTTTTTTGGCTTCAAGCTCCACTGAGCAGCTTTCAAAGGAGTGAACGGCCCGCCTCTAATACTGTATCCAGGTCTCTTAATATATCCGTGCCGGCCACCCATGCCTCCACTGCGAACACAAAGAGTATGGATCAAGTGGCAGGCCTGCCCCTCTTTCCCTCTCAAACTCAGATCAAACAGTAATAACTCTCACCTAAAATGTTTTCAGAAACAGATTTAGGGCCGTGTTTAGCTGTAATTGCAAGAGTTCTCAGAGGCTGAGAAAATCTGAAATCAACTGTTAAGACTAAGCAGCGCTGATCAAATATAAACCAAGACAAGAGTCACCGCATTGTCTTTTTTCTCATCTCAAATGTTTTCAGAAACATGGCTTAGCTTACTGTTTAACTGTAATACAAGATTGTTTGGTACCAGCCAGCCGCCATTGTGTCAAACGGACAAGTTAGCATTATGTCACCCAGGAGCAGGAACATTTACTGGTCTGACGTGCATTTTGCCTTCTGGTAGTTGTTGGTTCTCTACCTCTTAAGCAAAAGCAAACCATATCCTTTTTCTCTGTTTTCTCTAGTCCTGTAGCACCGATTTAAAAAGTAGTTGCGTCTTTCTACTGCATGAACAGCCCAGTTTACAGCCCAGACTATCTTTACAATGGTAAAATAGTTCTCTAACCAAAACAAACTGCTTGATTATGGTTAGGAAAAGATCATGTTTTGGCTTAAAACATCCAGTTTTACAGGCACAATCCCAGCAGCGATATCTTGGTAAAAAGCTACTGCTTTTTGTGGCACTGCCCCTGCTGGTTAAAACACAACCAGTTTTGCTGTTTGTTGGTCTCATATGGTGGCAGCTTGGCGGGCATCTAACCCACCTCCCAATGACATAGTCAATTTGTATACTTGGTCACTTTAGAAATGCTGATATATGTTTGAAACATGCATTTGCAGGAACATACAGTGCAAACATTTTCTTCTGCTGACGGGGCTGGATCAGTGTGTCCCAAACACATGCATTTTGGCTGAAACTTTATTGTTAAAAACACTCCTGCAAAAACAGTGCATTCACTCCTCGTCCATGCATGAGGTGAGTGCAGTGTAAGTGAAAATGCATCTGTTTAGGAAACAGTGAGCATACGACTGGATAAATGAGACTTGGGTTACACTGCACAGGTTGTAGATGGATATAGTTTTGTGTTTTAAATGTGGACCCTTATGACTGCAATTCATCAAGAATTCTTTCTGTGTCTGGATTTTTCATGCGCCATGGAGGCATGCAAGAAAAACAGTTTCCTTCCTGAATTCAACGTAACACAGGTTAAGAAACTGACACGCAAATGATCACTTGGAGGGTGAAGTATTCCTTTAAACACAGGAAAAAGTAAAGGCAACAAGACTTGCTGCCTCAATGATGTGAACATCTGCAGCCCACTATCCATAAAGAAAGGCTGTGTGGAGTATTTCTGAGTATTTTGAAGCGATTTGCTTACACAAAACTTAACACTATATTAACATGTATGCTGACACCCTGACTAACATGCATAAAATCCACCTTTCAGTTTGTTTTCTTTACTACAATATATGATTTAAATTTGTTGGCACACATGCATCCATTTCCCATTTTGTTGTCTACAGATATGTTGCTTTATCTTGCCAAATGTCTGAAATTGAAGCTTAAAAATAAGTGGCTGAAAATCCTCCTGTGAAATTCTAACACAAGCAGTTACACCAAATCATGGTGTAGGGGCTTTGCTCAGTGCATCTCAGGAAGCTGCTGAGGCAAGGGACTCCTTCACTGCCCAGACTTGTTTTCACGTTTAAATGCTCTGCCTGTTGGATGGCATTAGTCCACCACTGCCTATAAAACACAAGAAAATATTCAAAGTGACATAAAAGTGAGATTTAGTCACTTTATCACCGTTCTAGTAGCTTATCAGTCATTTTCTGTCATCCATTATGAGCCACTCTGAACAGATGACTCATTAGATCAGATATATTAAGCCCATATAATCCTTAGTTCACTTGTGCTCTGTCAGCCATGCCAAAACCCTCAAACCATTTACACCCTCCGCATGAGCTCCTTTAATGCCTCAGCCAGGCAAAAACATTTCCTTCCTCCGCTCTTTATTAGAGCATTATTACAGGGCATATTAGGCAGAAGTAATACGACATCGCAGGGCTTATTAAGAGCTTTTGGCTGAGCATCAGACCTTCAGCGTCCTCAGAGAGCAGCAGCTGCAGCCAAAGGAGAAGTCTTCATGAGATCCTGGAGGATATAACACGGATTTATGATCTGATCCTCACTGCTAAGGTGGTTTTTTTTAGGACATGGCATTTGTGATTTAGCATTTTGGACTGCGTTTTAGCGCAAGATAAAATATTTACGCATAAGGTGCGCACGGAATAGCTACAAGCTCCCTCATTACGACTTTTCCTCCATGTGAGGGCTCAAATTTAACATATTTATCTCTTTGGATTTGCGTAATTCGCTTTCATTTTTCAGCCCTGTCGCGTTTCTCTCTCGTTTCGGTGTCATTTTTTAAGCCCGGGAATGTCTTTAAAAAGCCGAGTTGGTGGCGGTGGTGAGCGGGACACCTCGGGCTGACCCCGGCCCGAACAAAGCCAACTACTAGTCACTGTCTGGGAACCTTTTATCTCATTCTTTTATTGGAGGCCTTTCTGACCGGCCATGTTTTGTTGTCCGTCCTTTGACTCGCCACAAGGCCAAATATGGCCCCGCAGCCCCTCAATATGGGCCAGATTAATTTTTCAGCTCCGGCCATCTGTGAGGGGGTAAAAGTCACTCAGCCAAAAGTCATAAATCTACAGTCCGTGCGTTTTCAATAGGTGCTGTGTGTGGGAGGGGGTGGGGAGGGGCAGATAGAGACACAAGATTAGATAGATAGATAGATAGATAGATAGATAGATAGATAGATAGGAATAGCCTAACTAAACATAATTAATTCTTGATGATAATTAGTCTCCATGAGGTCTAAAGGATTCTTAACCTTATTCTCAAACATCTATTCTTAAACATTTTCCCCGCCACCAGAGCTTCATTAGTCCTATAATGAACATTTTTTTCCTCCAAATTATCGCATTACGTCTGACATAAACAACCCGGAGTGCCCTCTCTCATTGGTTGGCCGCGGGGTCACGTGGCCCGCGCGGCCGTCCGTCTATTTGACAGCCGCAGGATGGCTTGATGCCAGAGGGGGAAAAAGAGACACAGAGAGGGGAGAGAAAGAAAAATTAGTATTCTCCTACCAGCCTCGCTATAAATCAATCATGGAGTCCTACGTGGTGAGCTGTAAATATGCTGAGCCGCAGTTCCCGCCTTGTGAAGAAGATTACAGTAATTTTAGTGACCAAGGGGGGTATTACAACAACCCCCAGGACAGTGGTAGTTATGGAGGGGGCTATCAGCCCATGCAGCCCCCTCCGCCTCCATACACACCACAACAAACCGGCTATCACTCTTTGCAGGGGCACCACCGGGAGGATGGAGAGGACCAAGGTGCTGCCTTCCCCGGATACAGGGAGACAGATGGCACCGGGAAGGAGCCGAGGTTCTCCGTGGGTGACCTGCAGTGCCAGGCCTGGATGACCTGCGCAAAGCCCGCTCAGGTGCAGAGGAAAACGGCCTGCCAGGGGAAAGACAAGCCGCCTATTGTTGTCTACCCGTGGATGAAGAAAGTGCACGTCGCTCATGGTGAGATAACCTGGAGATTTTTATCTTTCTCTAATTCACACTTTCATCTCCGCCTCATTTCAGTTCGCCTGGCTCCATGTTTATGTTCTTTCTTTCTTTCTTTCTTTCTTTCTTTCTTTCTTTCTTTCTTTCTTTCTTTCAAGTGTTTTGTCCATTTGTGAGCACCGCTTTTTTGTTGGTCGAGTTATTTATGATCTTAGTGAGAGTCAGGGAGAATTACAACCGCTATAAAGTTTTATGGCCCCTGCCATGGCGCGCGTGTGTGTTATGTATATATGTGTGTGTGTGTGTGTGTGTGTGTGTGTGTGTGTGTGTGTGTGTGTGTGTGACAGAGAAAGAGAGAGAAAGCGTGTGTGCGTGTTCGTGTACGCACGCGGAATCGTGTGTCTGGTGTGCAGAGCTGCGGCTGAACAAAAAGCTGTGAGTTAAAAGTAAAATAAAAAAATTCTGGAGCTGTTCCCGGCTCAACCACAAATAAAGATCAACCCTAAAAATGACCACATGATAATAACTGCTATAATATTTAAATAAGATTTAAAATACTGGCTAATTTAATCTAATTTGTTTTAGTGTGTAAAGTATCGTTTTATATTCTTAGAATAATATATAATAATTATTGGACATAGCAAATGAGTAAAAAAAATAATGCATACATATAAAATAAAAAAAATATGATCTTGCTTTAATTCTCTCTCCCTTTATTTTATTTATTTTTTATTTTAATAATAATCATTATTTTCCCACAGTAAATCCGAACCACGTGGGCCCGGAGCCGAAGCGACTACGGACGGCCTACACGCGCCAGCAGGTTCTGGAGCTCGAGAAGGAGTTCCACTTCAGCCGCTACCTCACGCGCCGCCGCCGCGTCGAGGTGGCCCACACGCTCTGCCTGTCCGAGCGGCAGGTAAAGGTGTGGTTCCAGAACCGGCGCATGCGCTGGAAGAAAGATAACAAGCTGCCCAACACCAAAGGACGGAGCAAAAACAAGAAGGCAACGGACAACAACAACAACAACAACAACAACAACAACAACAACAACAGCGGCAGCACCAATGTGAAGGCGCTGATAACCGTCTGAACACATGACGCGGAGCTTGGCCGTCACAGGCAGCCATGTTGGCACCTTCACTCTCCAAAACTGATGATGCTAAATTGATCCAGGGTGACTGAAACTATTCTGCTTTAAAAAATACAGGCTTTCCATCTTTGTGCCAAAATAAGGCCTCAGAAAATCCAGAATGTATTTTGCCTTATTTTTTAACCTCAAGTGTTTTTAAGTATTTCTGTTGTGAGATTGAAACCAATTTTAGTCCGATATTTAATTCATGAATGATTGTTTTGAGATGATCTGACATCTCTCTGGAGGTTTCATATTTAGACATCCGATATTACAGGCGCACTAGCTCGGTGCCTGTTGGTTGGAGAGCGTCCTTTGGAGAAAACAGGGTTTTATTTCTACAGGGTAAACATAATACAGGGTTTTTAGAATACTACCTAAAACATAAAATAGCCTAATTTATGAATACGCACATTACCAAATGTTGTTTCCACATACTGGCGCTTAAAGGGGCAAAACAGAAACACCACAAACGCCAAATTGCTCGGCGGGTGACGCGCAGAATAATTGGGCTTTTATTTTGTACATAGAGGAGCATCCCAAAACAATGCATATTTAGTAGGATGAGTAGCCATACCGTGCAGTTTTCTTTACTCCAAAATTGATAATTCAGGGGGGAAGTGAATTTTTACGCACGGGGAAATAAACAGCCAAATTGGAGGTACAGTTTTTTACTGCACGACGCTGACTGTAAATCCAACGTGTTCTCTCAGGGTTACAGGGTTTTAACGAACAGAACTTTCTCATTGTTGGTTTAGCACCAAGAGGTTTAAAATAACCCTCACCGAAACAATATTTTGTTGCATTCAAATAAAAATGTTCTCTTTTTTAATTCCAGTTTATATGCTATTGATTCCTATTATAGCCTACGCCAGTACTTATTTTTATTTGTATTATTTAGAAGCATATTTTATTCAATGTAGCAAATATCTGTTCTTTTTGTCTTTTTGTATGTGTTCATCTTTGGGAGAAAACAAGAAGAAAAAAACTCTTTTATATGTGGAAATGTTTTGATAAAATACTTAGATGATAAAAAAATAAAAATAAAAAATAAATGTTTCAAACTGCAAAACTGTGGGTGATTTTTTTCCATCACACACACACACACACACACACACACACACACACACACACATACACACACACCATCTGCCTGTGTTGTGACCGTATTTAAGTGGAGGATGGATGACTTTCCATGCTGGAGGCTGACGAGTTGGTGAGAGGGGGATCTACGGAAGTGACGTAGTACTACCTCAAACATGACGTGTCTAATAAATGAGAGAAGAATTCATTGGCTCAAACAAAGAGCCAAACAACTGCGCACAAACATAATCTAAATCACTGTCAACACATCAACATATGTAGGAAAAACAAAGACATTTAAACTTTAAGTTAAAACGATGCTCTGTAACATAGACGATCTTTGTTACGTGCATAATTTAACGGAGCGTCAAACCTCTCGAGGTGGGCAAGATAAATTTAGAGTCCGTGATGTCTCAACTGGGAAGCTTTTCAAATGTGGGGATCTTTCCCATGTGGGAGGATTTAAATGTGTTCCGCATTATTCCGCGGATACACGGTGATCCCGAACGTTTAATCATTAAAGCGACAGTTTGCCGTCTAAAGACAAGAGCTATAGTAGTTTAAAATACGTGGCTTTACACACGGCAGACACATATTGTAGCGCTGCATACACGATATCAGCGTCTCTGTATGTTTAAAACGTATTCGCAGTGATCTGGAGGATCTTATACATGATCTAGTGTCTTATATGCGCCTTTTACGCATTGTTTACGCACGGCGCAGGGCTGCTTGAGGTGAAAGAAAACATCTATCTGTATGTATTCCCTGTGTGTGTGTGTGTGTGTGTGTGTGTGTGTGTGTGTGTGTGTGTGGTGGGATGCTAGGGAAATGAGCGCCCACAGCCATTAATTGGTGGCATCCGGTCGAGACGCAGTTAAATGTGCAGGAAAGGCACGACGGGGCCGACACGGGGCTAACATGGCACATCTATCACAAGCTGCAGATCCAGCACAGAGCGGAGCAGCCAGGCCAACACAGGTCCAAATATCCACTCACAAAAAGCATGTGTGCAGCTCGAGACAGCAGCCAAAGACACCTGAGGGATACTTTACTTGTTCCGCTCGGCTGTGGGAAATTCACTGAACCTCCACAGACCTGGCAACAATTACACGGGCCCCACGCTGCGTGCACATTAGCTCATGATATATTTTGTGTTTTGTAAAACTTTACAGAAACCGTAAAAACAAATCAGCATGTTCTTACTGGCAATATGGGAATCTGATTAACATTTAATGGAGAAATAAACCTGCATGTGTGGAGACTGTCAGAGCGCAGAGCAGGCTGTATTTCATACTAATATTATTCAAACAGAATATATCATCCCATTAATTGTATGCGCTGCATTGTCTCTGTATTGTAAACACATCTGATCATATTTTGCAATGGTCCGGGATTTATGTGTTTGCGCATGGTGGACGCTGGGCTGCTGTGAATCACACCGACCTGCCTTTGTTTCTGCAGCCTGACTGTGGTGAAGCAGGGACGCCCCCGGCTGGTTGTGCCAAGTACTTCAGCCTGGAAGAGCCGTAAACAAAGACAATCCCATCATAAGAAGACAGCATCATTGGTACCCTCAGTAAAGCAGTTAATGGGACCGTTCTCCTCTAATTATCAACTGAGACACACAGCTCTGTTTAATGTTCCTACAGTCTCTAAGTTATTAGCTAATAAGGCCTTTATATTTGGAATAATCTGATTGTTAATATTTGATCCATATCTTCTTTCCACTTGTCCAAAAACACACTTGTCTTCTTTTAATACCATCAGTTGTACATGTCCACAATAACACCTCAATAATGCTGTCTAATTATGTTTTTATTATTTAATGCCATCATTGACACTAGCACTTTTCTATAACCTATAACTGAATGATGCATTGCTTGGAGTGTAGTCTCCTGATTTTGTATGTCTTATTACTTGATATTTATTCATTTAATTTTGGTCTCTGTTTTTGTCATATTTGGTATTGTTTAATCATCATGTTACTTTTGTTGTCTTGTTAAATGCAGTATCTAATTGTGCTCATATTGTACTATTTTGGTTGAGGACCGTCTTGAAAACAAGATGGCATCTTGAGGGGTTATTCCTGATATAGAGTTTCCATAAAATATTTTAGACTTGAGTCAGATTCAGGGTTGGAAATTAACTTTTTTTGTCCACTTGCCACTGTAGCTGAGGGCCAAAAATCTCAACTCCAGTGGCACTTCCATCCACCAAAAAACCCAGATTTATTTGATTCGTAGCCTGTTTATATAACATTTTAGTCTTAAAAAATGTGGTGAAAATAAATGTATTTTATGGCTATTAGTTAAGAATTTTTGTCTCCCCAAATCCACCTGCATACACTGACACCACCCTACCGACTGTCCATGTCTTTGGAACCAAAGCAGATGTTGCAGTTGATGTCTCAGGTCCAGGTGGATAACTGCAGCTTGTGAGTGAAGTCAAATATCCTGGGGTCAATCGACCTTTCATTTAAGTTACATGTCAAGAAAACCTTGAAAATGGTGCAACTCAATCTTGCAAATTTTCAGTTAATTAGAAATGACATGTCTACAGAGGCTGCCGAGATGCTTCTATACCCTATGATTTTCACTCATCTTAATAATTGCATAACAAGCTGGTCACAAGCTGATCATAGCATGTTGAAACCACTTGAATCATTATACAAACAAGCACTCAAAACACTAGACAAAAAAGACAAAGCACTTCCATCACTGCCCAATTCTAAAAAAAAAAAAAAAAAAAAAAAAGATTTTGTTTGATATACAGAGTCTCCCATAACTTAGCTCCACCACCACTTGTAGCATATATATTAACAGAAGAACAAACATTAATTGCCCATGAGAGGAGATTGGATGATTCCATTGTGGAAAAGTGCCTTTAACCAGTCAGCCAGTCAGAGGTCTGTCAGAGGTACAAAAGAGTTGAATGGAATTCCAATTTATATCAGAAAACTTAACATTAATAGATCCTTTGGTAATCACTTAAAACAATGAGTGTTTAATACAGACACATAAATACTAAACTCTTTTCTGCTGCTGTTTAGTTTGCAGTGTTGTTCTTTATATGTTACTACCTCTCGCCGTTTTAAACATTGTATGTCCTTTTCCAGTTTTTAAATTATGTGTGTTGTTTTTGTTGATGTGTACAAATAAGCCTTTTTCTGTGCTTTGTTGCATTTTAGGTAGCCTTGTGTAACATCTTGGCCAAAGCACTACAGATGAAAATTCTGTCATTTTATATCATGCATATTTACAATTTGCACTGTTCATTCTTACATAAACTAAACTGAAATATATAATCATGACACAGACTTCCACACACAGCAGACTGATGTCCTTTCCAACTCGGGCGTAAAGCGGAACAAAACATCAGAGCTACATTTCCTCCTCGGGACTTGAATCGCGGGCGGACCAGTCTGTGACAGCAGAACAAGCACTTGCCCTTAAACTTGCATGCAGAGGAATTGACCTCGTCTCTCACTGTGATTATTATCATTTAGCAATACGGATATTACAGCATCACAATGTCTCTTGCGGCAGAGGCTTTCGTGTCGCAGATGGCAGGTAATGTGTTGTCTTAGTGCTTCTGTTATAGTTCATTAACATAGCTTTAGCTAGCTAACATCAGCTAATGTGTACAGCCATGTAGCGTTAGCCACTTGCTAACATTAGCCAATATAAGTAGCCGCAGCCGTTTAACGTAGCAGGACTGCTCAGTCATAAGTGTAACGGTGGCTGTGTGTGTCCACCTTTATCTGTTTCTGTAGCAAGGACTAGCTTGGTTAGCCTAGCTCTCAAACAGGACTGTCAGCTACATGTCGTAGATGGCTAGCTGAATGTAGCGACAACTTTACAAATATAACGCTAATAATGTTGTTTTTAGGATTGGTGTTAGGAATACAGACCCAGAATTGGACGGTGAATTGAAGCAGAAAGAGTTCAGGAGGATTCACGTCGATGACAGCCGTGTTTCGAGTTACAAAAACACGTCTTACTTTAACGAAGTGCCGCTAAATTATATTAAATTCAACCGCTGAAGTAAATTCCAAGATGGCGACGAATGCCTTCTTCTGTGAATCTGAAGTGCTGCTCGGCGCTGCTTAGCGCAGTGCTGCCACTGGTGGCCGGAAGTTGTACTGCAGCAATAAAAATGTAAAACTGCATCCTGTTTATAAAAATGAACGAAGCGTCTTCACTGTACAAAAATTAAGACTTTGAATCAAAGTTTGGAGTGTTTAAAATAAGCCTAATTAGAGTCTTTACGTCACAAATGGATGCAATATGCTTTCACACCCCCACAAAAAAAAGAAATTTGAATTTAAATTTTTGTTAAAATGTGACTTTGAAATTAGAAATTGTAATTCGTTACAGTCCCCAATAGAAAACTATAAGTACATAAGTGTATATAATAGGTGTATATAATTATAAAGTAAAGAAATAAAAAGAAATAGAAATGTGCATTATGCTACATTTAACACTAGTACTTCAGATATTAATAAAAATATGTTAACTGGGCTGAGTCTGCAAGTGTGTAAAAATATAAAAAATATGTGCATTGTGCTACAATAAACTATATAAACCAGTTTTTTACATGAATATAATAACATAAAATATACAAAAAATGTTATAAAATAATATTTCCAGCTATTTTCACCATTTACATGTATAATTGTGCTATTTATATTTTTATTTAAGTATGTATCACATTTTTTTAATTTATTGTAAATTATAGCCTTGCCGTTTTTATTTTTTATTTTTATTTTTTGATGAATATGACAGACTGTTGTAGTGTCACCTCCAGCCACCAGCGGCAGCAGTGAGCGCAGCGCCACTGAGCAGCACTGCATTTAGGGAGGCAAGAAAGGACGCGCCATCTTGGATTTTACTCGGTTCTACAGCGTTAAATGAACCTTACTGACACACCGTCGGCGTAAATGTTGTTTTTGTTACTTTATCAGTGGCTTGCATTCATGTGAACCCCCCTGAACTATTGCTGAGAAGTTAAACTTTCTTCTGATGTGTTTTAATTCTCAACATTTGTGTAATTAACACGTTTATTCACGTTGATAGTGTGAAATGTGTTGTATTTTAAACTCAGCTAAACACGGGGATATACTGTGCTTCTGTGGGGGCGTGTCTGCTAGCGTACAGATAGATCTCCAATGAGGGTGACATTTAATTTTAAATGCATTACACAATAGATAGAAGAACATTAGTTGTTTAAATAAACAGAAACATAACAGTTATTAAGCCAATTTGTGACCTTATAATCGTGTGTCTCCCTCTGTGTGTTTATGTGTGTGTTTCTGACCCTGACAGCTGCTGAGCCTTGGCCTGAAACTGCAACCTTGTACCAGCCGCTGAAGGGTGAGTCACTGTTTGTATGACTTGGAGAAACATTATGATCTGTCACTTTAGAGGATGTTAGTGTTTTATGTTACTGTGGTGTCGTTTATTTTCCTCCAGAGGATCAGATCCTGCTGTCAGACTGCGCCTCATCTCTGGCTGTTCAGGTGAGTTCTGTTCCAATTCTTTTTTTGTTTGTTCTCAACAAATATATCAGTATGTGTGTGTCAGCAGCGTATATAGGGGGGACGTTTATGTTATTTTATAGATGATGTCAAGTTCTTTATTAACTTATGCACAACAGTTACAGAGGAGTAACTGTTATTGGCAGTGAAAATATTAGATGTCAGGCTCCCTTATAAAGATGCTCATCAAAGACAAATTTTAAAAAATCACACATAAGAAATACCTCCTACATATGTTACTTACAGCGACCTTAACGTGTAAAACCATCAGATGGCTGAAACCAGATCCTTCCACATACAATACACGGATCCAAAAAGTCTGGGCCCTTTATCAGATGGAACAAATCGCATAGCCTTTACTAAATGATGGAGTCCTGTCACATATTGTCATATCGTCCACCTGTCCTGTGATAGTGTCATACCTTTGCCACCCTAAATGAGAAGCATATATACAGAAGTATGACTTCAAACACTAATGGATCATCGTTAAGTTTTATTTTGTCGATTAGCTTCTAAATGAATCACCTGAGCACTGCCTGACTGTGTCCTGTGTCCCTCCTCTACAGGCCTACCTCAGGATGTGTGGTCTTCCAGTGCAGGTGGTTTGCAGAGCAAATGCTGAATACATGTCACCCTCTGGTTAGTACACATGCTGCTGCACAGGTGAATCCTGTGGCCATAATGTGAATCTGTCTCACTGAAAAACAAACCTTGTATTGTTCAGTTCAGAGCATTTAGGATATTTTCAGTATTGTGTATCCACATATAACCAGAAGATAAGTGATCGTAAAGATTTTTCTCTGTTTTTTTTTTACCGTCTCTCTCTGTAGGTAAGATTCCCTTCATCCATGTTGGGAACCAGGTGGTGTCAGAGCTGGGGCCCATAGTGCAGTTCACCAAAGCTAAGGTGTGTAACACAGATATCAAAGATGTTATTGAGTGCTTGCTTAAAGAAATAATCTCAATCTTAAAGCCCAGACACACCACAGAACCAGCGGTGAGGAAAGCCAACTGTTGTGTGGCTTCATGTTGCCTGTGTCTCAGACAAAAAGTTGCACCTGAACGCACCAGACAGACTCCAGCCCACAGCCAGCTAGCATGACAGTCTGCGCCTGTGTGAGAGAAAATAACTCTCCTGAGCAGCAGGCGGCGGTAGTCTATATTCATCATTCAAAAAGTGAAACTGCAAGACGCTTGTTAGCCTCTTAGCACGTTAACAACCCAACCTGATGTGGAAAGAACAAATGACATTTACTTTGGCTAGCAATAGCTCAATGGCAGCATTTTTTTTACCGTATGTAACAAATCTGTTTTGGTCTGACGCCCTCTTGACTTCAGTCATTTCTTAATCTGTTTTATTAATTAGAAATATGCGATAAATTAAAGATGAAAAGAAAAATAATTTTCTCTGTGTTTTTGGGTCCTCAGGGTAATTCTTTGAGCGATGGCTTAGACGATGTTCAGAGAGCTGAAATGAAAGCGTACATGGAGCTGGTCAACAACATGCTGCTTACTGCTGAGGTACACACACACACACACACACACACACACACACACACACACATACACATACACTCCCTGCCAACAAAACACACAGTAGAAGTTGTAATTATCAGTATTTCTGGATAATATCTTCTCCTTTAACCCTCTACAGTTGTACATCCAGTGGTGTGACGACGCTACAGCTGCTGAGGTGAGTGTACTTGTCTTTAGATAAAATGAAGAATGTATTTGGCGGTGATTATTTGTTGTGTCTTGATCATGTGTGCACGTGTTTGTGTAGATCTCACGTCCCAGATACAGCAGTCCTTACTCGTGGCCTCTCAATAACATCCTGGCCTATCAGAAGCAGTGGGAGGTTCGCAGGAAGATGAACGCCATCGGCTGGGGAGGGAAAACACTGGAGCAGGTTAGCTCCCACCTGCAGATGAATATCTGAAGTTTACATGCTTTGTAAATTGTTCTCATGTTTAGCAGATACTGTTTGTGGGTTTTTTTTTTGACTCATAAAATATTGACATGATTAAAAAGTGT
This sequence comes from Epinephelus fuscoguttatus, assembly GCF_011397635.1. Lineage (NCBI taxonomy): Eukaryota > Metazoa > Chordata > Actinopteri > Perciformes > Serranidae > Epinephelus > Epinephelus fuscoguttatus. Next base: position 4,268,476 of record NC_064767.1, read on the forward strand.
CTGTCCCTTCACGTGTTTCAGGTTTACGAGGATGTGAGTCAGTGCTGCCAGGCGCTCTCCCAGAGGCTGGGAACACAACCGTACTTCTTTAATAAACAGTATGTATCTCTCTTGGTTCTCTCTGTCTGTCTGTCTGTCTGTCTGTCTGTCTGTCTGTCAGAGCAGCTCAACAACAGAACAGTTCATAGTGTCGCATAGTGAGAGTTTATACTTCAGCTCTTCCCTGCAGATTCTGCTCTGTGGCTAAAATGAAATGTTTTGAAGCATCTGACAGCTTTCCCTTTAGCACCACCCTGTGGTGTAAAACTGTAATGACCTCCTCATCTGAAAGTGGAGCTTCTCTCTGTTTATCCTGAGAACATTTTGTATATAAAACCAGGGGTGGGCAACCTGCAGCTCAGGAGTCACATGTGGCTCTTTAGCCCTTCTTCATTGGCTCCCTGTGGCTTTGACAAAAAATTATATAGAAATGAATAACAGTTAACAGTTAACATGTTAATCTTCATGTATCATTGTTGTAGCCCTAAAGGTATTCTTACATTTTCTAATTGTGTAAATGTGTAGCCTACATGCTAAATAAAAACAAAAAAAAGTGTTAAGTGTTAAAGCCTCAGTTTGTAAAAATGGTGAATAACAGTGACATCAGCGGTCAAATTCTAGATTGCAGGGCTCACTCGTGCTCACTCACTCACTCTTCCCGTCGGGTAAGTGACGGTGGCCTTGTAGGACAAAAAGCCTTGCGCAGACAGAGATGGCATCATCCACGAGTTTTTCAAGTTTTTCAGGAGTAGGCCTATCTAGCCATGAGATGAGTATTTATTTAGGAATCTAAACCATGTTACGATATTGTAGCGACCCTGCAGTAAATGTCCTGTTATAATGTCAATGTTCTGTGAGTTAATGGCATGTTTGGGATTGAATGAGTATAGGTAGGGGGGCGGGGTGCGAGTGTGACGGGGACGAGAGCTGTGTGAGTGCGCGTGCAGGTGTGTGTATGAGCGAGCTGGAGGAGAGAGCAGGAGTGCACAGTTGGAGTTACAGCTAAGTTCTTGTTTGTTGGTTGTTTTGGCGTAGTTACGGCCAACAGTAACCTGTACTGTTCAGTAATAAACGGTGGTTTGCCGAATAAGTGTGTCATCCTTTCCACACGTCCTGGCGGACGCTACATTATGTTATAGCTTACCAGTGAGATAGAGGTTATCTGTGAGATATAACGTTATGTTAGGAGTGTTTTATTTCTAATTGTTTGGGTAACACGAGCAAACATTAGCACAGTAATGCTAAAATAACACGTTTTATGTGACAGTCACGGCACAGTGCGGCAAATATAGGTTGGTACGATTATAGTACATGCGTTTCCAGAGTGTTCTTCCACAGGAGTTCTTTCCACCTGGAATAAGCAACGCCGATATTCACTCGTGTTTTGTCCCGTCCTCGCTTATCTGATCTTTTTCTTTTATTTGGTGGCGTGGTTTCCCTCTTACAGGGCAAAACATATGTGTGGTCCTCCATTTAAAGTGCGACAGAATCATAAAAGTACAAAGCAGGTTCACGCAGAAGCACCCTGGATTGAGCTTTACCTTCTCCAGTGACGGCAAGTTCTAGGTAAACGTAAAAGGCGAAGCGCGTGTATCTCTTTTGGCCACTGTATTCAGATATGGCGATGCAAGATGGCAGCCTCCAGCAGACCGTGCCCTGCCTGTGTATATATAGAGAAATGATTCTAAGCCTATGAGAAAGCTTCCATTTGTATGTGAATTGCATTACACTTTAGTAAATATACATTTATGAAAGCAATGGTTGATATTTGCTAATAAACAACCACGTAAATTACACATTGTAATTTTATCATCTGGTCAGCTATGTGCGTCATACGTCTAGGGCGTAGCGCCTTCTCCTAAAATAGTCGAATCTCAATAGCAATGGCAAAGCTTGAGTCACCTTAGTGAGGCTAGCTGTCGATATGGAGGAAATAAAGAATTTAATAGTTAGTGAACAGATGTGTTTGCTTTCAATACTAAAGCTGCGAAGTTTAAATACCAAATAATCATTGATAGCCCACTGCAGAGTAACTACTTTGTTTTAAAACATATTAATGAAAGCTCATTTACACCTATTAGGAATGGTGATAGCAAGATCAAATAAGCAAAATAAAACTTAGAAAAACCATCTTGGTTCATCTTTTCACTGTTTCTAAAATCACCAACTCTGGTTTGGTTGAATTAAATCATTAACTCACCCAGTTAGATGTGAAAATATTCTGGCTTTCTGCAAGCTAAAATGACTCTTTATTTAGAGGCAGTCTGCTGAGTTTGGTGACGGTGATTTCGGGGCTGTTTCTAGTTAAACAAAAACAATCTTACTCTGTAACAAAAAGGTCTATCTCTGTAGGGATCCTTTCCATAGTGCTGTCAGACACTTAGAATAACAATCTGAGCCTGTCAGTGACAAAGCAAACACTTTTAGTGGACATACATTATTGGTATAAATATACATCCAGTGGTTAGATTGCACACTGTTTCACCGCTGTCATGTCTTCTTTTAACCTCACAGTCCTGATTTCCTGTTTATATCTGTGTGAAAAAGTGGTTGAAATAATGAGAAGCAGAGATGCTCTGGTGCATCACTGTCAGAGGTTTCAACCGTATGAGATACATTTTAAATAAAATAGAGTGACCAATATGTTGATAAAAAACAACACGGGGAAACTTGGCTTACCTCATGAGGAAAATAAAAAAAATCTTCAATTGATTGGTTGACTTTAGCTCTGAGAATGTAATGTGTGTGTGTGTGTGTGTGTGTGTGTGTGTGTGTGTGTGTGTGTGTGTGTGTGTGTCGTAGGCCCACAGAACTGGACGCGTTGGTGTTCGGCCACCTCTTCACCATCCTGACCACCAGACTGACCAGCACTGAGCTGGCAGAGCGGATCAAGAGCTACAGCAACCTGCTGTCCTTCTGCAGACGCATCGAACAGACCTACTTTGAAGACAAGAGCTCTTGAAGGAATGAAACGTCTCTGTATGATCTCCTCTTGTACATTCGGCCCCTCCTTCTCTCATTCCCTCACTGTAGCACTGACGAGCTAAACACAGCTTGTATTCACACACCTGTCCCCACGTGATGCTTGCTCTCTGCCTCCCTTTTGCTTCGTACTTGTACATTATTGCATGCTGCTGATAGAAGTGCAGATGAGTCTTTAAAGGATGAAGATGTGTCCACTGCACAAATAAACCTAAAAGTATCCTAAAGTCACAGTGAAGATCACCAACACATATGTACCATTTAAAAAAAGTTTAACACAGACTTAATAATGACATTTATGTGAACACACTGATGATCTGCAGCTCTTGTAGTTTAACTGCTTCAGGAAGCCACCAAATGAGTTTTCAGCAGACCATAGAGCCTTTACGTTTGCAGCTGAGGTCAGACGTCAGCTGCAGGTGATCTGACACAGATTCAGTGTCGGGCTCAAGGACACTTCAGCAGGGTGGATGCTTCCTAACACAGAGGCTTATTTATATGCTCTTATTGTTTGTCACTGTTTCCACTGTCTTCTGCTCCGACATGTATCATAGTGTATCTACTGCGATCCACTGAGTCTCAGACAGGCTTCAGTCCGACTGATTTTTTCCCTAGAAGCTTGTAAGAAAGACGAGGCGGCGTTGCTTCCCTCTGTACAAAACACATGGATATAATGATGAAGAGGATGTGACTTAATCCTTAGTTATTCCACCGTTGTTTTCTTTGTGTGAATTAAAAGTGCCTACAGAATAAAAGTCATTTAACTGAACGTGCAGATCTTTCTGTGGCTTATTTCTTTCTCCAGTATGAAGCTTTGATTAGAGTACAGAGGTTCACTCTTTGTTGGAGTGCATCACACAAATGTATCACTTAAAGGGACAGATTTTATCCTGAGTTTGAATTTTTCTGTGCAATATTCTTGCAGAAAGCACACTGGCATTGAATAATGAAATCACCCTCAGCCTCACTGCACACACATAACTGATGATTCTTAAAAATGTATCACTGACTGAAGTGTTGGTGAAACTTTCTCATCATTAGAGATGTTTTCATATTTTATAAGAGATAAGATAAACTTTATTACTCCCACACTTGGGAAATTCACATGTCACAGCAGCTCATAGCACAGACAGAAAAAGGAGGGTGACAATGTTAGTTGAATAAAAGAAAATTAAGGATTAAAAAAAAAAAAAAATCTTAATCGTTCATCTTTTTCTATGAGAGTTAGAAAATGCTGCAAAACCTGAGCAAAGTGGCTTGATTTTTTTTTCAAAAATATGGGAAGAAGGCAATGAGATACAGAGGAAGAAATTACTCTAAAAAAATTGCAGGAAATTAAAAACTGGATAATAAGTAAAAAAAAAAAATCAGGAAAGTTAAAAACAAACAAACAAGGAAATTACCTGGAAAAGTGCTTAAAAATTGTTTTTTAAAAATTCTGAAACATAATTTTAAATGTAATAATAGTAATGAATATGGTTTCCCCTCGAATTGTTTTCTTTTTTCCCTAGTTTGTATCTAAATTCTGAACCTGTTTATTCATTTATTGCAATTGTAGGACTTTTCTTCCCAAGTTACTCAATGCTTTTTCCCCATGTTTTTAAAGAAATTGCACCAATCTGCCCAGGGGTTTAAATACTCAAAAAAGGAAAGTGATGTCACTCCAGGTTTCAAATGGTTGAAGACAACCTCTCGACAAAATCTTTTTTAATTTGGGGAAGAGTAGCACCAACAAAATCCCTTCAAATCTAGGCCTACACAATATAAGCCCAGTCTCCAAAAGAACATGTTGGCATTGTAAATTTCTGCAAACCATGACTATGTTACATTTGCATGTTTCATACTAATCATATCAGTGTTTCCAGAGTGATGTAGGATATTAGCTGACTGTCATCAGGAGGTGGAGAGGATGGTGGATGGTGTGACACCTCGGAAGCTCACCTGTCGAGCTTCAGACCACTGTCAAAGACCAACAAACAACAAATCCAGTTGAGATTTATTGCTGTTTTTCTGGTGTTTCTTTGTTTGCCACTAAACGTGAATATTATTTAGTAACCTGTCACTGTTTTTCCAGCATGGATAGTGCCATGAAAAAGTATCGTTTTACCCTGAGACATGACCACGTTTCCAGTATGGATTGTGCCCATAAAACCAGATGTTTCAGTCAAAACATGATCTTTTTCCTAACCATAACCAAGTGGTTTTGAACCTAAACTTAACTACACATTAGCACAGCCAAGTTTCAAAGTCTCTGCTGCATAATAACGTGCCAGTGTGATGTATCTGGGGTTTGCAGAAACATACAGTGCAAACATTTGCTCTGGCAGTTAGGTTGGAAAATATACATCAGCGAGCAAGACAATATTTTAAAAAGCCTTTTTTTGTAGCAGCTAAATCATTAAACATTCCAACATGTTTCCACCATGTTGCCTCAAAATCTATTTTTAGTCTTGATACGCAGCTGGGTTCACACACTCAGCTGTGTGTATGTGTGTGTGTGTGTGTCTCTGCCTCCAGGCTTCAGACAAGCTCAATGGTAACGTCTGATCACCTCTGACTGCCCCCCAGTTGAACAGTGTGTGTGTGTGCGTGAGACAGACGGAGCGAGTGTCTGTCTTCCAGGTTTCCTGTGAGGTCAGAGGGTGACCTTTGAACTTCCAGGAGCTGTGACATCATGAGTGATGACCTGCAGCGTGTGAACACTGCGCAGTCAGAGGTCATCAGCCAGACGGCAGGCGCACAGACGCACAGAAAGGTATCTGAGGATGTTCAGTTCAGTGTGCAGCTGTTTGTGGGGTTCTTTCTGAAAACTTTATTTTACACAGAACAATCTTACAGGAGGAATACACACGTCTTCACACACACTGTGCTACTGACAGTAACTCTCTGCTTTCCCCTCATGCAGCTGCAGACTCTGTCACAACCAGCTCATGGGAAGAAATAATAATAATAATAATAATAATAATAAAAAATAATGATGTCTGTTTAGAGCATTAGTTGACTGTGAGAATGTTGTATGATGCAGACTGACATTAGCCTCACAATCTTATGTAGCAGCCGGTCAGATGAGGTGAGCAGGTGATTGACTTCATCTCAGCTCTCCTGCAGGGAGACACTACAGGAGGCAGAGACGCCTGAGAGACACGACAACTCATCAGTGGTTCTCTGACCTTTTCTCTTATCTTAGTCATGTAACCATTGTCCCTGTGTACAGAGGAGACAGCTCCAGTGTCCTTCATGCTCTCTCCACACTCTTGTTTTTATAGACCTCCTACTTTTATCAAGGAGAGATAATAAATTGTGCAAAGCGGGTAACTGTGACTACAGACCACTGATTACAAATATGATTTGTAAAACTGTATCTGCAACTAAAAGATGACAAAAACTGAAATGAGAATCTCCCCACAAGAAAAAAAAAAACATGAATCTTGAGGCTCCTGAGTTAAAATATGGTTTAAAGGACTTCATTGTTTCAGTGTGTGAGGTGCATTTTACAAAAACAGGTTTCTGTTTCATATAGAAAGTGTGAGGAACATGCAGAGAAGCTCGTACTGCTTTCATAACCTTTATTATATTATTATTTTGAACCCCTGCACTGAGCACAGATTCAGAGTCTATCAGATGCACAGATTGTAATGGCAGAATTACTCCAGGAGGGGGCAGCATAGGGATAGAGAAGCATCCTGCTGCTGCAGAGACGTTCGTGGCCTGCAGATTAGGGATAAAAGGAAAAAAAATTAAGAAACTAAAAAAAAAGATGAAAAAGCAAATCAAAATGTGCATTGTGCATTTTAAAAATCCTAATCGCTGTGCAGTTTGGGGCAAATTTCATCTGAAAAAAAAAAATCCCAGAGAAGGACTGTCTTCTTTTTTTAATAAACTGTTGTTGGTTTATTTTTTTTGATTTATTGCTTTTTATTTTATGAGAGTAGCCTGTGTCATGGGTGAATCTGCCTCTGCTCTGTTTTGCGTTGCACCGCTGACCAGTATGTAGCACAGGTTGCACTGGTTATCATTCCGCCTCTTGATGCATGCTGGGCCATGATGCAACAAAATGCAAAATGCAAAATGCGAGAAAAAAACACGGAGGACTTTGAATGGGTGGAGCTGAAAGAGTCTGAACCCACTCAGAATAATTATTTTTTCTGCTGTGAATTCAGGAGCTCAATTACACATCATCCACTGTTGGTCTGACTTACCGGACGCAGACTGTGGTTACAAGCCTGCCATTGGGTGCTGATTTTGGCCGCCATTCTCCTCTCCTTGTGCTCTCTGTGTGCTACTGCTTCCAAATCCCCTTCACAACAGGAAGCAACAACAACCTCCAAGCTAAAAACACACATGCTGAAAATAACCTTGATGAAGATTTGCATCGTGCAATAAGACATATCTGCTTTGTTGCTTTGGTGAACTGTTGTAAAGACCTACAAAGAAAGAAAAAACCCAGACTCCATCCTGCAGGAATCTTGAGTCCAATATTGATCCATTTTGTGACCCGGCCAGTCGGAGTTCATTTGCCACATCTTTTAACTCTGGCAGCAGCATGTATCGGTGACACTGACTTTACTAATGTACCGATCGGTTCCACTTCACATGAGCTTCTGTGGTGTTGTCGTAATAATGTTCAGCCAGAGCCACATGCAGACAGCAAATCATCTGGGGTTTTAACGGGTCCAGTGAGTTCTTCCAGAGCTAAAGTAAAGTCAGGCTTCACCTCTTGGGCTCTCACGATGAAATTCTGCTTGGCTTTTTAAGTTGAATCACACAGCGACACAATGGTTTTGAGCCACTTTAATGACAGAGCTCGCCACCCCATGTGCAAATGTTCCACCAGAACAAGTTCATCCCGACAATATTTTGCAAGAGCACCTGAAAATCTTCGACTTAGGGCTGCTCAAGAGTGGTGTAGGGGAGGGCATATGTAGGTGTATGAGGTATACGCACCTCTTCTTCCAGCCATTTGCAGTCGGGCTGACATAAAAATGATACAGTATAGTATCGTGATATATTTTGCGTGGTGATATTGTATCGCCACATGGATACCAGGATCGATTTTTTATTATATACATTATTCATTTTTGTGAATACAAATTTTAGTACAACTTTTTGTACGAGAATAATAAAATCAATTGCTTTTAAGTCCACTAGATGGTGCTGATGCTTTGTTTCCTGGTGAGGTCACAAATCTTTGAGTTCAGCAGGAAGAGTGGCATCAACATGTGACACCTGGACTTCAAGGTCAGTGGATTCATACGTGACTATAACGGCACATTATCTGACAGAGGACAGGAGACTGCTGTCTCACGTTCTCCAAACTAGAGCAGGACACCAAGGTCACAAACAAACATTGCAGAATGGGGGATTGAAGACAAAAACCTTGTCGTAGTAACGGACACTTCTAACATGGGCGCTGCTGTTCAGTTAGCGGGATACCTGCATGTGAAGTATTTCACTCCTGCCTTAATCTGGCCTCATAGAGGGTGTTAAATCTGCCAACAGTTAAGTTTGTCATGTGTACGTAGCATTTCTGACAGGTTTAATGATGGTGTTGGTCAGTCTGTCTGCTTTGTGTGTGTGTTTTGCCGCAATAAAAATGATTATAGTCAGATGAAGAGACGAAAACTTTATGTTTTGAGGTAAAACTGGTGTTGACAAAGTAAAAAAAGGTAATAAATTGCAATATATTTTATTGCAATACTCAGCATATCGGCATGGTAGTGCAGTGGTTAGCATTGTCGCCTCACAGCAAGATGGGTCCTGGTTTGAAACCAGGGTGGGGGAGCCCTTCTGTGTGGATTTTGCATGTTCTCCCCTTGTCAGCGTGGGTTTCCTCCAGGTGCTCCAGCTTCCTCCCACAGTCCAAAGACATGCAGGTTAACTGGTGACTCTAAATTGTCCGTAGGTGTGAATGTGAGTGTGAATGGTTGTCTGTCTTTATGTGTCAGCCCTGTGATAGTCTGGGGACCTGTCCAGGGTGAACCCTGCCTCTCACCCAGTGTCAGCTGGGATAGACTCCAGCCCCCTCGCAATCCCTAACAGGATAAGCAGTTACGGAAAATGAATAACTGAAATGCAATAATAACGTAACACCGGCCCTCTGGTGATTCCCACCCCTAGTTTACAGTATATACCCCCTCAGCAAATAAAAACACTGCAATAAGGGGCGTCGGTGGCTTAGTGATGGAGCAGGCGCCCCATGTGCAGGGCTGTTGCCGCAGTGGCGTGGGTTCGACTCCAGCATGTGGCCCTTTGCTGCATGTCTCTCCCCCTCTCTGTCCCCCCTTCATGCTCATCTGTCCCATCAATTAAAGGCTTAAAAATGCCCCCAAAAAAAATCTTAAAAAAAACAAAACACTGGAATATACAGGAAAGTATAACTACTTTCTCATCAGGAACCTACCCATCTTCCTTGTAGTACACAAACCTTATTAACTACCACCACGCTGCTGCCAAAGACGACTGTGATTGGTTGAAAGAAATGAGACCAGTGAACGACAAACTGAATTTGCTACTTTATTTTCTTCTCATTTGACAGTACAGCATTTACTGTGATATAAAATATAGTACATTAATTCAAATCAGTGAATCATAATTATAAGCAGTGTTACAACGCACAAGATATAATAAAATAAAGCTGTAATAAAGGGGAAACTGAATGTGTAATAAGACCGAAATGATCCTATTTCCAGCGATGCAGAGCTGTAGACTTGGGCTCAGTATTGGTCTCAGGTGTTTACAAGATGTGGAGTCGATGAAAGATCTTCATAAGAAGTGTGTGTTTGTGTGCGAAGGAAAGAGGGTGAATGTGTTAAATGTATTAAAAGAAGAGGAGTTTCAGTGCTCATGAGGGTGAATGTGCAAGCGCACGTGTTGTGATGGGAAGTGTCAGATTAGACAATACGACTGGAGGCTGATAATTACACAGCTTGATTATCAGAGTGAGTCATGATACATAATCTGGACTTTCTGGGAGGGAGAGGAGACGGCAAGAGAAGATTGTTTTTGTTGTATCTGGTGAGCGTGGGCGAGACGGGTTATATATGTCTGTGTATGTGGGCTATGGTTTTTAATTTGATAATATCGATGCAGGAAGTCATCTGTGGTGTTCTGACTCATTTTATCTCTGATCTCATTCACATAAACAGAACCAGCATGGCGTCTCAGGTGTTGAAGCTCAGGGACGGAGGCTGCAGGCAGGTGAAGACTGAGCCGAGGGCCTCTGAGTGTGTCAGAAGATTTAGGATAATGCATATTTTCTTTACAAAATTATTCCTAATCTAGAAGAAATAATTTCAACAAGGTTGAGTGACTGACTTTGCCGAGTATGACATGACACAATCCCCCCACATGCGCTGTGATGTACCACCACCCTGCCAAGGCTTGGCGCGGTGACAGCGCTGCAGAAAACCCTGCCCTTCTCCACCTCGCATTACACACTCGTGGCAAGAAAACAAAACTATTTGCAGGCAGCCTTCAGTGAACAAAGCCAAATGAGTCTTCTCACTAAAGGCTTTTGAATCAGTGCTGAATGCCCTTCACTCACTCAGAAGACAAGGAGACGTGAAAATGAATACCAATTATGCAGTTTCAAAAATGACACACATTTACATGAAACTAAAGAGCAACAGCAAACTTTATGTCTTCACCACAAAAACGGCTGCATGAGTTCTATATGTCATGTTGACAAGTTGTGTTACCATTTTGTGTAAGTTACAAGGGCAGAATTAGCATGATGTCATTATAGTCGTGTCTCAGCTGAAAGTGAAGCAATTTTTGAGTTACCTTATTTATTTTTTGCATATAAAAGTTAAAGGAATACATTTTTCTGATTTGTGCTGTTCATGACAGATAAATGTATTCTGTGGCTCTGAAGGGAACTTTCTCAAAGGTCTAGTGTGTAAAATTTAGGAGGATTTAGTGCCATCTAGTGGTGAAGTTTGCAGATTGCAACCAGCTGAATTTTCTCCTGGTTAGAATTCCTTCAGTGTTTTTTGTTCATGAGGTTTTTACCAGGAGCTGAATTATCCACAGAGGTCTCCTCCTCTCCAAAAAAAAACTGACCCGGTGATTTAAACGGATAAAAACCCTGAATAAAGTACTTTCACACTGAAAAAAATCTGTGTTTTTTTATGCTCTTGACATGGAGGGGGCTGCTATCTATGGTGGCCAATGTGAAAATGCGAATGTCACTATCTAGAGCCAGTGTTTGATTTGTCCATTCTGTGCCACTGTACATGCTCTCATCCCAAGTCATCACCAGTGTTGCCAAGTCCTCTTATTATAAGCAACTTTGGGCTTGTTTTTCTGTAAAGTCGCTTACAAATATCGGTAGTCGCGGGTCGCGTTTTTTTTTGGGCTTGTCTCTAAAGCGTAGTTGCTTATTTGGGCTTGTTCCCAGCTCCATAATAAGTCGTCAAGCAGATATTTTTGATATGTTATTTAAACGTAGGATAGTTTGTCTTGCCTGTTCCCTCTGTCCCTCCCCATTCCCCATACACACAGGAGACAGCAGAGTTTTTTCCCACCTGCATCCTGCTTCTAATTGGCTCTGACCCTGATGGCAACGAGTACTAGCCAATCAGAGGCAGAGCAGGGCAATGTGTTTTTTTTTCTGGTTAGGAAAACGTCAGAAGATGAGTGCATAAAAAGCAATAATAAATAAAGAATTTGTGAATTCAGGATGATATTTATTTGTGTGTGCAAATTTTAATTATCAGAGGTTTACTGTGTATATAATGTACTTGGTATCAGTCTATATTTGATATCCCATCTGTTTTCTAATGTTAAATAATGTTAAAAGGTGGTTTAACTCCCTCTTGTAGTCATTGTCCTGAAGCTCAGGGGGGAGAAAAATAAATAAACTGTGTACCGTGGGTTCAGTTTTGCAAAACTGCGCACAGTTAACTTACCTATCCACATGGATGTAAATTGACAGTCTGTACCCACAGTTTAAAATCCGTCCCCACAGATTGTAAAACCGTGCACACAGTTTTTGTAATTTTCTCTCACGGGAACCTAAGGGGCTCTGTAGAAGAAGTCGCTTGTTTTGGGCTTGTTTTCACAGGTCTGGTTGCTTATTTGTCTCGCGAGATCTGGCAACACTGCTCATCACATAACGGCACTTGGTCAGAGGACTTTCACGTCTACATGTAATGTGCTAGGTATCCTTCTGTGTCTGTGGTTGACATTCTGGGACATCGTGTCAATTTACACTTGTTACCTGCATTGTGTCTTTTCAAAATACACTTCTGTTTTCATAGGAAATTTACAGATTGTGCTTGTTGGATGCAGAGATGCAGTCTTTTTTAAAATAAACTTTCAATGTCAGTTAAACACTGCATATTTACGTTTATCTCCTTGTGCAACAAACACATGAAGTTAGGTTTAGAAAAAACATCTGGTTTGGCTCAACAGTCACACAGGAAGTGAACAGCAGCATTCTGGGTGGAAGTCTGGGGTTTGTTGGACCCATCCATCACCCCTCCCACTCGCCCTATAGGGACTTTCCGACTCCTAATATTACGTTGTTAGTAGCAGTGTTTCAAACTGATGCTGTCCGGCAGTGTTATAAATCATTATCATACTGAAGTTGTTACCGCCAGTGTTTTAAACTGACCCTTTCTGTCATGATATAAAGTGAGGCCATCCAGTGGTGTATCATACTGCTATGAAAGGTGCCTTTTTGCGTCGTTGTCTGACGCCAAAATCACCAACAAAATGGTGGCATTTGACAACTGGGGAATGAAAACTGGCTGGTGTTTTTAAATAACCCGTCTCTGTGTATCCAGTGGGGATGGTGTTGCATGAAAAGTGGTTGTTTTTTAGTGACACATTGCTGCTTTTCCAGCTTTGTGACACCAAAATCTGGTGTTTTAAGCCCCCCCCCAAAAAAAACCTCATCTTTTGCTAACTAAGTGACTTTTGTGCCTAACCCTAACCACATTGTAACCACAGCATCTAACGTGCACATGTAACGTATCCATGGTGTTACTTCTCTCAGTGACCAGCTCCGAACCATAGTTTTACCATTTAGCTTGGCTTGTTATTAGCTGGTAAAGGAAGGATAGCAGAGATGGAACCAAGTCACACATGTGCAAGTCGCATGTAAGTCTCAAGTCTTAACCTTCAAGTCTCAAGTAAGTCCCAAGTCATTTTTTCTTGGGCAAGTCAAATCACAGGTTATGTCAAGTCAAGTCCTGTAGTAGGTCAAGTCAAGTCCAAGTCAAGTCACCTTATTATTGTAATTTTACCTGCAGAATCTGATCTTAATAAAGTGAAAAGACAAGATATAAGTAACTGTCAGTGAACATCATTGGCCGATGTGTCCAACCTGTTTAAAAAATATGACAGTAATTTGGATTTGCATTGTAATTACTGATATTCAGTAAGATACATAATGGAATCAAACAAAACAGAAATAACTTCATAAAATTATTTATTGATGGCTTTCAATCTAAACAAGATCACTTCTGCCAACAGTGTTTGAAATATTTTAGTTGCCAAGAAAAAAAAGGCAAACATATAAAAATCTGAAAGAATAAACCTGTTATAGAGCATCAGAAACATCTGTATGTGTTTCAGACTTCATCACTGCAATGTTTACTTTGCAGGGACGACCCCCATGTGCGTGCACACACACACACACACACACACACACACACACACACACACTAACCAAGGCAGTGGCCAAAATCACCCATTTAGCTCATTTAACCCTGTGTTGCTCGTTCATAAAACGTACAGCCGGTCTTGTGATGAACCAGTCGGAATGTTCGCTCACATTTTATGGGGTTAATGTTAGCAAATAAAATAAAAAACAAGTTCCACCAAACCGACCCACCCCCCACCCCCGTATCGTATCAAGCTAACGTTACCTAACTACCGTCTAACCAGATAATATTAGCTAATTGACAAGCACTTACTGGGCAGAATGGCTCTTCAGATGACAAATAAAATTTGAAGTTGTCGTCTGGCTGTCCGAGATGTTTATGCCGCGTGTCTTGCACTGTGCTGTTCGTCTTTTGCCGTCATAATGGTAAAGCCGAAGACGATGACTCTCGGTACCCCTCCCGCTGACATGTTGATGCCTATCTGATATAAGAGGGCCTGTTTCTCCAATAAACACGTAGGTACGTAGAGAGGGCATGACTGATTGACAGGGTAGTGATCCAATCATGACAACGCCATTCTCAGCCTGCGCTCCTACCGTTAATCGTCATTATTTTTTTAAATTAATTTATTAATTTTATATTCAAACTGAAAACATGATGTGAATAACACTCAAGTCATTCAAGTCATCCTGTCTCAAGTCAAGTCCCGAGTCTTTAACTAATTTTTGTCAAGTCAAGTCACAGGTCATCAAAACAGCGACTTGAGTCGACTCGAGTCCAAGTCACAATGACTTGAGTCCCCATCTCTGAAGGATAGCGAGGTGTTTGGGTGCCGTTCACCAACAAAGGCTTTATTGCAGTCTTCACCACAGATAAATAAACATGAAGCTTACGTAGACACATAAGTCTGCTGCTTATCATCACTCTTTGCTGCATGGTGCCTTCACCATGACACCCCTCCATACCACACACACCAAAGCACACGTCACACACTCGCAGGTTACCCACAAGGCCACCGCCCTCAAAGGGGAAAAGGGTGAGCAGGTAACAGTGGTTGCAAAGTGGATCCCTCCATCTTGTGAGAAGGTGATCGTGCACTTGTCTAAGCGTGTTAGGAAGTGGAGTTTTTTTTTTTCCTTTCTTATTTTGGGGCGATGTAGATTTGAGTGGAATAAAGAGATTAGCTGTGTGTTGATAATCCTCTCCTCTTCTTTCTCTCTTCCTCTCTCTCTCTCTCTCTCTCTCTCACACACACACACACACATACACACACACCTCAACATACTTCCGCTTCCCTCCTTAATGATTTTCATGTCTCCTCTAATCGACCGTGTTGTTTCTTGTAGTCGTGCTCAGCCTCATCCTTCACAGTTTACGCTGATAAACTTGCTTCGCTGCAGCTCTCTTAATTTACATGTTGAAAAAACAACAAGTCAGATTTGTCTCAGGAAAGGTTGCTGTTTACTCTAAAAGGCTTACACATTCAAAGGTTTCAGACTCTCATTTTCTCCTACTTTGCTTAAAGTAATTCACAGTTTTACATACAGATCACCTGGTGGTTTATTCTTCTCGCCCTGCTGCAGTGGGCGTCATCCATTTAAAAGAAATACTAAATGTTCTCTGCTCCCCCACAAGTGGCTGTCAAGGAGTTCTTAGGCAAAGCATATTAAAGGAATGTGTATCTCACAGCTCTTAAGGTGCATTTAACCAGATAGGAGTGTAGCAACTGGTCCAGTCAGGTGTAGGAAGGGTTCGTATTGATGTCTGAGAGAGAGAGAGAGAGAGAGAGAGTGCACATGTGTTAGTGTTCATTTCATCAAAATAATGAGATTGTAAGCCAATCCAGGCTGCAGTGCCAGCTCTCACTTACGAGAATATAAATGTGCCTGTTCAAATTAGGGACAAAAAAGACAAACATGTTGGATGGGAGCCCAGAGTCTGTGTTGGAAATCTCCCACCACGGCTGAAGGGCTTCATTCCAAAACACTTAAGATCTGTTTTGTCAGTAAGCTGCGATCTGATGAGTCTCTGCCATTGTCTGTCTGTTTTTTTTTAAAAAAATATAATGTTACTGTTTTGAAAGTCAGTAACTCCAGTGATGATTTAGGATTTTTGTGGTCCAGACAAACTATTATTTTGCATGTTTCACAGATGAGTCTTGGTGTCATGTCGAGTCAGAACGGCCCATTTACATCTGTCTGCGTCTGGTTTACAGAACAATCAGCGACTGAGCTGCAGGGTCCTGCACGGGAACCAACATGAAAGCATCTATGTGGCCCGATTCTTGCACAAATTTACGAGAACATGCTGAGTATATGGATGACTGACGGAGGATTGGATTAGGCTGTGTTTTTGATACTTTCTCCAGCATGGATGTTTGTCATTACTGGAATCCATTTACACCACTGTCAACTGAAACTGATCAGAGTCAGCAGTGAATGAGCAAACTACAAACCTTTCACAATGGTCTTTCAGCAGAGCCTTAATTGCTCAAACTAGGAGAGCACTAGAATAGCACAGACCTCCGCCAAGGCCAGATATCCTAACTCACAGTGCCACTCTGCACTCTAACAGTGCATGGGACAACAAGGCTTGTATGAGGGTTGTAACTAATAAAACCACCCAAACCCACAGTAGAGGGATGGCATCACTGCAGAGGAGTTACGCCTACCCTCTCAGGGTGCCTCGGAGACTTTAAGTTAACCCCCATTAACACTTTTATCTCTGTGAGCACTAGCTGCCCCCATTTCAGCTCAGCCACCTCCATGTTTGTGACAACCAAGGTGAGAGCAAGGTATATTGCAAATTTATTGAAAGTGAAAAATTCTTTGTGTATCCATACCATGATTCAGAACTACTCCAAAACTGAATGGGTTGTTTCTTGGTCCATGCTACAGCCTTCCCCGAACTCTCATGAAAATCAAGCTGGTTGTTTTTCCATCACCCTGCTGACAAACCCATTTTTAGGTGGATTATTTTGTTGCAACCCAGTCACCAGAATCATAACCTGTAAAACTAATGGACATAGCTACGGTGACGACACATTCTCACTCTGACCTCGTCAAATATCAACATTTAGTCATGTCAACATATGATGTCCAAGGTACCCTGGGTGTGTTGGTTGTTGACGTTCTGGGACACCGTGTCAACTTCAGCCTGTTACATGCATTGTCTGTTTTCTAAATACACTTCTGTTTTCACAGGAAATGTACAGTTTGCATACAGTCTCTTTCAAAATAAAAGCACTACATCAGTGCAACACTGCAATTGACTTTTTTTTCTTCGACAAGAAACACAAGTGGTTACATTGAGCCAACACATGCATGTGATTAGGTTAAGGGCAACAAAAGCACATGGTTGGGCTTTGGAAGAAAGAACAGGGTTTGGCTTTACAATCTGAAGGGAAGCAAACACCAGCTTCCTGGGTGAAAGTCCAGACCCTACCACTACCGTCCCGGGTGCCTTACTTGGACTTCTGCTGCCTTAACTTTCATTGTAAGCCT
Organism: Epinephelus fuscoguttatus; assembly: GCF_011397635.1. NCBI lineage: Eukaryota > Metazoa > Chordata > Actinopteri > Perciformes > Serranidae > Epinephelus > Epinephelus fuscoguttatus. Next base: position 4,285,610 of record NC_064767.1, read on the forward strand.
GCTGTGGTTCCCCCTGATGCTGCTGGTCGCCGCTAAACAATAGCACCTTTTACACTGCCAGATTTTCTGTGAATGTTGGGCCGTTTTGCCGGCAAGCTGCGAGCTTTTAGACACACAGAGCCAGATTGGTGAGTTGATCCGAGGCGCCCAATTTTCCGCCTCGTAGGGTAGACATATTGGTGGAACCGTTTTAGTTTAAGAACGAGGCACCCTTCCGCAACGGGAGGGGCTGTTGATGACTTGTGGGAGGGGCTGTTGATGATGCCGCATGTGTGACCCACTGGTGGTGGACACTGTAAAGATGAGCAACTGGGGAGTCAAGGAATTGCTCGCCCTCCTTGTCCTCGCAAACGAAGAGGCCATTAACCGTCAGATGACGGGGACGGTGAAGAACAGGCCGACTTACGAGAGAATTGCAGAAGAACTGACCAGCCGCAGCTTCCCTCGGGGCACATCACTGTTTACGTCACATGCTGAGCTACACGTTTTGTTACTTGCTCATGCCCCCATTTCACATTCTGTATAAATAAAAGTAGGTAGGCGGCATTTTGCTGCACTCCCTGATTTTGTTTTTATACTGCCAATGCTGAAAAAAGACTGATTGGGCTTTCCTGCAAATTTGTACAACTCCTATCTAAAAAGGGCTAATAACGGCGACCGGTTGTGTATCATGGCAAGACTCTGGAATGGGACCCGGTTGATCGTGATGTCACCCATTGATTTGTGGACTCTCATTTTGAAGCCTCAAGTTCGGCATTTCAGCCATTGCCATCTTGGTTGTTTGGAGCCAGAGGGGAGCACATTTGGGCGAGAGGGTGGAGCTGTGGACGAGTGAGGGTTGGATCTGACTGTGAAGCTGAGGACACTATCTGCAAACAGCCTGTCAATCAAAGCGACCAACAACCATCGACTTTCACCCAGGAGTCTGGTGTTCACTTCTCGTACGATTGTAAAGTCAAATCCTGTTCTTTTTCCCTAAAACCAACCACGTGTGTTTTTGTTAAAGGAAAAAAACCAAAGGTCAGTTTGCAGTGTTGTACCGATGTAGTGCACTTATTTTGAAAGAGACTGTATGCAAACAAAACAGGCTGAAGTTGACCCAGCATCCCAGAACATCAACAGCCAACACACCCAGGGTACCTTGCACAACGCATCTTGACATGGAAAGTCCATGACCAAATGTTGATATGTGACAACTTCGGAGTGAGAATGTGTTGCAAGCACAGATACCCAAGTGCAGTACTTGAGTAAATGTACTTTGTTACGTTCCACCACTGGCTGTGTGTATAATTTGAAAGTTTTGAGTTTGGCATCTCCTGGTGTCAAAGTATCAATAAACAGAAATAGTGCGTGGATACCTGGGAACACTGAGATGAACAGGCTCATTTAAAGATGCTGTAATACCACACCTATCTTTACTTTTGATTATATGTGTTGTTTCTATAGCGGGAGACAAATGAGAGGCTAACAACCACATACCTAATAGTCATTCATCACAGTAAACCAGCCGTAAACACTCCTCACAAAGGCTGTACGCCGTGCTGTTGACACCTTTCATCTCTCAGTTCAAACTCTGCATGGATGTAACAGTAAAGTTTTTAAGGCAACATAATATTTTTTAAAGATGATTTCCTGGTGGAGAACTCCTCCTGTGATGTGGGCTGATTGACAGCAGGCAAAGAGCAACGTGATGCGTGTGTTGACACGAAAACACTCAACAGAAACTTGTGTGTTTGCTATGATGGTTTACTTAACTCTGAAACTTGATTTTAATATTAAACAGCAGCAGATGGCTTCTTCTGAGAGGGAGGTAAAAAATAAGCCTTGATATCTCCGACTATACTGAGCGTGTGCAGACACTAACAAGACGAATGTGTAGAGGAGAAACTACAGGATCGGCACAAATAATGAGATTTTTTTTTAAAAAAAAAGACACACAGGGGAGAATTGAACCTGGAGAGAAAGTCCTGGGTGTTCTCTGAGTGACATTTTCACACTCTGCTGTTTGTGTTTAAAGCAAGTGACGGGAGAAGGGAAGGTTTCAGTCGAGTCTGATGGAGAGGGCGAGTCATGCGAAGCCACATGTTTTAAATGTGAGTTAATGTTGTGTAGCTGTAATCTGAGGTGTGTTTCATTTCCTGAACCTGTCACTCTTTCTCCAATGACCTCACTCCGAATGTCTGTGTGTGTGTGTGTGTGTGTGTGTGAGGAGGCCCTCCATGACCACGGGGCTTAAGTGGCCTCAGAGAGACCTGCACCATGCAATCACACACACACACACACACACACACACACACACACACACACACACACATGTGCCTTGAAATTTAATGATCATGTGAAACGTAAAGACTGGTGTGTGTGTCATGCTACATGCATGTGTGTGCAGACTAAACACTGACCTACATTGCCATTTTTACTGATTAGAGGTTGTTCATAATGAGACCTATTAACATCAGACCTTAAATACACACACACACACACACACACACACACACACACACACACACACACACACACACACCTCAGTGGGCCCTGTGTACCTCCTGTCTGCACGGGGCAGAACATACTCTGTGTCTGGTCAAAGGCTGTGGGTGAAACTGTTGTTGCAGATTATTAGAAAGGTAAGTAAATTCACTTTTGCTTTTTGTCATCTTTCTTTCACCTCTTCAACTTTTTTAAACACCAAAAACATCCTGTGTTATGCTTGAGTTGTTCTTGGAGAAGAATAGAGGGACAATCAGTCCAAACTCTTGTTGTTTTTTGTGCTCTGCTGTGTTTGTTTTCACATGTTTGTAAATCAAACGCGTCACTTTATGTCTCCATAACATCAGACATCTGTATCTGGTCTTCTTCAATTTGTCCTCTGACATTTTGGACACACAACTATTGACATTAAACCTGGGGCAGACAGTTTTATTTTGGCATTTTTGGGGGAAAATCCACTATCCCAGGGGTCAGTGACCTTTACTATACAAAGAGCTGTTACTGGCCAAAAAAAAAAATCTGTCTGGAGCCACAAAACATATTTGAGCTTTATAATGAAGGTAACACAGCCTATTAAGTCTAAATTAGCATGTCAACATGACTAATAGGTCTAAATGAAAAGGATGAAGAAGAAGATACTTTATTAATCCCCAACAGGATATTCAGTTTTTTTCCCTCCTCTGTCATATACCCAAACCAGGTGCAGCGAAAACAAAAAACCTAATTATGAGGCCAAATCAAACAACCTCTGTTTTTGGCATAATATGGCAGGTAATCTGTGGTGGAATTTTTAGTTGAAAAGTTTTGGACATGGTAGATTTATATCACAGAGACCTCCGCAATTGTTATAAATTACCAGAGGGCCCAAGGTAATATTAGTCCTGCGCAAACAGGCGACCCAGACTCAAACAGAAGTCACTGAATACTGGCACCTGGCACCATTATAGCCCTTTTTAAATAGGAGTTGTGCAAATTTGCAGGAAAGCCCAATCAGTCTTCTTTCAGCATTGGCAGTATAAAAACAAAACCGGGGAGTGCAGCAAAATGCCGCCTACCTACTTTTGTTTATATAGAATGCTCCTTTTTCGGGGCAATGGGGGGCGTGAGCAAGTAACAAAACGTGTAGCTCAGCGTGTGACGTAAACAGTGACGTGGGAGGGAAGCCGCGGCTGGTCAGTCCTTCGGTGATTGTCTCGTAAGTCGGCCCGTCCTTCACTGTCCCCGTCATCTGGCGGTTAATGGCCTCTTCGTTTGCGAGGACAAGGAGGGAGCGCAATTCCTTGTCTCCCCAGTTGCTCATCTTTACAGTGTCTGTCAGGTTTGTGTTTCCCTCTTGCTACTAGCTGCTCGCTAATTCCTGCTATCAGCTGTTTCCTGTTTATCCACCGCCAGTGGGTCGCACGTGCGGCATCATCAACAGCTCCTCCCACAAGTCATCAACAGCCCCTCCCGTTGCGGAAGGCCGCCTCCGTCTGTTTAAACTAAAAAGGTCTTGCTGATATGTCTACCCTACAGGGTGAAAAATTGGGCACCTCGGATCAACAATCCGGCTCTGTGTGTCTAAACGCTCGCAGCTTAACAGCAAAACGGCCCAACATTCGCCGAAAATCTGGCAGTGTAAAAGGAGCTACTGTTTAACACTGCCTGGTGGTGTCAGGGGGAAAACAGCAGGACAACATCGAAAGTTAAGGTGGCGGAAGTCTGAGAATGGCAGATGTAGCAACACAAATTCAGCCAGTGCAGACCCCAACGACACCACAGCTGCAGACTTAAAGTCCATGTCCCGAGCTGCTGCCCACTCCCCACAGCAGTGAGAAACAAGGCGCAGGGACGCTGGGGTGGCCAGCAGATAATATGGAGAGAGGGACAATGAGGGGCTGAGAAAATGAGATGTGTGCAACTCTACAATGAAATAAGACTTGAATAAATCAGAGTATGGGAAACACTGGGTCACAGTTTGAAGCACATGCATGTGCCTGTGATTATCAGGTGGGAGGGGGTTAGGACAGAGGGGTGAGAGCTGCAGGAGGAGGGTGTATTTCAAATTCTGCTGGGGTTTTTTTTGCGTCTGCGTGCATACATGCATGTGTTTTTCTTCATGTTATAGCTGGACTAGCTGCTCAACACAGCTGGAACAACAGTGTGTGTGTGTTTGTGTGTGTGTGTGTGTGACAGACGGAGAGAGAATGATGTTTATTGGAAACATGAGAGCAGAAAGTGAAAGTGTGTGTGCTCGGGTGTGGAGGAATGTGTTTCTCATGTTCCTGTCATGTCCATATACTGTACAGCACACTGACGTCGGCCCGTGCGTTTAAGTGGTCCCGTGTTTCACTTCTTATTTTCCTCTCTTTTATTTCATCCCTCTTTCCCCTCCTGACTGTGGAGTCAGGCTAAAACCTGTTTGCTGTCAGTGATGTGCTGCCTTACTGGGTCAATTTTGTCATATATGGTGGCGTGCATGTCTTATTCTCACAGATAACTGGCCGAGAGTAAATGATGTAATCCAGTGAAGCTACGCTGGAGTTTCTTTTTAGTCACCTAAAACAAGAGTGACAAATGTCAGGTTTCAGTGTCAGTCACTCAGAATCAAAGCGCACAACCTTTTTTCTACAGCTGCCATTTTGTACTGATGTGTCCAAGTAGTACAGAAAGAAATCCACCAAAGGAGAGGCAGAGAGACAGAAGCCTGCAGTGCAGCAGAGACATCATGTTTAGCGAGGCATTTAAAAGACGATTACTGTCACTCACAGCAATTATTTGCTCCATCTGAACAAGTCTTTAAAATATAACTCAGTAAAAAGCAGTGAACTTGTCTGTTGAGTTTTTAAATAGCAGCTCTGATATTTTTTTGTTCTGTTGAGGTTTTTATATCATCCTGTGGCTTCAAATTTAAATACTGAAATTTTATTTAAAGTCTGTATGTTTTAAAAAATGCTATTTTGCTATCAAAGACAAAGAGTCGACAACAGATGAGCAGTCAGTGAAAGCCAACAAGTCCCAAAACAGAGCATGCAATGTAATCAAAACCACAAACAGTCTGGGATCAATAGCAGACAGACGGGCAAACAAATGTTGGATGCAAAGGGTGAGATGCACAGTGAACAATGATATGAGCTGCTGCTTGACTGGTACATATCTGATTGGGGAACGAGGGGCAGGTGTGCAGGCAGGTGATGATCAGGTGACTGGGAGACAACTGTTGGATGGTGACAGTGCAGTGACAGAAAATGTTAGAGCAGGCAGGGATAGTAAATGGCAGAAATGATGCAATTAAAAAGGTCTTTATGACATAAACTCAACCATAATTCTAATTTCAGGATTTTCATTGATATAAAGCAGGTGTATTCAATTAAAAGAAAAAGAAAAAGAGGTTCAGTTATGAAAATTTCCTCCCAGCAAAGGTCCCAACCTCATGTCTAATTTGCACCCAATAGCCGACCCCTATGTCAAACACATGAAATCAACACCGCACATTTCCTCAACATTTTAACAATATTTATTTTCAATTTCTGAAGTAGGATACTTTTGCCATGGAGAGCAAAAATTCTGTACCATAAATAAAACGAGTCGAAGAGCTGACACAGTGAACTTTGGGCCGACATTTCAAGTAAAAGAAAACAGGACCACATTTATTCTTAATAAAAGTGGCTAAGGATATGTACACTGCACTAAGCTGCTGCAGTACATCATCTGCTTCTATTAATAATATTCTGGTTGCCGTAGCTGACACTGGGATTTGCTTGATTTTAATCACAAAATTCATCTTTTTGTTTACCTTTCAATAACATCTCTGCAGCAGCCTTCAAGGACTCCTTCACAACTGTCCTGGCTCTGAATGTTTTTTTATGTTGCCACAAAGTCCATTCAATCTTCAGTGAACATTCATCTGTGTGTTGCTGGGCTGTAAATGAATGTGTGATGAGTCAGGTAGATAATACTGGGCTCTCAGTTCGGTTATTTTGCATGCTCTCACTTTGGACCACTGTGGATATGTTTCCTCAAAGGACCTGTCGGTCTCATAGAGTCGCGTAACATTCCAGCTTTTGATGAACGCCACCATTTAACAACATATGAGAATCAAAGGTTTGGTACTGGCTGCTGGAAGAATGAACATATTGTATATTGGTTCGTCCATTCACTTTTAAAGGTTCTGTTTTGTTGCTTAATTTTCAAGCAAGCCATGTCTTCTCATTCCCACATCTCCCTTCTGGTAAATCGATCTGATGAGCTCATTTGAAATGACGCTATGATCAAACATTTCCCTTATTACCTGGATTAGCTGCACCTCCAATCTATAGCCTTGACCGTGTGGAGATAAAAACAACGCTCCATTAAGAGTATTGCATTTTCTCAGTCATTTATCAGAAAAAATGGTCAAGGGTCTGAAGAGAACTGTCACTTGGTCAATGCCCAGACTGCGGTCTGCCATTTAGTGATGCCGGATATATAGTATTAGATCCTAGCTAAATCTTATCACACTGAACCAAAAGACTCTCAAATGCAGACTCAGGGACAGAATAAAGTTCAAAACAAGGTCCTTTAATTTCAGGCTACGTTCAGAACACAGATGTCAGTCACTTGAGCAATAATCTCTCAAGACAGATTCTGCAATTTACATTGTAGAATCTGTCGGCAGTCCTCTGTGAAAGACGACTGTGGGGGGGGGGCTTTGAGTTTGAACATGCTGCGCTTTAGCCAATCACAATGGAGGGGGCGCGGCTGAGACGTGCAGGTGTCCCCAGGAAATGTGTACCTACAGAAACAGCAAGCTCCGTGTCCATAGCGACCGCTCCACCCAAAACGCCGTCTCGTCAACGTGGAAAAAATATTTTTTCCAGCGGATGTCTTAGTTACAACATGATTGAGCTAACTGGAGTAGTTTCATGTCGTATCCGACAACGGGAGGCTTTTAACAGATAACGTCCTGATGTTAGCTTTGCTAACTGTCCCTGTCAGCTGATGCTTTCTAGACATCGTGATGTCCCATAACTGAATAAATACCACACATAGCAACACAAAACTGCTTTGCTAGCTCAATCATGTTGTAACTAAGATATCTGCTGGAAAAAATATTTTATTCACGGACCGTTTGAGTTATTACCTTATTTTTATACAGTCTATGGTTATTACAGACACCGCTAATGGCTAACGGCTAATGGCTAACAGCTAACAGTTAGCCCAGCTAATCTACGATAACCATGTTATTAATTACAAAACGTGCACACTGAAATAGTAACGTTTGTTCAATCATTGTGTTTATAGACTTAACAAACATCAGATTAGTCTACACGGTGATATAGTGAAGTGAAAAATGTGATATATAGCTAAACTCTGCTGGTTTTCTACCCAAAGTATTTGTAAACAACACAGTGATTCCCTGGGGGCACCGCCAGAAGTGAAGGGTGTGAGTGATCGCCGAGGCCCCTGCACTTCCGTTAGTCGAAAAACTCCGGGCTGTGCCTCCAGAGGTAAAGGAAGAAAAAAAAAAGTTTTTTTTTCTTTTTTTAACTGATGGATTTCCAGATTGCTCGAGCAAAGGTATCCAAAAACGACAAGCAAAGACAAAATCCAGAAATCCAAAAAGAGTGTCAATATCACAAGGCAAACAAACTCACAAAGAAATGGCTGGACAATGGGAAACACAGACACTAAATAGGGGAGACAACAAGACACAGGTGTGACACATTAGAACAGGTGCAGGTAATCAAACAGGAAACACAGGGGAGCAGGAAGTGAAGAGACCTGAAACGAGACAAGACGTGAGTTTCAAAATAAAACACGAAACACAGGACAAGAAACATGCGAATGTGACAAATCTAATATAATACCAGACCTAAAACTGAATCATAAAGGTCCAGGGTCTCATTCATGAAACGCGAGCAGAAGGAATTTGTGTGTAAACTGTTCGCAGACGGAAATTTACGTGCATGTCCGCATTCATCAATATTTTAGTAGTTCCAATCTTTTCGTAGCTACTAACAAAAGCTACTCCTGCTCCTGACCACTCGTAGTGCTTGTGTAAATTTAGTAAAGCACATAAATATTGCTTGTCACTATTGGAAATTACAATTTTAATTCGTATTGCGCTCTGTTATGTACACAACACACAGATGCCTTTGAAACACATAATCTAAACATGACAAAATATTAAAAATATAACACATTTAGTTAAATTAGTTGGCAATTAGCGGGTTTAAGATCCAGATTAGGTTCATGATTGTGAATTATCTATGTAAATCGACTCAATAGATTACACATTCTTTCTATATGTTGAATGATGATAATAAAAATATCCGTAAGGACAGCTGGATCACAGCCTCTTCGGCCTTTGGCCTTTGGCCGAAGAGGCAGTAGCTCAGTCCATGGGGACTTGGGTTGGGAACCGGAGGGTCGCCTGTTCGAGTCCCCGTCCAGACCAAAATATGGAGCGTGGACTGGTGGCTGGAGAGGTGCCAGTTCACCTCCTGGGCACTGCCAAGGTGCCCTTGAGCAAGGCACCGAACCCCCAACCGCTCGGGGCGCCTCACCAAGGGCAGCCCCCTCACTCTGACATCTCTCCAATTTGTGCATGTATAGGTCCTGTTTGTGCGTGTGTGTGTCTTTTGGACCTGTGTGTAATTGACAAGCAAGAGTGAAAACATTGAATTTCCCCTCAGGGGGATTAATAAAGGAAATAAACTTAACTTAAACTTAAACTTAAACTTCGGCCGTTCCCACTTCATTCAAAACCCCACTAATGAATCTTCTGTTTGTTTGGTGACCGCTGTATTTTTTGTGCTTATAGGCCATAAGGTGAATGCAGTTATCGTTTCATCTCGTTCCGACATTTGGGGACTACACAATCTTTACTTCATAAAAAAGGTCGATACATGTTCAGCTAATCAGGGGGAGTTCGTAGCTCATAACCCTGCAAGAGTCCTGTGATCGGGGTCGTAATTCGGCACTTGTTCCGTCTGAGCGTAACGATCTCTTCCGCCTGAGTGTTATTCGCTGGGTCGGTGGTGAAGTGGCGCACATGACTCGTGCTACGGACAGACGGACAGACAGCCACGTATCTTAAACAGGTAATACATCTGGCTACATCTTTCCAACATCAAATACCCGTGATCACCTACACCCGCGTGCGTAAAAGTGCACACAATTCCGTGTCCTCTCACCGCGGATGCTGTGATTTGATGGCCCGGTACTTGTTGTAGCCCACTCTTAGATGTCGGAGCGGAAATCAGTTTCTGTGAGACTTTTTCTGATTCACTTTCTTTGCCTCCAGTTTCATATCAAACTATTTATGTTTCACCTCTGACATGGTTCTTTGTACCACGGAGACAACATTAACAGCATCTGTTACCTCCCTCCAGGCCTTCGCTTTGTCTGTCCCTGTCACACCACTACTAACTGAAGAAAATAAAATGTTTTTTCTTAAGTCCACTTCACCCAAAATTATTTCGATCTCCGCTTCGGAAAAATTCTTTCTTCTTTCCCTCTCTGTCTTTGTTTGCGCCATGACTGACAGGTTGACTGGATGCACCTACACCTCCTTATATAGTGGTCATTGGCTATTCATGGGTGGGGATTTATGCTAATTGCTGATTACCGGGAGCGCGCTGTCACGTTACGATGGATTGGCATTCATGATCATACACACGTGTTTACGATCAAATCTGAGTTTCCCGCGGCGTTCCTGAATCCGGAGTATGTTTTTAGCAGTGTAGGCTTTTATGTGCAAATCTACACACAGATTTACTCACTTTTCATGAATGAGACCCAGTGTGTAAGATTTAGGGTGTCATCTAGTGGTGAGGATTGCAGATTGCAACCAGCTGAAACTTCTCCTGGTTAGAATTCCTTCAGTGTTCATTGTTCAGGAGGTTTTTACTGGGAGCTGAAATATCCACAGAGGTCTCTTCCTCTACAAAACAAACAGACCAGATGATTTAAACCAGTAAAAACACTTAATGAAGATATTCCACACCATGTTGGGGCTGCTAACTAGAGCCGGTGTTTGGTTTGACCATTCTGAGCTACTGTAGCAACATGGCGAGGTAACATGGTGATCTCTACAGACGAGGTCCTGCTCCCTATCTAGATATAAATGGTTCATTTTAAGGTAATAAAAACAGAATTATTCTTATTTTCAGGTGATTATACACTAAAGAAATAAATACTTATTATATTTTATTCCATTTCTGCAAATATATCCACCTAACTCCTGCACACTGGATCTGTAACTCTCAAGGTAAGAAATAAAATTATTCTTCAAAAGAACACACACACACACACACACACACACACACACACACACACACACACACACACAAACAGTAACTGATAGTGGACAGCTCACTGGAAATAGCTTGTTAAAGCAAATGATGCCTGTATCATTTTCTATACCAGACATTAAACACATTCATTTGTCGGCCGGTTTGAAATGATCCATGAAAGATCATTAAAAGTGACATTGAACCAGCAGCTCCACTCTCAGCTTCACCAACTGTGACGCCCCAACAGAACATACAGTAGGTGAAGTTTCCTGTTCTTATTTCAAACAGTTCCTTCCAGTGCTTTGTGGCTGATCGGAGAAACTTCCCCCTCACACATAAACACACACACACACACATGTGAACACACACAGAAAGTGGGCAGCGGTCTAGAAAAACCCAAATGATGCTAACTATCCAGATCCTCTTAATGATGCTAATGTCATTATTTCTATGGAAGATTAATGAGAGCTATTTATAGCTCATTAATCCATATTGAGTAGGACTGCAGATTAATTTGTTAATCATGCATCAAATACAACCGCTGCCCCCGGCCACTGACTAAAGCCTTATCCCTCAGGGTGTGTGTGTGTGTGTGTGTGTGTGTGTGTTACTGCAAGTGTTTCTCCTCGTCTCACTTCTTTTTTTTTTTTACTGTCTACCTTCTCATCATGCCTGACTGATCGTCTCCTGTGTCCGATTAGCCCTCAGCCCAGAGCCACTAGCCCCGAGACTCTGGGCCTCGGCGCTGAAATCCAATCCTTCCGCCTCTGTTGTGAGCCGCTTTGCCAGAAATAGCAAACTAGGTGAACTCGTCGTCAGCGTTTTGTATGCTAAGAGAATGTTGCCTTTTTGGCCGGGGTGCTTGTCCTCGCTCTAGTAGCTCGGCTTTATTTGTCACTAAGCTTTTTTGGATTTGACCGAGGCTGTATTTCAGCATCACAGAAGAGTTTTCCACTCGACACCATCAACTGCTATGTTTCTTGTTTTGTGGTTTGGTTGCAAACTTTCTGTATCTGCTAAAGACTGAACGTTGTCTCAACATGGTACGTTTTCTAATGTATGGAGGAATGTTGCATAACATACATAGAGTTTCTCGTGTTTTCTGTTTTCTGATCCTCTCAGGCACTGTTAGATGTAATTGGTTTCATATCTGATGACAGTAGAGGCAGAAAGGAAACAAAGGGGAGGAGATGTATGATGATGTGACAAAGGTCCCTGGATGCAATTGAGCTGTTAAGCCCTGTTTCCACCAAACAGCCTGGTTCAGTTCAGTACACTTTTTTTTCTGTTCCCACTGTGAGAAGTTGGTACCAACAGAACCGTTCCGTACCATCCCCATGTTTGGTCCCCCCTCTGTTGGGGTACCTAGCACACAGATCTGGTACTAAAAGGTGGAGCTGTGAACACTGCAGTCTGATTGGTCAGTAGAGGACGGTCACTCTGCTCAGGGCTGAGTTGTGTCTGGTTTTTAGGCCGTGGAGAGTTTTACATAAATTAATAAACTGTAACTATAAAATGAAAGGATGTTTTGCTGCCTCTCACAACAGCTGGAGTCTGAGAGAAAATAACTTCATTCACTGGGCCGACTGCCGGCAACTTTTAAGGTGGAACGTTAACTTGTAATGTTACTCAATGCATGAGTTGATGACGTGAATCCATCAGCACACCTTAAATTTCACTGTGACAATTTTGACCATCACTTTAGTTTTATTGTCTCTCTTCTAATTCTATTTCTAATCCTCACTTGGTGGAGCGTTGTTCCTGTGGGCTACAGCAACACTAAACCCCTGAGCTTGCCTGAGAAGGACTAAATGCACAAAGCTGCTATTTTTAAATATCCCATGGAGAGAGACTCTCACTGCAGCCTGTTCTGTTTTGTTCTGAAAATGTTGGTGTGCAGCCTCGTTCTGTGGACGATAAACCAGGTGCAGACTTCCATCTGTGTCACCGCTGATGAGGAAATACAGCGAGTGGACCTAGGGTGTTTGTACCATGTCTGCAGGATTGCTTGGTTCCAAAGGTACCATACCTTAAGTGTTTGGTGGAAACAGGGCTTTAGATTTAATATTGATTATTGCTGATTGGATGCAGCCACCAAACAAAGTCCAGTTTCAATCAGAGTGAGAGGACATGAGTTTAAACCTCCAGACAAACATGTTGCAGATTTGGAAAGAATTCAGGGTACAAATCCGTCTTGTCTGAAATTAGTTATTTTTGGTTTCAAAGTTTGAGATTTGGAGCTATTAAAATAATGATCAGTGGTGTGTGCTCGAAAAACATCCTTTAACCCTGTCAAAAACTCTCTTGTAGAAATGCAAGTTTGTGAATGTGAAGAAATTATTTGTAGTTGACAAAAAAAATTCTCAAAATGACATTCAGCGCTTGATACAATCTGTCACCTTGATTCCTGTCTCTGATACCTGCACTATCCTGATTCAATTAGTTTCAAGAGAATTTTTTTTTTAACCAAAAGTAGTAATTAAAGGTTGACTGAAATGCAATGTCTAAAACTAAACAAAAAAATATGAAGGAAAAAATGTGACTAAAACTAAAAAGTATTTTCATCAAAAGACTAAAACAGCTGCCAAAATTAGCGCTGTTCTGGATCAAGGAAGCACCCGTACATCCAAAGGTTGTTTTGTCCTAAAGTTAACTAGGAAGACAAATGACATGTGAAAGCACCTCTTACTTCAAATGATCTTCCATGATTCTAATGTGAAAAGAAAAATATGTAACACTGAGTACAAACTAAAGACTGGGAGTGCAGTTGCTCTGATGGATCACTGACCTCGAGCTATTTTCATACCGCACATATTGCATGGCGTGCTTTTGGAGCAAAGTGCATCTGTGTTCTCGTGTTTTGGCTGAAATATGATTCAAAATTGGCTTCCAGAGGATCGAACTTGTTTCGCTGTTTAACAAACTTATGTGAAAAGTCTGCACTTCTTTTGTGAGCTCAAATCTTGGTTAAAGGCTGTTGGACTTTTAACCTGCAGAATAAAGTATCTGTTTGCAGAATAAAGTAATAAAAGTGACTACTCCCTATTTTCGGAAATGCTCAAACTGTGTTGTGAAATATGCGTATGATGTGATACACACTGGAGGCTTAAACAAAAAAAATAAAAGCCGGAATTGTCCTTTAACCCTAAAATCTCCTCACTCTTATAGTTTTATGAATCCCTTGTCTATAGATGATGAAAAACAGAGCGCAGGTCTTATGGCTCGTGCAGCACTTTATAATAATCCCATTCCTTTAGATGGGGAGGGGTTTTTTTGTGTTTGGACATTAGCACGAGCTTAACCCTATCACAATCAATTTTCTGTTGCTTTCTGAGAAACGCTGCTTATGCTACAATAGTAGGAGGGGTGGAGGAAGATAGATTGGGTGAGGGGGAGCACGGACTCTAAATCCAGAGGGAGAGATGGAGAGACAATCACAGAGACAGAGAGGGATTTCCCGTCCCTCTCCAGAGAATCTGACTGGTGTTCCTAATAACAAGCTTAAACCCTCCCCCTCCCCTCCTCTCTCCTTTCGGTGGATATGAGGGCAGATCATCCCACTGCGCTTTAAACACACTCTCTGGTCTCAGATTAACACACACACACACGCACACACTCCAGATGCTGTTGTCGCCTGGGGTAAAGCTGATGTTAGACCCCCCACCGCTCGTCTCCTTTGTTTATGACTGGACGTCATCGTCTTCTACCTGCAGGCTTTTTCTGACCTTTTCACGGCGGTGCTGACTGAGGATGGTGACACTCTGCACAGGCCTCGGATACATGTAGGGACATGGATAACAAAAAAGCCTTTAGTGCCCTTTTTGGGAAACTACCAGAGAAACTTTAGGAAATGTATGAGGTAACTTGAGACTGTCAACATGAAACCAAAATTGTGTGTGGAAGTGTCGAGACAACTGGATTCAGTGTTGGAGGCAAGGCGACGTTCATTCATATTACGTTGCTCAGAAGCATATAAAGGCAGAGAAGTCCAACTTCCAGACATCACCCAGATCCTCCACAGCCATGGGCTGATAGAGCAAGCGCACTAGTGTTTCCTTTAACTCCGCCTAACAGCCGCTTGGCCTCGAGCTCACTCACATGATGAATGATGGCAAGAAATAAACTGTTGATTCCACTGTTAGTGAATTTACAACTTTTAGGACATACTGATTTAAATAAGCGTTATTTAAGTGTTTGTACTAGGAAATTGAGGTACCTCAAAAAACAGATGTCTCTTTCAAAATTTGAGTCAATGGGGGTAAAAGTTTTTTGGGGCCCAATGGTGTCACATGAAGAGCCAGGAAGTTGTACATGGTTTGGACACATTGTCAAATTAG
The DNA here is from genome assembly GCF_011397635.1 of Epinephelus fuscoguttatus. Lineage (NCBI taxonomy): Eukaryota > Metazoa > Chordata > Actinopteri > Perciformes > Serranidae > Epinephelus > Epinephelus fuscoguttatus. The sequence continues at coordinate 4,300,692 of NC_064767.1, forward strand.
CTTCAAAGTCCGGTGTTGTTTCTGGTCTGTAATGAGCCTGAAAAGCTGTAAATCAGAATGAAGGACAGAGAGTTGCTGCATAGAGATGATACACTCATCTCATTTCGTTGCATTGGTGTGAACCAGCAGGTTTTTAGAACGTTGGAAAACAGCGCATTGCAAGTAGTTGCAAGTTTCGACTTGTCTCGTCATGAATCTTTGGTCTGAACTGGGCATAGGTCATCTTTCTTGAGTCACAAGAAGAGTGTGACGCTGTATTTATCTGCAGAGACTCTGCCTGGTGCCTGGATTTTCTTATTTCCGTCTTATTTTGTTGTGTTCGGGACGTTCCTGGTGTAACAATATATGAAATGTGCCTTTAACATGATGTATGCTGTGTCGCTTAACAGCAACATCATTAAGCAGCGTTTGTTATGATTTGAGTCTGTTAAGAGCGCACCCAACGCTGGTCGGACGTATACTTATGTGCTCCTGCTTTTTCTTTTATCTTTCAACACAACAGTGATGGTTTTAAGTACGTGTGGTGACTATTATGTTAATGTATGAAATTGTAGTAGCCGTACATCCGGGCTTGGTAAGGTTGGAGTGTTTTTAAGTGGACGTAAAAAATAAACGACGAGCATTTGTGAAATCCCACACGTGTGTGGAAGTGAGTTTCTGCCTGTCCTCTAACTCCAAAGAGCTACACGGACCCAAGACCATTACACTGGGCACAGCTGGCGCCACACCATAAGCAGCACGCATCCAAGAGGAAGCTACAGAAAGTGCATTAGTTGACACAGCATAGAAAAACATCTAGCAAAGCCATGGGCAGATTAAGGGCCCCTTGGCACAGACATGCAGAAGGCGAGTAATGCACACAGACTTTTGATGTATGTAGTTGTCTCTTTAGAGTAATTTTGAGTCTCTTTGTGGTTGTTTTATGTCTCTTTGGAGTTATAGTGTGTCTTTGTAGTCATTTTGAGTTTTGTCATAGTTGTTTTGTGCCTCTTTAAAGTTGTTTTCTGTCTTTTTGTAGTTGATCTGGTTCTTTTTGTAGTTATTTTGAGGCTTTTAGTCGCTGTTTTGTCTGTTTGTGGTCATTTGGTGTGTTTTTATAGTCATATTGAGTCTCTGTGATTATTTTGTGTCTCTTCATAGTTGTCTTGAGTCTTGTTGCAGCTGTTTTATGTCCTTTTGTTAAGTCTATTTGTGGTCTTTTTGAGTCTCTATGTGTTGCTTTGAGTTACATTTTGCAGTTGAAGGCCAGGGGCCCCTGGGCCTGTGCCTGTTTGGCCTGTTCAGTCATCCATTCATTGATACGGACAAAAACCAAGCAGACAAAGCTTGTTCCAGAACAAGTCTGCTGGGGTTTGCTTTCACTTTCTCTTTAGCCAGTGTCGGTGGTTAACTTATTTAGCTTGCTAAGTTTCGGCTTTGCCATGACAACAAATGTAATGTTCCTACAATTATAGCTTCTAGTGTGTGTTCAAGCAGTACAGAGAGGAGAGGCCAAGTTTGTTTGTTGTGTTTACAACAGTAAGGAACAATTCCTGCATAGTATACCTTTAAATACACTAAAAACATATGATGCCTTTATGAAACCAAACCTTTCTTCATCTCTGCATCAGCAGCATGTTTTCCTTCTGGAGTTCAGCACACATGTTGACTTTTCACCTCTCACACCTTCATCTGGACGCACCCTTTGGACACAAACGTCTCAGGCAGCGTTGTGGCCACAGTGTGTAGATGTCATAACAGAACTCTGCTGTTGGTGATGGGACTCTCGGGTTGTTGTGCTGCTGTTTTCACACACAGATGTTGTGAGGAGGAGGAAGGATCACTCGCTCGGGACAGCGTGTCAGCGTGGGTTCTCTCCGGGCACTCCGGCTTCCTCCCACAGTCCAAAGACATGCAGACTGGGGACTAGGTTAATTGGTAACTCTAAATTGTCCGTAGGTGTGAATGTGAGTGTGAATGGTTGTCTGTCTCTATGTGTCAGCCCTGTGATAGTCTGGTGACCTGTCCAGGGTGTACCCTGCCTCTCGCCCGATGTAGCTGGGATAGGCTCCAGCCCCCCCGCGACCCTCAAGAGGATGAAGCGGTTAGAAGATGAATGAATGAATGAACAATTGGACCACCAGTGCAACAGTCCCTGTTGTGCACCAGATAAACATTTGACTTATTATTGTGAAATAACTTTTCACTTTTTTTTGTATCACTTTGGAGCCTGTTAACTTGCCTGCTGGCTACTTAACTAAAACCACAAAAACAAAAACTGAGTCTAACAAAAGCTAAGACTCTGACTGCTTTCATTTCTCTACTTTTTAGCCTGTTTCTTATATATTTACAATTTATTTTTATACAACAAATTCCCCAGTGGATCGTCGTGATGGCATTAATGTGGAGCCTCTATATAGAAACAAGTATTAACTGAGGGGAGAGAGGAAAAGAGGAGATAGAGGTGAGGATTTATGTAAGTGGGGAGGGAGAGAAAGAGGATTTGTGGAATGTAAAAGTTAGGCTTGAAAGCTGTGTCACCCCTCTCAGCTCTTACAGAGTCTGTTTTGGGACAGAAATTCCACGTAATGGAGTCTCAGTGTTGAATATCAGGAGAGGAGAGAGAGCAGAGGAGTCATACAAACACACCCAGACACTCACACATGTGGGCTGTGTCCCCCATCATTTATTAATTTGGTGAATCACAATACAAAAGAATGATGCACTGATACAGCAAATTGAGCCGAGATGAACAAACAATAAAAGAAAGGACAGCCAAAAGGAATAAATTGAACATGACAGCATGAATGCAAATGAAATTAAAAAGTAAATCATTACAGCTGAGGTGAATTAGGAATCTATTACACAATCAGTCAGTCTTTCGGGAGAACCCACCCTACAGTGTGCACAAGGCACAGAAAAGTCAGGAAGTGTTCATCTCGGCTTATCATAGGAAAATGTGCATCACAGGTGTAACTAGTAACATTAATGATGGCTCTGTTCCATTTAGGTGTGCCAGGAAGCCAAGCCAATGAGCCAGTGTAGTAAGAGCAGTTAATCACCCAAGAAATGTTGACGCTGTACATTTCTGCAAACCACGAATATGTCACATCTGCATGTTTCACACGTATCAATGTTTCTGAAGTGACACAGTATATGAGCTGACTTTGTCATCAGGTGGAGGTTATGGTGGATGGCGTGTCACCGAGGCAAGACGCCTGCCAAGCTGCAAACCACTGTTAAGCCCCCTAACATGGCTGTTTTTCAGGGAACCATCCCTGTTTTTCCAGTAGCTTTTTGGCCCCCAAACGTGGATATTTTTTAGGGACCTGTCTGTGAGTTTTTAGCTGTTTTTTAGGGACCCATCTTAGTTTTTTCAGCTGGTTTTAGCCTACAGATTTAGGTGTTTTATAGAAACCCATTGCTGTTTTTGCAGCAAATTTTTAGCCCTCAAGAGTGGTCGTTTTTAGAAACCCCACCCTGTTTTGTTGAACAGGTTTTTAGCCCCCAAACTTGGGTGTTTTTATGGACCTGTCTGTGATTTCTTGGCTGCTTTTTACAACCCAAACATGGAAGTTTCTTAGGGACCCATCCCTGTTTTTTCAGCAGATTTTTAGCCCCCAAATGGGCGTTTTTTGTTTTTTTTTTTGAGGAAACCATCCCTGTTATACCACTGAGAGACCTGTTCAGGCGCTTTTGAGCCCCGAAATGTGGGTGTTCTTCAGGGACCCATCTTAGTTTTTTCGGCTGTTTTTAGCCCACAAATTTAGGTGTTTTATAGAAACCCATTGCTGTTTTTGCAGCAAATTTTTAGCCCTCAAGAGTGGTCGTTTTTAGAAACCCCACCCTGTTTTGTTTAGCAGATTTTTAGCCCCCAAATGCAGGTTTTGTGAGGGATTATCCCTGTTTTTCCAGCAAATTTTTAACCTCCAAACTTGGGTGTTTTTTAGGGCCCCACTCCTGTTTTTTAGTGGTTTTAAAGCCACCAAATATGGATGCTTTTTTGGAACCTATACCTGTTTTCCCAGCGGCTTTTGAGCCCCCATAATTGGATTCCCTGGTTTCCTGGGGATCTGTAACTGTTTTTTTTAACAGATTACTGCCACAAAAAGTGGTTGTTTTGGAGAGAGACATTGCTGCTTTTCTAGCGGGGATTGAGCCCCTAAAACTGGGTATTTTTAGCCAAAACATGATGTTCCTAACCTAACTAAGGGCCGAATTCACAAAAGGATTGCGTGACTGTTAAATGGTAAATGGTAAATAATATTTTGACATTATTATTATAATCATTATTACTTTAATGGCATCCTAAGATATTGATGCGTTGAACAGGTGACAGTCTGTGGTCGTTCTCAAAACACACATCTGTCACGCACTTCAAAAGCAACTTTCAATAATTTATCTTACGAAACGGGGGAAACAAACATGAATAAAAACGGTTCCATAATTCATATTAAATTCAAAAGATAACGAAAAAACAGCTACAAGTGAGAGGGAATAGTGATAAAGTGGTCAAACTGGGTCAAATCCACAGCCTCAACGCATCCGACACTGTTAGACTGACTCACCAGCAGACATCACTACATGAGGGTATACAGTATCCAGTACTTTGCCAAACAAAGTCTGCCATTGTTCTGCCACGGTGTTCTTGGCACAAAGCCAGCATTTATACTTTGCCATGTGGCTTATTGCAATCAGGGGCAAATCAGGGGCAAACTGCACTCAGCTGCCAAACTTTGTGGGTGTGTTTGTGCTGGTATATCATTAGCACAATATCCTTTGTGAATAGGACGTTAAGACGGAGCAAACTGCGGGTGCAAGTGAAGTGCAATTCAAGGTGCTATCAGTGGCCACAGTTCATTCTTTGTGAATTCGGCCGTAAGTGTTTTTTGTCCCTAAACATAGCCACACGATAACCACATAAAGTTTTAACATGTCTATGACATAACACTGTGCAAATGTAACCCGTCCATGGTTTGAAGAAACTTACAGTGCAACATATTTTTCTAGTAATTGGGTTAGTCCCCTGGAAGGCCCCTGGAAAAGTCTATTAATGGTCTATTAAAGCTAAAGTGTTTACCTTGACAGTTAGTATTTAGAAAAATTAAATTAATTAAACATGAAAATATTGTTTCATATAGTGGAACAGGACCAGTCAACCATGCTAGCAGCTCTGTGAGACAGTGCTTTGGCTCAGCAGTGCTTTGAATGAAATGCTAACGTTAGCATGCTGGCACAGTGAAAATGCTAACATTCTGATGTTTAGCAGGTATAATGCTCACCGTGTGAACCATTTTATTTAGTATGCCAATATTTGCTAATTAGTACGAAACACAAAGTGCAGCTGAGTTAGTTTACATTTAGATATTTGGTGAGAAGCCAAAGTATTCGTCAGGACACAAATTTAATACAATTCAACCTGAGGGGAAGATGAATGTGTCCCAAATGACATGACAATCCCTTAGAAACATTTCACATAAAACAAAAAATGTCAACCAAATGTTGGCACTATAATTTGTAAATGGATTAGATAGGATTACAAAGGCCAGTAGGATTCATCCTCTGGGGAACAAGAATCTCTGCAGAAATGTAATGGCAATCCTTCGAACAGCTGTTTTCAGTCTGGACCAAAGACTGTCAATGACAGACCGACAGTCATGCAGATAAAAATCTATATTGACTAAAAGTGGAGAGAAAAGAAGAGCTGGCATTAAGAGAGAAATGTGCATCTGACTTCAGACAGATCAGAGGTGTTCTAAGAGACTTTGCAGTGTGAAACTAAAAGCAGCTCCCAAATCTACTGCCTGTGTAATCCTGTTGGTCCACCTGTCAGTCATGCATGGCTGGATCCTGGCTCCGTTCCTCTGGCTTTCACTCAAGACACTGAATCACATTACTGGATAAGTTGTACATGGAAAGATACTGAGAGAGAGATTTCATTAGGAAAAACTACCATCCACTTAATGGATTTTGACTTTATCCATTAAAGCCCAGTCTTCTATTGTGTCTGTTATATTCTGATGAATTCATTTCTATTTTATTCTGTTCAATCAGGTGATTTGTGGGAGTGTGAGAATACAGTGACCGAAAGGGAAAACTCAGCATTTCTGGTTTTATTCATCAAGTTCACTGAACAAAGAAGAGGAACTGCAAGCGACGGGGAGAAGGGAGAGAAAGGGAAGGAGTAACAGGAGGGGTAATGTATGTCACAAGGGCACCGAAGGACAACGCAGCGAGACAGAGAGAAAGAGAGTGAGATAAGAAATTAGTTTTTTATACAGACAGCATTTTTTTCCTGACTCAGTTTGTGTTTAAGGGGCATTTCTTTTTATCGCTTTCATGGTAATTTTATTTAATCTTCAACTAATTATACAACTGGATCACATCTTTGTAACTCAATTCTATATTTATACTAATGATACTTTTACCCAATTTAGATAATAATATGCACTTTCCTTTCTTCTTTGAATCCAATGCAAACCAGCAGCAGCCCAGCACTTTGTTATAATGGCCCCCAAAGTTCAATCAAGAAGCTACAAGAGCACAAACACAACATTAGGAGAAACCAGAGAATGCAACTTTTGAAGAAACTGCAGGTGTGAAAAGCTGACACTACACTGGAATGCTGGCTTAAAATGATGAATAATACCATTAATATATGAAAGATGTGGAATATTATAAGCTTTTTTGAAAAGCTGATGTCGACACTTCATTGCTGGCTTTAATGTGTAAGAATTAACTAAAGTGATAGGAATAACTGAAAAGGTGACAGATACCAATACTGTGGAATATTTTAAGGTTTTTTAAAAGCTGACGCTACACTGTGAAAGTTGAATACAACCCACGGTGTAGGAAAGATGTGAAACCTTTTAAAGTTCAAGCGGAGTTTCTGCGTGAATGTATAAATGAGGAGGTCGGAGTTAAAAATGATTGAAAAACCTTGAATTTCTGTCAAATTTGAACATCGTGCCCATTTGATTGAATGAAAAAAAATCCTGACAAATGCCGAATATATCAGAACTAGTTCATACCCATTGGTAGCTTTGTCACCTTCTACCTATGCCAGTCCTCAATGCCTATGTGCAGTTTCACATAGATTGACCACGTCAGTGAGTAGAAAAACGTGGGACAGACAGAATGACTCACTGACAGAATGACACACTGACAGTTTCCGTGATTATGTACAGCATACCATACCATGACTTAGTCATACCAAACATTAGAAACAACACCAACATTGGTCCACAGGGGGAGCCACAGCGATCGGTCGCATTTTAGCCATTTTGAAGCATTTTTCTGTTGTTATAGCGCCACCCAGTTGCCAATTAGAGTTAAATTTCTCCAGTCACCTTGAGGCGTCCTGTTCTACATATCTACCAAGTTTAGTAAAAATCCATATGGCGGTTAGGCCTAGATAAGAAATGAGCTCTCTAGCGCCCCCATTTTGTTTGATGGGCTCAATAATGGAGGGGTCCCCTCAGATTATGTGTGGTCATATGCCTACAAAGTTGCGTGGTGATGGGTGAAACCCTTGAGATGTTCTACACCTTTATGTGATGAGCCACGCCCTCCACAATATTCATTGCCTTATAGAAGCTCAGTTTTAGGAAGTTTTCCAACTTTTGCCAAGAGGGAACTTTAGATATTGGTCCCTAGATTATGTTCACCCAGTTTCATGCACATCGCTCAAACTTCCTAGGAAGAGATCCATTTGAAGTGTTTTTCAAAAAATTCAAAATGGCGGAAAATCTATATAAATCTATATGAAAGATGTGGAATATTATAAGCTTTTTTGAAAAGCTGATGTCGACACTTCATTGCTGGCTTTAATGTGTAAGAATTAACTAAAGTGATAGGAATAACTGAAAAGGTGACAGATACCAATACTGTGGAATATTTTAAGGTTTTTTAAAAGCTGACGCTACACTGTGAAAGTTGAATACAACCCACGGTGTAGGAAAGATGTGAAACCTTTTAAAGTTCGAGTGGAGTTTCTGCGTGAATGTATAAATGAGGAGGTCGGAGTTAAAAATGATTGAAAAACCTTGAATTTCTGTCAAATTTGAACATCGTGCCCATTTGATTGAATGAAAAAAAATCCTGACAAATGCCGAATATATCAGAACTAGTTCATACCCATTGGTAGCTTTGTCACCTTCTACCTATGCCAGTCCTCAATGCCTATGTGCAGTTTCACATAGATTGACCACGTCAGTGAGTAGAAAAACGTGGGACAGACAGAATGACTCACTGACAGAATGACACACTGACAGTTTCCGTGATTATGTACAGCATACCATACCATGACTTAGTCATACCAAACATTAGAAACAACACCAACATTGGTCCACAGGGGGAGCCACAGCGATCGGTCGCATTTTAGCCATTTTGAAGCATTTTTCTGTTGTTATAGCGCCACCCAGTTGCCAATTAGAGTTAAATTTCTCCAGTCACCTTGAGGCGTCCTGTTCTACATATCTACCAAGTTTAGTAAAAATCCATATGGCGGTTAGGCCTAGATAAGAAATGAGCTCTCTAGCGCCCCCATTTTGTTTGATGGGGTCAATAATAGAGGGGTCCCCTCAGATTATGTGTGGTCATATGCCTACAAAGTTGCATGGTGATGGGTGAAACCCTTGAGATGTTATACACCTTTATGTGATGAGCCACGCCCTCCACAATATTCATTGCCTTATAGAAGCTCAGTTTTAGGAAGTTTTCCAACTTTTGCCAAGAGGGAACTTTAGATATTGGTCCCTAGATTATGTTCACCCAGTTTCATGCAGATCGCTCAAACTTCCTAGGAAGAGATCCATTTGAAGTGTTTTTCAAAAAATTCAAAATGGCGGAAAATCTATATAAGCGTAAGTTATGGGTTCCTCATGAGGAGAGGCATCTCTGTGCAAAGTTTCATGTCTCTACGACATACGGGGCATGAGATATGCCCATTCAAAGTTTGACATTTCAGTGGGTTGCTATAGCGCCCCCCTTTGGCCAACTGATGTAATATTGCTTCATTCGCATCCTCCCATGACCCTCTACCACTGTGCCAAATCGTTTTCATCTTTATATAGAAAGATATATGAAAGGAATGAATTCTAAAAAATACAAGCAATTATGTCCTAATTGAGCTGAACTTTTTGATGTTTAAATAAAGCTTCTGTGTTGCAAGATGTGGAAAAAGTTACATGACTAAAAAAAAAAAAATGCGGTGGCAAATGTTAAAGAATTTTGGAAAGGTTGGGAATATTTGGGTGGGAATGCTTTGCACAAATTTTCCACAAACTCAATACAACATTGCACATGGTCAGAAAGTCGGCATTGATGCAGGCTCATTGTTTGAAGGTTTTTACAACCCACTTCCTCTCCGCGCTAGCTGATCTGCGATGGCTCTCAATGCGGCGAAGCCTCCGTGTGAACATGAGTGTGAGTTTTTGACGGTGTCAGTTGTTGTATTCCTGTTAATTCTGCGTTCTACATGACTTTGATCACCTCCAGCTCAGTGTGCTTGGCTCAGCTGTTTTATAATCAAAGGCAGTGACATTCCTCTCATCTAAAATCCGGTGCAGTGAATCACTCGCTCATTCTTCTCTTGGAATAAACCACAGTTACCAAACAGGACAGTCAGAGTGAGTGTGTGTCAACTCAACAAAATGACGTGAGCAGAGTGAAATGCCATAAAAAAGATCTTTTTTTTCCCCCCGCAGCTGTGGACGGATTCTTGCACAGTGCAGGGTCACACTGACTTCCTCCTATTGAAACAGTAGCAGCATGTAACACACACACATACACAGAGCACTGTGGAGCCATTTAACCTCTGCCTTCCTGTTGAGCCGATGGAAACTTGTGACCAGAACGCAGCTGGACAACAGTGATTTAAACTGCACTGTAGAAACTCTGCAACGACTTAAAATACATCTAAGTTGTTCTAAGTACAATTAACAGAGGATTAAGTTTTTGGAAAGTCTCTGACCTTTCCTGAAGTGCCACCATGACTTTACACTTGTATTCTAAGCACAAGCTGTTCTGTTAGAAGTTGATAATAACAGACCTTCAGTCACGGCACCAAACACAGAGAGAGACAATGGCAATACAAACACACACATCGCTAGATTAGGGGATACTTTGAGGAAGTGAGGGGTCGTTGCTAGGGAAACCAGAGGAAGGACTGGAGAGACCTGATTAAGGATTGGCTAGATGGGATCAAGTGTTTCTCTCTCTCACACACACACACACACACACACACACACACACACACACACACACACACACACCACTCTATCGCAGTGGTTTTCCAGATGTGAGCAGGGGGGAAATCCTTTTATGGTAGCAACGTTTGATGCGCTTCTCAGTTCCTTCAGTGGGAAAAGACGGCCAGCTGACCAGTGTGACGGTAAATGCCACAACAATGAACTCAAGCAGTGTTCAGGTCTGTGACACATTTCCTTTGGTGCACAGTGCAACAATGAAGTGACCTCAGTCGCAACATCAAAGTGAATCTGAGTGACCAAAGGCTTCGGCTGCGTTTTCAAGTTGTTTTTGTCACCTTTGTACCTCAAAATCTCAACCTCACTTATATGAAATCTGCTGGGGATAATTATTGTTCATAGACAATGAAGCCTTTCAATTTTGGGATACTGTGAGCTTTTGGATTGTGCTGCTACCACTGGGTCAAAACATCACATTTGCACACATGTGATATCTCATATTCCTAGACTATTACGACGTGCAAAATTCAGATGGACAGCAGGAAGTGATAAATCCATTCACTGAAAGTGACATAAAATGGTTGGATAAACCTGCAGGCAGCAGGTTTTGTCAGAATACTAAAACTCGGCCTTTGTTTTTCCTAAATTTGATGGAGTGCAACAGCTGTAAACAGCACAAATCAGGATATCAGTGAGCTCCTGGACAGTCTGTGGTGGCACCAATACATATTGTCCCATAGGTGCTCAATTGGATTTAGGTCAGGGGAACAAGAGGGCCAGTCAATGGCATCAGTGCCTTTGTCATCTTAGAATTGTCTACACACTCTGGACACATGAGGCCGGGCATTGTCCTGCACCAGGAGGAACCCAGGGCCCCCCTCACCAGTGTAAGGACCGACAATCGCTCTGAAGATTGGCGGATTTGCCAGTTCTGGTGTTCTCTGGTGAATGATGGAGCTGCGCAGTGCTGGGCTGTGAGCACAGGTCCCACTAGAGGACGTGGGGCCCTCATACCACCCTCATGGAGTCTGTTTCTGACAGTGTGGTCAGAAACATGCACACCAGTAGCCTGCTGGAGGTCATGTTGTCAGGCTCTGGCAGTGCTCCTCCTGTTCCTCCTCACACAAAGGAGCAGATACCGGTCCTGCTGCTGGGTTGATGCCCTTCTACGGCCCTGTCCAGCTCTATGGATCCATGGATGTGCCATCCTGGAGGAGCTGGACTACCTGTGCAACCTGATTGGGCTGCAGGAACGGCCTCATGCTACCAGTAGTGCCAAGGACACTAGCAGAAGACCAAACTAGAGACGAATCAGTCAGGAAGGATAAGGAGAGAGCAACTGTCTGTGGACACCACATGTAAAACCTCCCTTTTGGGGGTTGTCATGCTTTTGCCTCTCCACCTGTTGTCACTTTGATTTGCACCAAAGCAGCTGAAACTGATTCACAATCACTTGTACTTCCTAAATGGACACATTGATATTCCTGAAGTTTAACTGACTTCCTGTTAGACTGTGACCATTGAGTGTTCCCTTCATTTTACTGAGCAGTGTTTATTGTAGCATGTTGTTTTTCTTGCATAACACTCATTTAATTTCTGTTATAATTTCTCTGTGCCCATATACAAGAGTAACTGTAACATGTCTCAATTTCCAGCAGAGATCATTCTCATTCTGATTCAGACAAATTCAGAAAAATACAAATTAGATACTTGCCCCCCTCAAAAAAAAAGACTTTCATCATAATATTACTTCATTCCAAGAGTACTGCTGCAGCTCATTAAATAACAGTCACTATGATGTATGCCCGTGTTAGAATTTGGCAGCGGCCCGTGGCACAGGTACCTGTATAACTGTCTGAAATTCCTATAAAAAATAAAACATTTTTTCATTTCATCCACTGCATTATCAAATATTCATGCCCCAAGGTGAATATTGTCCCCTGCATTGATCTGACCAGGGATCCAGATTACTGTCTGCATGACAACAACAGAGTCGTTTTTGAGCAGAAGTCATTGTGTCTCATTAAGCCACGGCAGATATGGATGCTCTCTGTAGCTCAGATCCTCTTCTGTTTAAACAACCCACCTTTGGAGGCGTGACACGCATCACAAGGATTTTTGACTGGAAAGACCTGCCAGCTGATCAGATCTGGCGAACACATCAACTGAAACTGTGTCAGAATTAGAGACTAAACAGACAGATTTGTGTTACAATGAAATCGATTTCTTTCCCTGCACTCGGCTGCTGAAAAAAAAACACACTGAATGGCTGTGATATTTTTTAAAATTTGTGAAACCCCGAGGACCATCCAGGAGTATTTGGTGATTGTACCTGCATGTCAATTTGGCTGAATATATGCATGTTTGTGTGAAAAGTGGTTAGTTGCAGCCGGAGGGAGAGCACTGAGCTCGAAACACACTGCCTGCCTATTTGCATGTTATGTTCCAGTCATTCTTATCTCCCTCCTCTGCTCTGTGTGCTTTTGTTGATTTCTGTGCATCAGACGCTTCAATAAATATTTTTTCGCTCTTTGCAAACAAGGATCTCCTAATTTTCTTTCTGTTGTTTCTCTTTCAGAGCCCCCCTCTTTTTCTGTGACATGAATTTGTTGACTGAATAATGCGGCTCTGGTGGCATGTTAGCATGAGCCTGCGTGTGTGCTAGTATATCTTTGTGTGTTTGGCAGGAGGCAACAAGGGCAGTAAGAGCAGAGTGGGGTTTTATGATGAAATTCAGTGGCAATTTGAAGTCTCCAATCATTGAACCAGAAAGTGAGAAAAATAGGGAAAGGGGGGAATGAGAGTGAGGTGGAAATAGGTGGGAAGAGAGAGAGAAGGAGAAGGAGACAAGAGATTGCAAGAAAGAGGTGAAGAAAGGGAGAGAAAGGTAGAGAGAGAATTAATGGCTCCATCATACAGTAAACTAAGAGACGACATGAAAGCGTCGCCTCGGTCTATTTATCATAAAAAAAACACTGTGCGTGTGTGTGTTTGTGTCTCTGATTGCACCGTTGCATCTCTTGCAAGCTTTTTGTGTGTGTTTATGTCTGTCAGTCTGTGTAATTACTCTCATTCCTCTCCACACAACAGCTATAGCTGCAGGTTTTGCCAAGTTGACATTCAAGCGCTTGTGATAAACAACTCAGTCAGATTTGTTTGGCCCGCTCGGCGCTCCGCATGCTTCTAGGGAGGGCATTTGAATCTCACGCAGGGAGGGAGGAAAAAAAACACCAATAAAGAAGAAAAAACAAGAAAAAAAAAGGCACGCGGGAGACGGTCCTGGAGTCTGGGCACTAGTTAGCACCATTTGGCAAGGAGTGAGGAGAGGTTGCATCATCAGAGAGACGGAGAGAGGGGAGATCACCTACTGAAAACATCAAAACAGTTTAACCTTGATGCTCTCCGTATCACAGCTGCATAACTGGGTGTCAAAGGAAATCTCACAGTATGGTGACCTTGGAAGTGAAATCATTTACATTTTTTTAACACATTTTTTTAATCCAGAGGGACACGCAGTGATCCCAACATGGTTCCTAGATAGTGAAAACATCCCTGCGCCTGTGGACAGATGATTAAAAAGAGAATAAATACGTAAAAAACACAAGTTAAACAGTGAGGTAGAAGAGAAGGGAACACACACACACACACACACACACACACACACACACACACACACACAGAGCATCCATGAATGTAAAATAAGACAAAGCAATCATTGTGTTTCAACTATAGTGTGGATGTTAAATAATAAAAGAGCATATCTGACACAATGAAAGCACACTTCATATATATTGTTTTCTCCATAAATCTGAAATGTCACACAGATGAAGAATTCCTCTAAAGATGCTCCATTTTCAAACCAAAAGAGAGGGAGGAATAACAAAAGGAAGCGTGCAGAGCATGTTTATTTCTCCCTTTCTGCCTCAGGCGCTTTAAACTGAACACATTTTCTGTTGCACTGTGAGTTCATTTGAATTCAGTCATTTGAAAAGATAAAGTCTTTCTCTGCCACTCTTTTTTTTTCTTTATTTAAAATCGGGAGCTCATTCTTTTCACCTTGTTTGCTGAGCGCTGCCCAAAATTCAAACAAGGGGGAATAAAACGCATGCCAGTTTCACGGTTTTGCATTTTAATGTTCCGTGCTGCAGTGTGAGTTGGTTTTCTATTGCCTCATTTTAGGAGTCAAGCATCACTCCCTTTGCCTGTAAACAAAGTGTTGAAAGTGTTGCGCTGTTCACTGGTGCAGCTGCAACATGCTGCAAGTGCCATGGAAGGAATTTTTTCAAACATCTGTACGCTGGATAAAAACAATGTATTTTGAAATGTGCTTTCGAAATCTATGACCGAATTTCTATGACCAGGTTTCCTGTTACACAGACAACATTTTTATTAAGAAAACCTCTACAAAGTTCACTGGAAGTATTACAGGAGCAGATACTGGAATCCACGGCAGCCATTAATTCCACTGAAAATCACTCCTGCCTTACATATGCCAAAAAGGGCAAAGTTCTCCTCCTGGTTTGCATCATATTTTTGTGGCCTACTGGAGATGTTGCCAAATGAATAAATAAAAAATAGCTTTTCTTCTTTGTCAAACATTAATTCCAGGATTAATAAAGCTCACATAACAAATGTTTTACAGATGTCTCATTTATAGGGCTGCAACTGCATTTCATTGACCAGTAATCCGTCAGTTATCAGTTATTTGGTCTATAAAATGGCAGAAAATTGGGAAAATGGCAATAAGTGAAGCTGTAATCAGAGAATTTTGACTTTCTTTCTTTCTTAAAAAATCACTTGAACTGTTTATTTAATTATCAAATCAGTTGCTGTTGATTGATTAGTCGTTGCAGCTGTGCTCTTTAATGGTGGAGGTCTGAAGGGAAAATGTTCCTTAGGCCATGTTTTTGTTGCATTACTGTAATTGGACACTTGGATAAATTAGCACAACACGTTCTCACTCTTAACTTGTCAAATACAGACATTTGGTCAATTGCCCTACCCTTTAAAATATAACACATAGGTACCAAGTCAGCTTCAGTTTTTGCCACTCACAGTCAATTTATGCTTGTTACATCAACACATTCTCACTCCGACCTCGTCACATATTAGCCTTTGGTCATGGACTTTTCACGTCCACATACTATGTGCAAGGTACCCTGGGTGTGTTGGTTGTTGATGTTCTGGGACGCCGTGTCAACTTCTGCCTGTTACATGCATTGTCTGTTTTCAAAATACACTTCTGTTTTCACAGGAACTCATGTTTTTTTTTTCCTTCAACAACAAATGCACGTGGTTATGTTTAGCCAACACACACACATGTGGTTGGGTTTAGGAAAAAGAAAACAGGGTTTGGCTTTACAGTCTTACAGGAAGCAAACACCAGCCTACCAGGTGAAAGTCAGTGGTTGTTGGACCCATCCACCACCCCTCCTGCCTGCCTAACTTGGACTTCCACTGCCTTAACTTTCATTGTTATCCTGTCACGTTTCCTACTGACGCTGATGGATGCTGTTAAACAATAACGGTGCCTGGCTGTGTATTATGCCGATGTGAAAGGGCAGCGTTTTTTCGTCGGTGTCCGTCGCCAGAAGTCACTGACCAAGTGTCGGATTTCGACGACTTCAGAATAAGACTGGGTTGTTTACAGACGTTGCGTCTTTTCAAAATAAACTCCGAACATAGATCAAAGAAAACCTTTGTTTTCAGGTTTACTTTGTTAAGTTTAGGCAACAAAAGCACATGGTTAGGTTTAGAAAAAAACATCATGGTTTGGCTTAACTACTTTTGTTACTAACATGATGTAATGTCATGCAACATATGTCACTAGCAAAGCATGCTACACATACAAACACACTACACTGTTTTTAAAATAACTCAATTGACTTTTGGTTTCACACAGGAAATGAACAGAGGTCTCCTTGGTAAAAGTCCAGAGTTTGTTTGACCAGTCCACCTCCCCTCCCTCCCAACCTACGCAGATTTTCTAACAATTTATATGGAGGTAGTTGCCAAGATTTGCTAAAGATGCCTCTGCCCATCTCACACTGCCGCTAAAGTGTTGTTGCCCAACTGGTGGGTCACAGTCCAAAAGTGTGTCGTTACTCTTACCCTGTAGCCTGCAACATAAGTAACTATTGGTCCAATTGGTAGCATCGCAGTTCCTCCCACACATTTCTGGCAGCTCCCTCTTCATCCTCCTTCTGCCCTTCGGCTTAAGCCTAGTTCACATTACACGATTTTCACCGTGATTTTGACGTCACAGAGGATCTTGAGAGCCACTTTGGGTCGGAGGTGAGTCGGCAGATAGTCTGCCACGACGAGTCCTCGTGTGTGAAGAAGCCTATGAGCAAGTCGCCCCCTCGTCTGTGACTGGGACTGGATATCTGGCATGCTAGAAAACTGGAGAAGTCTGACATGGCTGACAAAGAGCATCAGCCAGTGAGAGACGGGATACGTCCCACGTCAGCACGCAGGAGGACGGAGGAAATGTGAGGAGGACAAGCCGGCTGGCAAGCAACAACAACAATGGCGGCATCCACAGGATCACGGGGAGCACGTTGTGTTTGGACCCAGGCCCTGGAGGCAGATCTGATTCAACACTGGGAAGAATATCCATGTCTTTACGATGTGGCGTCACTGCGTTATCTGGGGCTCTGTCGGCGAGGGCTCGGTGGAGAAATCTTGTGGTGTGCACACACAGGTCGTAACGCAGTTGGCGAGACTCCCGCTGACAGGAACACATGTTGCCAGGTATGAACACTCAAAAGATTACGATAGTCTCCGCGACGCAAAATCAGGGTGAAAATCGTGTAATGTGAACTAGGCTTTAATGATCGTACACACCAACTCCTCCAACGTCTCCTCTTGCTTCTGTGTTGCAGTAACTGTTGTTCAACATTTCTCAGCTCCAACTCCAACATGATCTGCTCTTTTTCAGTTTCTATTGATTGAAGAACATGAAGAAACCAAGTGGCAGCCTCTGGGGCTGAAAAATTAAGCCAACACTTAAGTGCCAAAAACTGCAGTTCCTCTAATGGCCACTTGAGGCTGTCTCCAAAAGCGAGTCAATCCCCATGGACCTCCATGTTAAAATCCCCAATTACAGAATAATTGTACATCCCTGACACTGCTTGATTGCCTACCACAGGTCAGTGGGACCTTCGGATCACATTACCTCTTGGGGAACCTCCACACTGGCAGCTGAAGAGCAGTGGCTGATGACATTGTCTGTATCAGAGGAAGCACATGCTTGTCCACTTCCTCCCCCTGCAAACAGAGTTGCACAGCTCAGGACAAACTGCTTCTTAAGCTGCAATCTGAAGACGTTAATGGTCCCACGTGCAGCTCTTCTAACCTCTCTGATTGCCAGCAGTAGTTTCTTTTTTATTTTATTTTTATGTAACATTTATTTAGCCAGTAAAATATGGTCGTGTTCAGTGTTTTTTTTGGCAAAAATGGCGTCAAAAAAGATCAAAAGCCCCATTCCTCTAAACCTCTCTGTTCTCCAGCTGTGTGTGGCTCATATGTTAGCATGTATCTGTCAGTTTCTGTGAGTATCTTTGCATGTCTGTGTCTATCTGTATGTATGCACTGTGGTTTGGTTTGTCTATGTGGTTCTGCCTGTGTCCATGTTTGTGTACGCTGAATGTGCGAGCCTCTCCAGTCCTGCTATTTTTCTCCGGTTTGATGTGAATGAGGAGTGACTGTGTTAAAAGCATTAACATTTTCAAACCCCGAATCACTAATGGGGATGTTGTTGGGGAGGAGAGGCATTCGGCAGAACGCTGCATTATTTAGCATCCACTAGTTAGCATCCTCAAAGAAACACACACAAGCACACACACTCACACCCACACACACACTTGTAAATGTGTTTTTTTTCACACTTTTTGATATATGAAATACTGAGATGAGAGCGCAGCAGAGCACATTAAACCACACAATCACAAAATGTCTCCATAATGAGGAAGGAATACACATACGCACAGATTTCTTTTCACTATGTGCAAAGGCACACACACACATTTTCCTCTCACTCAGACCTCAGACACACTCACACACCCAGAGACACACAGAGATACCCTCAGACATCTCGTCATTGATTCAACCTCTGATAGATTTCGGCCACAGAGCGCAGGGAGTGATGAAAGACAGGAGCAATAAGAGACAGACAGGTGGGAGAGACAAGGAGAGATGGGGGAGTGAAACAAGACGAGGCAGCAGGGAGGAGAGTCAGTTTGGGAGAAATTTGTAGGTCGTTATCTCTGGATTTTAATGGGAGTGTTGCATATGAATTCTCTCTCTGCATGAGTAACACACAGATAGTTTCCTCCCTCCTCTGCTCACTCTGTCCTTACTCCTTTACCTCTGTGTTTCTCCTCAATGTTCTACTGTACTCCTTTCTAATCAAATCTTTAAACTGCCTTTAGACTGTATTTATCTGCATCAGCTGGATTTTTAGCCATGCATGCGGCAAATATAGATCTGTTGGTCCACCACTTTGATTCAGATGTAAATATCTCAACAATGATTAAATGCATTGCAATGAAATTTTGTAGAGACTTTGATGATCCCCAGAGGATGAGGCTTGCTGACTTTGATGATCCGCTGATGTTCCCCCTCGTGCTACCGTGAGGTTGACACTTGTGGTGTTTTTCATACACACGTAATTATTTTGCTGATCCCTGAACTTAACTTTTCTTCTCCCGCCACCATCAGGTCAAATGTTTCAGATACCATTTTCCAGGCCGAAAACATAATCACTAGCTTGTTTCCAAACCTTGAAATCAACACCCTCTTCTCACATTTTCACTGCAGATATTTTTATATGTCACAGGTGTAATTTGCGAGCATGCATAATACTAAAGCACTGGAACTGGATCGCCTAAATTAAATGCAGCCATCGTCAATGCTATTAATAAGACCTGAGCATTTTGTCTGCTGTGGTGTGTCAAAATAACTGCTGTGAAACACTTTATCTTTTTTAAACAAGGCCTGACGTGGAAATCTTTAACCTTTCTTTATTATTTTTCGTTATCATGACACCTTGTTGTGAATTCTTTTTTTAAAACAGACAGGCAAACAGGCAAATTTTCTGAAAACCGGGTCTGCGTTTATTGGGGTGTGTTGTCCTGTATATGATTTAATACAATCCAGTAAGTCTTATAAGCCCAATCTTTTTTCCAGCTGTTGTTTGGGACCTCCAATAAACCAGCAGCAGATGACTGAAGTGTTCTGGGGGGCAAATAGTTAAAGAGGAACTAATGTTTTTTCAACATGGGCTCTATTTTCCAATCTACTTTTGTCTAAATGAGTGATAGGATGTTCAATATGTGACATTTCTCCAGTATGAAGCTAGGGCTGACCGGGTCCATGTCATTGGTTCGACAGCCCATTGGTTCGACATCCCATTAGTCCGACTGTCCGCGGTGCTGAACGGCTCACGGTGGGTGTATGGTATGCCGCGACTGGCTTGAGGCGGAGCAGGCTCACGGCTTATGAGTTTGTCACTTTTTTTTTCATTTTAACCCACACCATGATCTTTTCCTGACCCTAACCAAGTGGTTTTTGTGCCTAAACCTAACCAGACCTTAACCACAGGGCATCATGATGATTTCGGAACGGACTTCGGAACAATGAGTTTAATGTGGTCGGAACAATGGGCTGTCGAACCAATGGGCAGTTCCCGGGCTGACCTGCCTGCAGCCCGTGAGCGTGCGCTATATTAAATAATAGGGCACTCAGACAGCGTCAAACAACGTCAAAATACGTCCACTAAAAGTGCATTTTTTTCACACAGATAGGCTCGGATTGTTAGTATAATTATCTGACAACATAACGGAAAGGAGAAATGAATGTCTGTGTTTACCTTTAGCTGGATTCAGACATGTTCCTCTGCCTGTTGCTGCTCCCTCTCTCCTCGTCCGCTCTTCAGTTTCAATGAGCTCTGCGTCCGTGTACGTCCGTGTACTCCGTGTTCAAATAAATACGGGCGGTCGTCAAATTCAAATGGCTCATCCAGATCCAGTTGGTCAAAATCGGGTAAAAATTCAGACATGATTGTTGTGGCAAGTCAAAACACTCACTCAGAGAGTGAAAGTTAAAGTTAGCACTGGAGCGAGCTGACAAACGCGAGGAGTTACTCTGTTTGGAGTAGCCATGGCTGAGGAACATGTCTGAATCCAGCTAAAGGTAAACACACACGTTCATTTCTCCTTTCCGTTATGTTGTCAGATAATTATACTAACAATCCGAGCCTATCTGTGTGAAAAAAATGCACTTTTAGTGGACGTATTTTGACGTTGTTTGACGCTGTCTGAGTGCCCTATTATTTAATATAGCACGTGCTCACAGGCTGCAGGCAGGTCAGCCCTAGCTTCATACTGGAGAAATGTCACATATTGAACATCCTATCACTCATTTAGACAAAAGTAGATCAGAAAATAGGGCCCATGTTGAAAAAACATTAGTTCCCCTTTAACAAGGGAGTTAGCGTTGTAGCTTGGTGCAAGCCCATTTAGGGCTTTGTATACAAGGAGGAGGAGCTTAAAGTAAATTCTAAATGTAACAGGAAGTGAATGCAGAGCACCTCAGACTGGCCTGATGTGCTCTCTCCTCTTGGTTCCGGTTGATAGCCAAGCTGCAGAGTTTTGAATGAGCTGAAATCTTTCTGTGGTGTTTTAGGGAGGCCAGCAAAAAGTGCGTTACAGTGGTCAAGTCGGCTTGAAATAAAGGCATGAAAGGCATAAAAGAACAATAAACTGCACTTAAAGCTTTTCCTGTGAAGAAAGATGTATTTCAGTCTGAATATTAGGTTAGTAAAACAAGTATGTTTCAGAGGAAAGGAGATTTTAATGTGGCAACAGTGAAACGCTGCTCCTCTGTTTCATTGTCTCTCTCTTTTATTAACCCCCAACCCCCCGATCTCCCTCACTCTCTGTCTGTGTCACCCTGCGGCCTTATTCCACATTACCACGTACATCAGTCAGAGGAGCTCTGGTTCAGTGCACCTCATACCTCTCTGCAGACACACACACACACACGTTTATTAGCAAGCGCACACACACACACACACACACACACACACACACACACACACACACACGCACACAGGTCATGAGGAGCTCAGTCATGCATGATGGCAGATCCTAATAGCTGTTACTTGTCTACACACAAGCAGAATACTCAGACAAATACAGTGGAGGACCACACACACTCACACTCACACTCACACATATGCACACACAATAGTGCACGCATAGATCATGGTGGCATGCAGACACACACACACACACACGGAAACAGAGGGCTCATCCAGAGTAATGTTGACAGCGACCCTGCTATTTTTAAAGGGCACACTTCACAAGATATCATCTCCTCATCATTTGTCCTCAGGGATCTTTGTCTATTTACACAACACGCATACACACACACGTATACACAAACATTGTATAGTCACACAAATATACTCACACACACGCACGCACAGTGGGGGTTAATGTCCCATCTCTCCGGATCTTTGTGTCGTAACAATTCAAGCTGGTAAAAACTGAAATGACGTTTTTTGTTGTTTTTTCCAACCGAGGTCAGAAATTTTTCTTTGTTCAGCATGACTTGATTTTCACAGCATATTCAGCGTCTAAAGAGCTCTGAATGTGTCCAATTTCTGCCTCAGAATTGAAATCATGAAGCGAACAGAACATAAAAACAACATGTGCTGTGATGAATTAGCCACCAGCATCAGAACATTTGGTTTCGTTCCGCTTTATACTTCATACGTTTCTACTTTATAAAAGCTTCAGGTAAATTACAATTCATTATTAATATTAAGTAACCCAAATAATATTGTAGTCTAACAGGAAACTATGTACAAACACAGATATAGAAGCAGCAGAGACAGACTAGCTGCACACCGGTGCTGAGTCTTAGTTCAAACAAGGCAACCTACGTGACTTTCTCACTCCATTATTTTAAATTACAGCTTGTCAGAAGTATGAGAGACAGCAATGACAAGTGGAGAGCTTTATCACTCACATAGTGAACTTCCAGATAGAGCTGACTGACAGCATAAGGAAAAGCGGGATAGTTCTGCTTTTTAGACACAAAAACAAACAGCACATCATACATCTGCAGCTCAGTGTGATCTGTTATAAATTGTTTGTTGTGATGAAGCAGGGCACCCACAGTTTGCCTCAGGCAGCCAGCCTTGTGTTAGGCTCTTTTTTCAGAATTTCAGAATTTCATAGTACACCAGAGATCTCTCCCTCCTGTGGATGGTGCATCCTGGGCCGTGACATCTTAAAGGCATTTTGTTGATCTTACACATCATTATATCACCTCACTGAGAGCAGAACATATTGACATAGAAGTTACTGTGTGCTGGTTTCAGTCTGCCTATTGTGTTGTGTAAATGTTTAACTGAGAAACAGACAATGGTGGAACAGAGAAACTCTCTGTGTGTATCAGACTGGTGTTGTTAGCTGTTGCTTTGTCCCATCTGTTTGATCGCTCCCTGCAGTACTCTGTAACTTTGTACATTACCCCAAGTTAGGCCTGGACAATATGGCTAAAAATGTCACCACAGTAGAAATGTTCATGTCAGCTGATATTAATAATTATCAAGAAAAATGTCAAATCATTACTTCTTTCAAGTTTAAAGGCTGGTTTAATACCAGATGGTTAATTGTACTTTAAACTATTATTTACTGTCAGAACATGACAAACATTTGCCAAACAGCAGCACATTTCACAAATCTGAGGTAGGTTCAAATCAAATTTCACCAAAATAACCTAAATAAATCAAACGATAAAAAGACAAGGAAATCTTAATTCTGGTCAGAAGCATGTCAAAGTCTGTGTAGATGGTTTAAAACATTTTGTTAGTACAACATTTCATACATATCATATTAACATTTACAGCGAGACATAGTATATAAGACGACTTTGTCATCCAGAGGTGGAGGGGATGGTGGACGGTATGTCACCTCATACGCCTGCCAAACTCCAGACCACTGTTCAAGACCAATAAACAACAAAACCGTCTGTCATCGTTGTGTTTTCAGCGGTTCTTAAGTCACCAAACATGGGTGTTTTGAGCAACATGTTGTGGTTTTTCAAGCCGCCAAAACTGAGTATCTTTGAGCCAAAACATGATCTTTTCTGAACCATAACCAAGTGGTTTTCATGCCTAAACCTAACCACACCTTGACCACAGTGAATTTCAACATATCAGCCACATGATAATATGTCAAATGTGATTTGCAGAAACATACAATGCCAACATTGTTTTTGGTGATTGGGTTGAACCCAAACCAATCTCTGTCCTCACGCCTAAACGCAACCAACTAAACCGATGAAGAAAAGCAGTACTAGCCAGTCAGAGGCAGAGTAGGGCGGGTCATGCCTTCGTCATTGTAGGAGCAAAAAAAGGGCACCCGGGAAGGTCAGATGACTTCATTCTGCAAAAGAATAAGCTATAAGTTGTCGAAATCCAACGTTTGGGCAGTGACTTGCAGTGTCAGAAACCAACATAAAAAGGCTTTAAACGTTGGCTTGATACGCAGCTGGTTATTGTTATTGTGAAAGTCTGACTTAGTGGATAGGTCCAACAAACACCGAGCTTCACCAGAGAGAGCGGTGTTCACGTCCCATAAGATTCTAAAGCCAAACCCTGTTCTTTTTTTCCTAAACCCAACCACGTGCTTTTGTTGTTGAAGGTAAAAAAAACGTCAGTTTGTGGTGTTGTACTGACGTAGAGCTTTTATTTTGACAGAGACTGTATGTAAACCTTAAATTTCCTGTGAAAACAGAAGTGTATTTTGAAAGAAGACAATCCATGTAACAGGCTGAAGTTGACACGGTGTCCAAGAACGTCAACAACCAACACACCCAGGGTACCTTGGACGTCATATGTGGACGTGGAAAGTCCATGACCAAATGTCAGTGTGTGACGAGGTCGGAGTGAGAGTGTGTTGGTATTTTCGATGCAATGGCCATCTGATTAGGGGTAAGCAGCGGTTAGACAAATAAGCTTTCAGTCCAATTGGACATTTTTCAGACTATTAGGGTTCTTGAACAATGGGCAAACCCCAGGTAGAGCCGTCACCTGAGTATAATATGGGACAAACTCTGATGCCTTATGGAGATCACTTAGAACATGGGATACAAAAGTAACAGCGTGATGGAACCTCTAATCGAGTGCATGAAATGGACTATTTCAATATATCTGCTTGAGTGTATATTGATGAATACAATGCATAATCCCATATTTTTGACCCAAATGCACAACAACTGCTAAGGATGGGGTAAAACTCAAAAAAACAGCTTTTCATTGGAAATGAATGCTGCATCTGATGCAACGACACTGTGAGGACATCTGTACAACCATTAAGCCATTTTTGATCACTGTGCTGAAATGTACTGACTGACATTTAGATAAAGCTTTTCTAACAGCCTTTTATGTGATAGTGAGGCGATTAACAAATGTGTTGCAGCGCGACTAATGAATCGTGACTGAAAATACACACTGAATTTATTCAGTGATTGGCTCCCGCAATAATAAGCATGGGGACATTGTTCTTAGGCATATGAGGTGGGTGTAGAGTATTCTGAAGTAAAGCTCCCTATTTCTGATCATGTGGAATTTCAGCAGTTTAATCTTTGACTTGATATCTTTGAACATTTGGATGAAATGTATGTTAGTGGTTTCAAGGTGAAAACAGTTACAAACCCATTACCCTGACCACTTCCCTGTGATAATAATTTTGGATTCATGAAGTTGAATGAAGGCAAGGCAAGTTTCTTTGAAAGTGCTTCACATAAAAGGCAATGAGAAAAGAAACATGAGATAATATAAAAAAGTTAATATGAAAATACACATTTAAACAGGATTCAATGGGAAAATACAAGGCAGGATAAAATAAAATAAAAGCCAAAATAGAATAAAACCTAAGAGCTGTCTAAGAGTTGGAGCAAACCTTCAGGTTCTCTATGTGGTGGATAAAAACTGAATGCTGCTTCTCCTTGACTCTGTAAGCAGTCATGTCAAATCAGACGACATCAGAGGTTGGAATGGTTCATCATTAGATAGATAGCAGTTAAGCAAAGTCATCCAAACAACTGTTCAAGGCCGGGAAGGTGTTCAGCGTTTAAAGAACATCCTTTCCAATGATTTAAGTGAAAAATGTGAGGTTTTATTTGGGCCTATAATTAGGAGTAGTTTAAAAACTGCAGTGGTGACTCTGGGCTCTAGTTTCCCGGCGCGGCACAGGGTGGCGCAGGGTGGCGAACCCCGTGCAGAGCTAGTTTTGAGCAGCACAACCCAAGTCGCGTTCAGTTTGGTAGTTTGGCAGACCGAGGTGTGCTGAGATGGGTGTGGTGGCGCAGCAGGGGGAGGTGTCGACAGATCCAGCTTGGCGCAGTGACAGTTTCGTGCCAAAAGACTTTGCCGAAGGTGCGCTAAAAGCTCACCAACTGACACCAGGTCTACTGTCAGCGCAGGCGGAGCGCAGCCGGTGTAAGTGGAAGTTTGGCTGAGTGGCGGACAGTGCGCACACGTCACCAAAACCTCACAGGCAGGTTTCCAGAATGTCAGGCACAATAACGATGCAATAAATACCCAAAAAACACTATTCAACGCAACTATCTGCAATCAGCACATAAATGTATCTCTATATCGACTGTCCCGTCACATCTGATGCCAGATCAAAGGGGATTGGCACTGTTTGGCACGTTTGGCACGCGTAATGGAAACCCAACCTGATTTGATTAACACAGCTGCAAACTAATGAGTTCACATCCCTCTCAGCCAACCACAAACAGCCACAGCATCAGATAGGGAGTATATATTCAGCATCTGTCATCTTAGAAAAGCCAAAAGAAAAGAAACAGAGTGAGACTGCGAGAGAGAAAGAGAGAAACGCATCACTGATTTACAATTGTGGTGACCTCCTCCCAGGCTACCTTTGCATCATCAGCCCGTGGAGGTCTGCTCGCAGTTCTGTATATTCGGACACTGCGAGCTTGGACCTTCCGGACCAAAACATCAGTTTCCTCCTGGGAGAAGTTTGGCCGTCTGACGCTGCTGCTCTCTTCTGCCATGGCTTACAAAATCCGCCTGGCCACACCCAGTTGGCAAAGCGCAGGTGCGCTGCGCCTCCGCCTTGCCCGGTCTGCAAAACTAGAACCCTCTTTGTCGAGGACCTGACTTTTGACAAAAGTTGATAGGTAGAATATGAGGGCAGCAGGAGAAGGATTTCACGTTACACAAAGTGTAAGTGTCCAAAGTTTCATGGTAGATAGGCTCGAACTGTGTCATGCTATTTTAACTGGTTTTAAGTGGACACAGTAGAACTTTTGCTTGATATGGCAACCTGTTCTCACTCCCAGCTCATCAAATACTGTTGTTTTTTCAGTGGACCTCCACGTCAGACACTGACGCACAGAGGCACCCTTCGCAGTCGTATGATACATACCAAGCAGCAGGTGGTTTTGTCGCTGCCAGGAACTACTGTTGTATTTAGAGTGAGAAAATCCATTAAGGATGGCAGGAATGGAGGTGGATAGTTTAAACTATGGCCCATCCCATTTCTACCCCTTAAATCTTCCACTTGGTATCGAGTGCCCTTGTTTCTGAGATAACCCTTGATGAGGGAAGTGAGAAATATTAGGGTAGAGATCTTTCCCAAAGAAATGAGACATCACTTTATGCAAATCGGCGTGGCCGATGTGCAGGCATATGTCAGGCGTAGTAGCGACGCGAGATACTGGTAGTCATTCAGGTTTGAAAATGCTGGCTCCAGCACTTGTGTTGTGGCGTGTGCTATGTTTATTCTTCTCCGTCTGATGAACAACGGAGAAGAAATGCTGAAAACAGGAGGCGCCTACGACGTCTTCTAGTTCTGATCGATTTTGTTCAGGTAAGTCAATTTGTTTAAATATTTTGACACTGGGTTCAACTGAGTTGCTGATGAGTTTATGCTAGTCCAACCATCTGTTGTTTGTATACACAAACAACAGATGGTTCCGATCATACAGTAACAAATTGTTTTCCAAAACTTGCCAAAGTTGCTGACTTCGGCAAAACCACTTCCACTACCTCAGTTCTGTTTTGGGACACCACTAGCCTAAATGTGAACGTGCACAACCAAGTGCAAGTGGGTATTTCTAGGAGAATTATGGGTATTGGGACAGGCCCAAACTCTGCACTTTCATCTGGTAGCCGACTGTTCGTTTCCCATGTGAAACCAAAAGTCAGTGGAGTTATTTCAGCGTGTTCTCATCATGACATCACATCTCGCTACTATGTCAGATGACTTTCGCGTCTACATATTACTCCCTAGGTACTGACATTCTGTGCTGCCAAAACCAACGGTGGCACGTCAAAAAAAGTATGTGGTTGGGTTTAGAAAATAACACATGGTTTGGCTGTACATTCACACAGGAAGTGAACAGCAGGCTCCTGAGTGAAAGTCCAGGGTCTGCTGGACCCAACCACCACCCCTCCAGCCCACGCTATAGGAACTTTCCAGCTTCTTACATTACGCCATTACAGGCAGTATTTCAAATTGACACCATCCCGTCATGCCGTCCGGCTGCGTTATTACCTGACGCCGCCCGCCTGTCTGGCTGACTGGCAGCATATCATAACACTGTGAAAGATTCTGTCTGAAGACCTTACAAACTGACACCACTTGGTGTTGTATCAAACCACTGCAAAAGGGGCTTTTGGCATCAGTGTCTGATGCCGAAATCACTGACAAAGCAGCTGTATTTTACGACTTACATCACCAACATGTTGGAAGCAACACACTAAGTTGAAAAGAATGAAATAAATGAATATGAGCTAGTTCATTCGTTGCTTTATGCTCAACGTTAGATACAGAGATGGAGACAGACAGATCCTTCTGTCCATACTCTGAATTCATTTTGTTCGTATTTGGGCACGTTTTCTTAAAGTTAATGGATACGGACGAGACAGAGCAGTACCATCAGAGATCAAGGAGGCAGTGTAACGTAATGCAAGTGGAATACAACCATAGAGGATGATGGAGAAATTCAAATAGTTGTGGAATGAAATGAATCGGTAATATAGTGAAAGAATTGTCCATAAGCATGTCAGGATGGATATAATGGCTGCACAGTGCCATGTATGGACTGTATCTATGCCAACATAAAGGACATATGGAAGTATGAGGGCAGTGATGTTTACAATGTTTGATGGACATACTGTATCTATTTTTATATGTAAAGGGAGCAAAAGTGTAGCCTGGAAATCCAGACCCAAATCTAGAAAGATTTAGGGTCTGGCTATGAGTAATGCAAATGGCCCAACTCGAGGGGCGGCACCAAGCATGTATTTGAAAATATCACTGCACGCAATTGGATAACACTACGACCAATCAGAACAATACACGGGGTGACGTATCCAGAGCTTAGCTACCAGCGGAGCTAACTGGCAGATTAGACTCTTGCCGTATCCGGTCAACAAAACAGCAAAAACGTCCTTCTTGCAAAGGAAAGACTTGAGCGCCGTCTTCTGTTCCTCTTTTAGAGAAAAAGCCAAGTCTAACTCGTTCATTGTAGCGGCCAAAGCCGTTTCAAACAACTGGTGTTCATCCGTAGCCATCTTGCAATGTTTACTGACTGATTCCGGACTTCGTCGTCACAGCGCTGTCATCATCTGTTTAGCTCGCCTCTGGCCTGCCTATATCAGATACACTGATGTGATTGGTGCAGCTAGGCTCCAACGGCATGGGTAATGAGCATCATTACTGACTGCCACAGTGACTCGCTGAGCAAATTCAAATTGTGCTCTTGAGAGAACTCTGGATTTCCAGGGTACCATAAGTGAGCCTTTAGTTCAAAATTCAAAATTGAGAACTATGAATATGAAATAGTTCATGTCAATCCGTGTGAACTGAATTTTGAGCTCTTGTGAAGTGTAAACTTGTACAACAGTGTTCTTAAGACCCCTGGAGATGATTAAGTCCAGATTGCGCCCCTTATCATGTGTGGGCTCTGTCCCCATCCAGAATACATTTAACAGAAACATAATTTCCAGAAATCATGTGCTAAATAAATCAGCAACTCCATCTCTAGTCTTACGCACTCGAGCTTTGCTTGTAAAACTGAAGTTGGGAGCGACTGACTCAATAAGAACTGCTGCACTGTTGTTTCAGCCTAATTAAATTTCACTTTTCAGTCTGTTCATCTTTATCTATCCATTTCAATGAGAAAAACATTTTCTACCTTCCTTTTGATTTGTGTAATAAACATTTTTAATTTGCTTTTCATGAATTTGATTTGTGTGTTAAAGTTCATGTTCCCTTTTATATGAGAAATAGTGCTCACAGTAAACTTTAGCATGGAGCTTTATATCTACTGAATTATCAAGGACACATGGTCAGGAGCCTCTTCTCATCATTTAAAGAAAACAGTTCCAAGTTTTTTCAACCTTATTTCTGCTTTTGTCATTGTATGCCATGCCTTTATACTTCAACACATTTTGTACCAACTGTGATGTTTTAATGTCCATTATGAATGTAATATATTCTTAACCTGGACCCAAGGATGACCAGCTGACATCAGGGTGCTGCCAAATGGAAAACCTAATAAACTAAACTAAACTGCACTTGTCAATACTTTCTGTATCTCGTAGACAGGCTCTGTTCACCACCCAAAATCCTACACCTGATGATGCAAGCAGCGGCCAAATGGCAGCAAGAAAGACTCATTTCAGTCCCGAGACCTGTAATCATTCTCTTTACCAGATAAGACTGTGAGCTTTTGAAAAAAGGGAGCTAAAGTCAGATTTTAAATCCAGTAAAACTGCAGCCTTACTTGCTGTTCCTTGTCCTGTGACCATCTCATCAGATAAAGGATTATGGGGGGAGAAACATTTGACAATGCTGTGTAATGGTATTTTTAATTAGTCTATGGGAAATTGATTGAGACACGGTAAAACAATGACGTGGTCTTTTTGTGAGTAGGTTAACCAGCAGGTGTTTTTATTTAAACCTCTATGTGATAAGGGATAATAATAATAATAAAAGGATAACAACAGTGCACAGGGTGGACAGAAGGTCAGATTTTACAACTATACTGTCTGCTGCTCTTTTGATTACACATGTATGTGCAGCCTGGTGCTTGCAGATAAGTGTGTTTAATGGTAATTGAAACATAATGCCTAGAAAAGAAAAACATGGAAGAAAAAAGTCACCTAACCAAAGTCAAATCAACACTATGTTCTGTGGGTGGGCGGATCCATATCAAAATATTGACACTATAGATACTACAGTTCTATTTTTGAAGACAGATCCTAGCGTCAATAGGATCACTAACAAAAAAGGAATTAGTTTCTCTCTTCTACACTGTTCAAGAGTTAGCTGCTAAACAACGTTCAGCACATCTAGTGCATGTACTGTTTGCTTCTCCACTGCTTTGGTGTTGTCTGCATTCAACTAACATATGCATCGCACACATGCAGCACACTGAGGTGTGTAACTGTGCGTTCACACCGGACGCGAGTGAAGCGAATTGCACGCGCGTGACGCGAGTAACGGGCCGCCCGTAACGCCCGAGTTTCGACGCCTGACCATTTTGTTCATTCGCGTCATCGCGTCATTCGCGCGAGTAGCGGGAATGACGGAGCTAAGCTAACCGGAGCTAAGCTAGTGCTAACGTTCATAGTACAACCATTCTGCAAACTAATTAAACACACATATTTACAGAACTTACCAAGTCGACCAGTCTCCTCGGCAACTTTCACCCAAGCCTGCTCCTTTTTGTTGCGGTCTCTGTAGAGTAGACACGTAGTATCATATAGCTCCGGGTAGCCGCACACCGCAATGATAAGTTTCTCCTTCATATCGGCATCAACAACGGGACGTCGGGGCGTCAAGACGTCACTAACGACCATGACAAGATAACCACCATCGCTGCTTTGTTGTTTACCTCCTCTGGAAGTCCCAGAAGCGTCGGAGGGCCAAACGCCGTCGTTTTTGGGTTCACCCTATCCTGCAGAAGCGCATCCAGCTCGGCGAGTTTCACCACCTCCTCCAGGAACTCCGTCTGGATGATAGCCGCTTTCAGCGGTACTTCAGGCTGACTGGGGCCCAGTTTGAGGACCTGTTGGCGAGGGTTGGCGCCAGGATCTCCGGGCAGGACACCAACTACAGCCGCTCCATTTCAGCTGCGGAGCGCCTGTCCATCTGTCTCCGGTGAGTAGCAGTTTATTGCTGTTGACACACGCCAGTGACGTCGGGAGAATCTCAATGCTGATTGGCTTTCGCGGTACAGAGTCACGCAAATTCGCCTCAAAAGTTCAGTATTTTCAACTCGAGCGATGAGGCGTTGGACGCGAATTTCGCGTCTATCGCGCCGCGTCCATCGCGTCTATCGCGTCCATCGCGTCGCGCTAAACGCGTCCATCGCGCCGCCCGGCGCGAATTCGCGTCTAATCGCGTCTTTGCATTGACTTTGTATGTAATCTTGACGCGCGAATTTGCGAATTCGCGTTTGGTGCGAACGCACCGACGCCCCGACGTCCTGTTGTTGATGCCGATATGAAGGAGAAACTTATCATTGCGGTGTGCGGCTACCCGGAGCTATATGATACTACGTGTCTACTCTACAGAGACCGCAACAAAAAGGAGCAGGCTTGGGTGAAAGTTGCCGAGGAGACTGGTCTACTTGGTAAGTTCTGTAAATATGTGTGTTTAATTAGTTTGCAGAATGGTTGTACTATGAACGTTAGCACTAGCTTAGCTCTGGTTAGCTTAGCTCCGTCATTCCCGCTACTCGCGCGAATGACGCGATGACGCGAATGAACAAAATGGTCAGGCGTCGAAACTCGGGCGTTACGGGCGGTGCGTTACTCACGTCACGCGCGTGCAATTCGCTTCACTCGCGTCCGGTGTGAACGCACAGTAAAACTTCACCTGAGCCTCCCTCGGCATATGGGTGAGTAGATAATGGCTGCATTTTCATTTTTGGAGCTTCAGCTGAAAAGAAGGGAGGCGTAGGGTAATGCTTCAGCATCCAGACTTCTGACACCAAGACAAAGTTCACTGGCAGAGTCTTTTCAGTGA
The DNA here is from genome assembly GCF_011397635.1 of Epinephelus fuscoguttatus. Classification (NCBI taxonomy): domain Eukaryota; kingdom Metazoa; phylum Chordata; class Actinopteri; order Perciformes; family Serranidae; genus Epinephelus; species Epinephelus fuscoguttatus. Next base: position 4,332,970 of record NC_064767.1, read on the forward strand.
GGCTCAGACAAAGAATCTCCAGGTATATACACTGCTTAAACAAATGAAGGGAACTCTTAAAATACACATCTGATCTTGATCAACGAATCATTCAAGTTGAAAATTTTTACTGATGTAAATTGTATAATTGGTTGAGAACAAAATGAGGTAACAATGGTCAGTGAAAACCAAAATCATCAACCCACTGAGGGCTGGATTCAAAATCACACCAAAAATTAAAGTAAAAAACTGAAATCACAGATTGATCCAACTCAACATGTGACTAAGTAGTCTGTACAGCCCCCGTCTGCCTGTATGCACCCCTGACAACATCTGGGCATGCTTCTGATGAGTTGGTGAATGGTGTCCTCGGGGAATTCCTCCCAGGCCTGGATCAGGGCATCAGTGAGCTCCTGGACAGTCTGTGGCGGCACTTGTGGCATCGGATGCACCGATATGTCCCATAGGTGCTCACTTGGATTTAGGTCAGGGAAACAAGAGGGACAGTCAATGGCATCAGTGCCTTCGTCATCCAGGAACTGCCATACACTCTGGACACATGAGGCCAGACATTATCCTGCACCAGGAGGAACCCAGGACCCTCTGCACCAGCTCTGAGGCTTTCATCCTGGTACCTAACAGCAGTCAGGACACAGTTGGCTATGAGATGGAGGTCTGTGCGACCCTCCAAGGATACGCCTCCCCAGATCATCACTGACCCACCACCAAACTGGTCATGCTGGATGATGTTGCAGGCAGCATAACGTTCACAATGGCGTTTCCAGACTCACACGTGTCAATTGTGCTCAGTGTGAACCTGCTCTCATCTGTGAAGAGAACGGGGTGCTGATTGTTGTCCTGCCAGTTCTGGTGTTCTCTGGTGAATGATGGAGCTGCACGGTGCTGGGCTGTGAGCACAGGTCCCACTAGAGGACGTGGGGCCCTCATACCACCCTCATGGAGTCTGTTTCTGACAGTGTGGTCAGAAACATGCACACCGGTAGCCTGCTGGAGGTCATGTTGTAGGGCCCTGGCAGTGCTCCTCCTGTTCCTCCTCACACAAAGGAGCAGATACCGGTCCTGCTGCTGGGTTGATGCCCTTCAGAACACTGCTGCTCGGGTCCTCACTAAGACCAAGAAAGTGGATCATATCATTCCAGTTCTCAGATCTTTACACTGGCTTCCTGTCTGTCAAAGAATTGACTTTAAAATACTGTTGGTTTATAAAGCACTGAATGGTTTAGGGCCAAAATATATGTCTGATCTGCTGCTACGTTATGAACCATCCAGACCTCTCAGGTCATCTGGGACAGGTCTGCTTTCTGTGCTCAGAGTCAAAACCAAACATGGAGAAGCAGCATTCAGTTTTTATGCTCCACATATCTGGAACAAACTCCCAGAAAACTGCAGCTGCAACTCTCAGTTCTTTTAAATCAAGAACTGAAGACTTTTATGTTTGCCGCTGCCTATTACTAAATCAAACTCGAGGCTTCTGATGATTATCTCACACTGCATTGTAACTTATTCTGTTTTAGCTTTTTTTCTTTCGAACTAAACTCTTTTTAATTCATTGTGCTCTTTTATTTCCAATGTAACTCTTTCTGATTGTATTTAATGTTTTTTTATGTTGCCTTTATTGCTTTTACTTGATGTATGTTTTATGTAAAGCACTTTGAATTGACTCGTTGCTGAAATGTGCTATACAAATAAACTTGCTTTGCCTTGCCTTCTACGGCCCTGTCCAGCCGGTCTCCTGGTATCTCCTCCATGCTCCTGAGACTGTGCTGGGAGACACAGCAAACCTTCTTGCAACTGTGCAAATGCATGTGCCACAGTGGAGTACTTGTGCAACCTGATTGGGCTGCAGGTTCTGCCTCACGCTGCCACAACAGTAAGAAAGTTGTCAATGACAGTGCCACAAGCACAATTATGTCATCAATTAAAGACACTCCTTCAAGTAGACAGCTTGGTCATATGCAGACACAAATCCCCGCTGCACTGGGCTGATGTGGCGAGTAAAACGGAGTCAAACCAGCCAGCACATGTGTACGGAAAGGGGCTCATGTTACTTTGTCAACCCTCTGAATATGCTTCTAAAAAATTTAAAAGCGCTGTAGGTGTTAATGATGAAAGCGGCCTCTTTAGGCAGATAGAGTGCCGTTAAAAAAGATCTGGCATGTTAGACATTTGCCTCTCTCTCGCTTTTTCTCTCTCTGTTTCCCTCTCAGTCCTCCAGTCCTTGATGTTCGACTCCCAGCGGCCATCTTCCAGTCAAACCACCAGTGGGGGGATATCACCCGTTTCCTTACATGTCATGAGCGGAGCGAAGATGCAATTTTTAGTGCCAAAGTGTTTTTTAGGAAAGTAGGCCAAGAGCATGAGGATTTTTTGAAGAGACAGAATGACAGAGAGACACAGAGGGGGAGAGGAAAGGAGACGTGTAAACAAGAGAGTTTCCATCAGATTTGTGACGTTCCATTTGTTTGTTTGTGGGACAACCATCACTCTTGTACACGTCGAAAGACAACAGACAGCTGACATGAGGACAAACTCTTCCTCTTTGTTATTTCCTCTCTTGTTCCTCTTCTCTATGTAAATACATCACTGTCTCTGCCATATATTAAATTTAACTCAATGTAAAGGCGAGTTAGAGGCAACATTTTCTAAAAGGATCAATACTCTCAAAGCTGTTTACATTAATTACCTGCAATACATATTACACATAATACATAAACCAGAGTGTTTCTGATGGTAAAGTAAGTGGATAGTAGTAGATTAGAATGATGTTGGGTGATAGATGTAAAAATTTCAGACACTTTCCTTCAGGCTTTTTCTTTCTCTCTGGTGTGGAACTGTCATCAAAGTCAGTAGTCTCTCACTTATCTGTCTAAAATGACAGTTTTACACACAAACATACACACACACACACACACACACTTTCAGACGGAGTAAGATTGACGAGAGTGAAATATTTTCCTTAAAGTTAGATGTTAGTTCTGTCAAAAACAAGACGACACTTAGAAAAGTGTTGTTCACCAGGGAAACAAAAAGAGAAAGGTGGGTAGTAAAAAATATCCGAATAATTTTTGATTCCGAGTTAACAGAGAAGACATGTGAAAGAGTCTGTTAAACATGAGGGCAGATGAGATGTTGCATGATGTTTTTATAACTCCGGAAGACCTCGTACCAGGCGTTCAGACGATGCAGCGGCAGTGCGTGGCTTCAAGACGGCTGGTTTGTCTAACAGATCCTTGAGAATGAAGGTGTCAAAACACTGCAGCTAATAAAAGCACAAGACATCTCACAACTTTCAAAACTTCATATTATTAATAATCACGAGGAAAAGTGTAGAAATGCAGTGTTCATGTTAAAAAATGATCTTTCACAAATGTATCTTTACAAGTATTCAGTTAGCCAGCATAATGTGTTTCTTGGTGATGTCACATTGTGCTGCAGCAAAAGCTGGAGATCTCATTCTATTAACATTCAGTTTTACCAACCAAAAATGTGCATGCCTGCATTGTTTACATCCATGTTTACTTCCTTGCAGTTTTCTTCTTCACTGCTTTTGTTGGCGCACATTGCTGCAGTTGTTGGCGCCTCACTGCAGCTAGTGTGAAACCAATGGCAGGATGTGAAAGTCATCGCACACATGCTCGGTCTCATGCATGTCAACCTGATCGGCAGAAAAAAATGTTGGCGCTGTACTGCACGTGACTGCAAACCACAGATATCATACACTTGACCTTTATCATGTAGTGGATACTCTGAGACTTAATGTTTCAACACTGCTAAGGTTAGCATGTGATCAGGTTTTGGCACAACAACCATTTGGTAATGGTTACGAGCAGATCATGGTTTGCCTTCAAATACCCGGCTTTGGTCGCACAATCCTTGCAGGAAACACAGCAATGTCTCGGTAAAAAACACTCGCTTTCTGAGGCGCTATCCCTCCCCTTCTCCTATCCCAGGTGGAGTTTTGGCAAGTTTGCAAGTTTGACACACCGTGCACCTGGCGCAGCTACTCCTCTTTCCCACCTCCGTCCCTCCTACCTGTGCAAGTCGGAAAGAGGGAGGAGAGAAGGCGTGGAGTGGGTTTTACACACATCACACCAATCAAATGAGCCCCTCTCCTCGCCCTTAAATGCACCAAGCAAAGGCGTAATGAGAGTTTACTCAATTCGCCATGGCAGAAGAGAGCAGCAGCGTCAGACGGCCAAACTTCTCCCAGGAGGAAACTGATGTTTTGGTCCGGGAGGTCCAAGCTCGCAGTGTCTGAATATACAGAACTGTGAGCAGACCTCTACGGGTTTCCATTACACGTGCCAAACGGTGCCAAACGGTGCCACTCCCCTTTGATCTGACATCAGATGTGACGGGACAGTCGATATAGAGATACATTTATGTGCTGATTGCAGATAGTTGCATTGAATAGTGTTTTTTGGGTATTTATTGCATCGTTATTGTGCCTGATATTCTGGAAACCTGCCTGTGAGGTTTTGGTGACGTGTGCGCACTGTCTGCCGGTCAGCCAAACTTCCGCTTACACCGGCTGCAGTCCGCCTGCGCTGACAGTAGACCTGGTTTCAGTTGGTGAGCTTTTAGCGCACCTTCGGCGAAGCCTTTTGGCACGAAACTGGCACTGCACCAAGCTGGATCTGTCGACACCTCCCCCTGCTGCGCCGCCACACCCATCTCAGCGCACCTCGGTCTGCCAAACTACCAAACTGAGCGCGCCTCGCGTTGCGCTGCTCGAAACTAGCTCTGCGCGGGGTTCGCCACCCTGCGCCACCCTGCCTGACTTTCACCCAGGAGAGCAGGTGACTTTCAAGTGGGAGAGCAGTGTTCGCGCCACGAAAGATTATAAAGCCAAACCCTGTTCTTTTTTCCTAAACCCAGCCACATGCGATAGGAAAAAAAAAACGTTAATTTGTGGTGTTGTGCTGACGTAGTGCTTTTAATTTAAAAGAGACTGTATGTAAACGGTAAACTTCCTGTGAAAACGTAAGTGTATTTGGAAAGAAGATGAACTTGACACACCCAGGGTACCTTGCACGTTGTATGTGGACGTGGAAAGTCCATGACCAAACCTCAATATGTGACGAGCTTGGTGTCAGAATGTTTGGCAGCACTGCTGAATGAAAATATTGAATGTAGAGTGGAACTGAAACTGCAAATAACAAGACAGCGAGCGAACAGAGAGAGTGAGAAGACAGAAAGAATGAGAGAAAGAGAGGGATGGATGGGAGTGAAAAAGAAAGACAGGACTGTTGTTGCCACAGGAGAGGTTTCATGTAAAAGCACACAGCCAGCTTTCCTGTCCAATTCGCCAAATTACTGACGACCGACTCCCCCCTGAAGAGTGGAGGGGGGCGAGATGGATGGAGTGTGTGTGTGTAAGTGTGTGTGTGTGTGTGTGTGTGTGTCTGTGGCGGGGCATCCGACTCATCTCATTTACTGGCTTAGACAAGATCTCTCTGTCAGATACACTCACACACACACACTCACCCGCCAAAGTCAGCCCTCTGAAATATTTACTAGCCTCATGTGGGGAAATCTCTGAGGATTATCCCCAATAACCTGTTTAACTTAATCCTTATCTCACACACATGAATAATAAATCTCTCCCCCCACTCCCTGTCTCACTCTCCCTCTCGGAGAAGGACTGAGAAGTAACGCCTCTCTCACCTTACTCTCCATCAGCCTCCCTCCCCTTCTCCTCTCACACACACTCACTCCATCTGCTTCATGAACATGAGCCGGCTGCTTTCTCTGCCTCTCCGAGCGTCTTTGAGCTGTTTTGACATATGCGCTCTCTCTCTGCTTCTCTGCCTCTTTCTTTCCTCTGTCTCCCCATACCTCTCCATTGCTCCATTGCTCTCTGTTTCCCCCCCTCCAGGACAGGAAAAGGAGCGGTAGCAGGGAGCACCAGCGAAGAAGGCTGACCACAATAACAGGAAGAGGAAGTGGGCAGTGACCTGTGCTCGAGGGGGGCTGCGGTTGGACAGCTGTGGTTCAACACTTTTGGCCGCTGGATGAGAAAACCACATCAGAGGCAACAGGAGGAAAAAAGAGCAAGAGATTCTCAAAACCTGTTGGACTCGTGAGGAAAAACCTCGACGACCTGAGGAAGAGAAACAAAAAAACTTTCTACCTGTTTGAGAGGAGAAAAAAACCTACAGAGGAAGAGTGATATCTCAGCGATTACCTGCTGAGTGAACTCTGCCTTTTATTCCTAAAATCTGTCGAGACTCTGAAGGTTTGTCTTTTGGAACTCCGGGATTCATTCTCATTCAAGAGGAATCAACCCATACTACATCATCACAGACTTATCATATTATCCGCTCCACAGAGAAGGATTTGTACAGAAACCTGGTGAAAATCAAGCCGAGAGAGAAATCCCTGCCTGTACAACAACACCTGCTGCTCTCTTTCAACATCAGGAAAACCAGCAGACAGAGAACAGCGAGCGAGGAGGAGGTGGTTTTACTCCCTGTTGAGCATACAACCACCTACCAGCCACTAATTTGTACGACAACTTGCCACGTTAATAAAGTATACCCCAGTCTGTGTGAGCAGGAGAGCACCTTGAAGGATTTCCTTTTGCACCAACAGATTCTTGGCTTGGACCTTCTGTCTGTGTGGTAAGTTTCCTTTTTATATTTGAGGAAATTGAAATACCGACTGCTCAGGTCCGTCATGTGTGGGTCCATACACCCAGAGAACAAGTGTGTGAGTAAACTAAATGTACCGATACATCCAGAGCTTTCCTGCTCAGCAAATGGGAGTGTGAATTATATTTCTGTCTGATTGAAAAGCAGCGTAGAGCAGCAGAGCCAGAAAATGTAACCCAGATCCTTTGAAAACGCTCCAGGCTACTTTCCCAGTCACTCCAGGGGTGAGACACTCATGAATACTGGTCAAACTGTCGGGTAGAAGGTACGGAAATAACTTGAAATGATGCTTATAAGCCCTTTAAGGACAGGCTGTCGGGCCACCGTCACTGTTCACGTATGTTATGCCAGTGATCCTAGACAGCTCGGTGTAGATTTGAATGCTGTAATTGAGTGCTGTTTCCCCCCAGAGGCTGGGCTGTCATTCCTGAAGACAGACGGCTGTGACCATTAAGACGATGCAGGATGATCTGTGGACAGAGTGGGGGGAAAATTAAAAGCAAACTAAATCCACCAGGAGGTCTTTAGCTGCTCATTTTGAAGAGTTCTACATCTGAAAAAGAAACACTTTTTTTTCTATCTGCAGCTGTCAACTTGATATCAAGTTGGCGTGGCTATAATAAAGTATTGATGACCGTTTAATATTTCCAAAGTAGGGAAGATCTTGTCAGTTGAGTGGTGTCATTTTGTCAGCTGAAGTCTGCCCCGCTTTACATACAGTTCTCATATATTACTCCTCAAGAATTTATGCCAAACATTAAAGGGATAGGAAGTTTTTCGTTAAGTAGAATTGTTATTCACACTCAGTGTAATAAAATACAGTAGATGTTGGTCGGCGTGCCCCCAGTTTGGAGAGGCAGGCTGGAATCTGACATGGGAGCTAAGCGATGTAGTGCTGTGGAGGGATCAGCAACTAAGCGTATTTTACCCACGTAAAAAAAGTGCCACTCAAAAAAATCTGTATCAGTTTAAGTGTACACTCTATTTAGCATATTTCCATCACTTTACTTTACGGTCAGACCGTGATTTCCAACCTCAAAATCAAGCTGTTCGTCGCTCTCTTCAAAGCCAGACTCCACTGACAAAAACTGTTATTTAATATTACTTAACACAGGAGCTGCTGATCTACCGCTGCCTCCATCAGTTTTTTTTGTCTGTGTTACTGTGTGACTCTGGCATTTAAAGGGGTTAGTTTGGATTCACCAAAATCACACAATAACAGGAACAAACTAACTGATCAGAGCAGCAGTAACCAGCAGCTCTTGTGTTCAGCAAGCTAAAATTACTGTTTTTGTCAATGGAGTTTGGTAGATTTGCAGGAGCAGAGATGGGGAAGTCCAGCCTGCGTCTCCTACTGGGGGCCTGCTAACCCTAACCCTATGGATAAGTTAGCTATGCAACCTCCCTTCAAAAAAACCCGAACTATCCCTTTAAATCTCAATAAGCCGATTTTTGTTGAAAAGCTATTTTTTGAGGTTTTTCCGATCGTTTCTGATTCTGTAGCTGAAGCTGTCGTTGTCCTGCGTTCCACTACATGGCGAGCTGTATCTGTTATTTTGTCCACCCTGTGTGTGTGAGAATAGCTCCGCTGCTGTAATGTTTTATTATGTTTTTTCCTCCGTGGATGTGGATCCATGGCCCAGAGTGACAGAGGTGATTTGATTTGGTTGTTACGTCGAAAGCCGTTGATGCAACTAAACCCAGTGGTCTAATTCCTGGAGAGGGAACTATCAGTGAAAATCCTTTGGGTGCCATCTGGGAGACTTCACCCTCCCACACACACACGCACACACACACATGCACACAAGACTCATGATTAGAGCCATTCATTCATTCAGATATATGTCAGAGTGGTTGACAAGCTGTCCAGCTGTGGCGACGGTAGCTCAGCCGAAGTCACTGATTACAACTGAAAGACCCAGTTACGGTTTTATTTTCAGTGACTGACCTGTATTCTGCTTTTTACATAATATACTGCACTTCACCTTGCATTTGAACACGTTGCAGTTGTCAGGAAATGGATCCATAGGGACATACCAGTCCTCCAAAAACAAATATATCTGACATTACAGATGTCACTATATTCAGCAAGATGAAACATGTGAATGCCATGAGTGAAGTCAGGAGAAAAATGGAATTGAATGTACTGAAATTTATATTGAAATCACTGAAAGGGCTTCTGTGATTGGTCCGTAGCTCCACCTCATTTCAATATGGAGAATGTGAGACTTTCAAATGCTGCAACCCGACCTGATTGGACAGATTTTCACCACCTGTCGTTGTGCTGTGTTGCTTGAAAATTGAGTTGAAATAATCAGCATCAAATGTACATGAATTAAATGATGTTCAGATTCGTCATTAAATGCTGCTGAGACGGGAAAATCTTCACCCCCTCATCTTCAGGCTCCTTTAACATTTTCACTTCTGGGAGGCGCCGTAGTTGGAAATTTCGCCTTCAGCACAGACGGGGGCTGACAGCTGAGCCAGAACCGATGTGGGATAACACGCCAGGCTCTAAATTATTTTCAGATGACTGTTGGTCATTACTGTCAGTTTTAAAGCCGGACCACATCATTCATAACAGGCTTGCTGTGATAAAATCTGATTTGTCTGATTGTGAAAAGCAAATAGAATTAACTAGGAGGCGTGTGAGCACCAATCAGAGCATGGATACACTCTGTGACATGACAGTGAGGACACAGTGCGTGCAGTGTGTGTGTGTGTGTGTCAGTAGTGGCGGTTCCTGGTGTGACTTGCTGGCAGACAGATTGTTAGAAGCTGCTCTGTGATTAAACCTGTTTTAATCTCAACAACAGACACACACATTCACACATGCACACACACGCACACTTCAGTATCCAGCAGTCGCACATCACAGATTTGAGACTGTGAAATCACTTCCTGTGCCATATGTACACAAACAAGTTCCTAATTTTAGGGTGGTAAAAGTGGACTAAAGTACCACCAAAGTCACCATTTTGAGGCAGATTTTTACAGCATGTAACGAGACTTTTTGACCAGAGCTCCAGTAGTGCTCATACAGGCTGATATCCTCATTAGAAATAGTCATGATTTTGTTGTCCATGCTGCATTACCACTGAAGCAGCAGGCCAAAAATGGTCAAATGTGACCTCTGGATGTCTCTACAGAACAGATTCTTCCTCTGGGGAGTATCAGAAAATATCATAGCAGTCAGCCAGTTTCATTATGCAGTAGGATATCTAGTGTGCAAAGTACAGATTTCCATGTGAGGGTGGACTAGAGAAAAGGTCATGTGATCATTTAAGTCGACAGTTTTCAACCTCTCAAGGCCATGCATAGTCTTAACAAACCTAAATCCAGCCGGTAGTCATTTCCTTTCTAAAAACGTTGATATGTTGGTCCTTAAAGTGAAGATTGCCCTAAACAGAAAAGCTCCATCCTCTGGGGACCATGAGCAGCCTTAACGAACTCCATGGCAATCCAGTTAGTAGTTATCTCAAAGAAAAGGTTCATCCTCTGAGGAGCATAACGGATCTCAATATATTACACAACTTCCTGCATAGATTTCAATATTCCTCTAGTACATGTGAATATTGTGGTTTCAGCATGCTGATAGACTTCGCCAAGATCTTTAATCTTTCTCTGAGGGCAGTGAATATCCACAGGAAGTACACATAATGGTACCCTGGCCCATTGTTGAGGTATTTTGCTCTGGAGAGCAGTGTAGGACAGACTCAGTGACTCAAAAAGCATTCATGCCTCTATCTTATCAAGTTAAAGGAGAGTATTCTATTAGTAGTAAGTGACGTATCTATCTCATTAACATCATTTTCACTTGGACACTTGGAGCAGTTAAAGTTTCTTTATTGCAATCAAGCAACAACCTAATCGACAGAATAAGTGTTGGCATTGTACATTCCTCCAAAAAGGGACATTGAAACTTCACGCTCTAACAACGCTGTGGTTAACATGTGTTATGCTATGTTGGTTGTAGTTAGGAGACGATCATGTTTTGGCTTAAATACCCAAATTTGGTGGCTAAAAAGCTGCTGGAAGATTGAGCAACATTTCTGTAAAAAAAAAAACCATAGCTTTTCGCAGCACTGTCCTCACTGGAAACACAGCAACAGATCACTATAAAACAAACAGTTTTGCAGTCTGTTGGTCTCAAACAGTGGTCTGCAGTCCTATTTCACTTGAATATCATGGCAGTGATCAGAGACCAAGCAGATTGCAACCATTTGGATCCTTGTTTCTTATTTAATTGACAAGAAGTATAACTCTTGATTTTCTTAAAAACATTTCATCATAGTCATCGCTACATGCTGATGATCTGTTGAATTATATAAATATACTTTCAAAAACATTTGATATAGCTCATGACCTTAAAGGGACATTGTGTAGCATTTTCAGTTGTTTATTGGCAAAAATCGATGTCTGCATTCATACATATGTCATAATTGGTGTATTATTACATCCACCAACAACCTGACTTATTCTTGTAAAAGGAGAATTTCGGACTTGTTTGTACATTGGGCGGGTAAGTCGTCGAGGGGTTCCATAACGTTTCGCCAACTTGAAAATACATCCGCCAGCAAGGGACATACAGCCCCATCTTCAGCGTTTTCGTTGAGAGCCAGGTCAACGCTGCGTGACTGAGAAGCCGAAGGAGAGGAGCAAGAGGCACTTTGCTTGAGGAGAATGCAGGGTCATGCACATGCAGCATCACGGGAGACGGAATCCTCGTCGCCAAGAAAGCGCAAAAGGGAATCAAAAAGGCAACGTGACCAGCGAATTCAAAAAACGAGGGTCAACATTGGGGTAGCCTTTCCCAGGTGGAGAGAGCTGCTGAAGAAGAAAGGTTTTTAAAGGGACGCTGTGATTGCCTGCTGGCATGCCTGTCATTTTTCAGGCAGCCCAGACCAATGCAATCACAGGCCAGCGCTGCTGTCAGTGGCGCAGTGATGCGAGTAGAGGGATGAGGTGTGTGAGGTTGAGCCACTTGTCAGTTGTCAAAGGACAAGACGTGATTGGTTTGTTTCGATTTACACCCGCCCCAACAGTCCTACGTTGTAAACACAGCCAGCATGGTGAGGAGGGGGTTTGTCAACTCGCGTCACGTGTGTCTGTGTAGCAGCCTGAATGAATACTCTATGTAGGATCGGATGACATGGTTTCATCAATGTTATGTTATGTTAGCTGTTTGGTACACAGCGGCTACCATAGTTGCAATACACTTTTGAAACAGTGAGGCGCTAGAGTATCTGTTTGAATGCAATATATGATTTCAACATTAGATGGGAGAAATTCCTACACAGTGTGGCTTTAAGTGAAGACACGTGACTTGATTTGTGGCTATTTTTGATAAAACTGGCTTGTATAATTTAAAACCAAACATATTGAAGTTACACTGATAACTTGAGATCAGCGCATCAGTCCGTAGATCCTGCCAAAATGTTCGGACAACAAACAAAAGGTGGCAAAATGTGACATTTTTAGAACAGAAGACTACTGGAGCAAAGATGCAGATGACCTGGCGGATTAAAATTACGAAATAATTTTGATGGTAAACCAAGCTGTTTTTGAGACAATTATAAAGACATAAACTTGATCGTTAAAGAGCCACATTGGGGTCAATGAGTGTCATTGTATGTGTGGTGGAATTTGAAACCCACCTGCTTATTTTGGTGACTTTTGGCCTAGTGGTTTTTGCTGCACAAACACTTTTAGGAGAGAATGATGAAAAAAGAAAGAATAATGAGAACAAAACTAAAGGGCTCCAGCAGTGAGTCGAAGCTTGGACCCCTAAAAAAAGATGATGGCAGTGGGTCTAGAGCCAGGCGAGATTCTTTCCAGTGCTCAGTTCTTATTATTTTGGAGTGACAGATGATGAGGTGAACCTGAGCCAAGGTGCCACCCCTAATTGAATACAGTATATTTAAATAATTTTAGAAAATGAGGCAATAAATTGGACGTCACACTCCCTGCAAAAGTTGTAGTGGAACACTAAAGAAAAATACTGGATGTTATACAAGTCTTAAATCTGTCGGTGCCATTCAGCAGTGTCCAAGATATGATTAATGACATACAGGCGATCACAGACGGACAAAAGACACACACATCCCTCGTCCTTCCTCATCATGGAGGGACAGGGCTGAGTTGTATTTCTGTGCATGAACTTCAATGACCCTTCAGCAACCGCCAGGATTATGAAGTCTTGTTGGTTCGTTTCTATGCTTTAGCCTTTGGTTGAGTGAAAGTAGGTCAGACCTGTCTGCCAGTCACAAAACATCCCGGAGAATGACAACTGTATCTCTGCGTCTGTCTGTTTCTGCTCCTCCGTCACACTCACGCACACTCCCTTGCCTGCGGACAATGTACAGATGTAATTACAGATATTCCTGGATGTTATTTATTCTTCAGACCTCTGAAAGATGCCTTTGATAAATGATGCCATAAATAACTTAATATAATCCTGAAGTGAGATTTGCATGCGTGATGCTGGCAGTTGGGAGGAAAATTTAAAGAAGGTGATTATCATAAGATTTACAACGACTAGCTTAAATGAAAATGACAGGTATGAGCAAAGACTTCAGCTTTATGTACATGTTCTTGATCATACTGGAGACTCCTGTCACTTTCCATACATCAGTCCGTGTGCCATCTACTGATTTACATGTAACAGTGAAAGATCTAACAGTAAACTGGAGTTAAACTGAGACCAAAAAAAGTTGAGAAATTTGTTGTCTGCACTTTAGCAAAGGTGTCTTGTACGGCCAGGCTTTGCGGACGGCCAATTTTCTGAATCTGGGTCGAGTGAATAAAAAAATTGCTGCGGCTATTGACGGGAGCATGGTTACTGAGAAATGGCAGGTTTGATCCACAAGTGAAGCTTCTAGTGATGTTCGTTGGTTGGTTTTCTCTGACCAATAACTGGTCTGCTGTGTTTTAAAAGGCAGGTTTGGTTTTATGTCCGGTTTAAAGGCTGCACTGTAACCACTTCGGGCATGTTCACATCGTCAACGTACGTCCACTTAAAGTGTTTGTTTTTGTCACTGACAGGTTCAGAGTCGTATTCCAAGTGTCTGACAACATTATGAAAAAGGTCCCACAGAGATAGACTTTTTGTTAAAGAGATTTTGTTAAAGAGTTTAACCAGAAACGGCCCCCAAATCTCTATCACCAATCCTCATTTAAATGGGCCAATCCCAATTCTCTTCTTTTAACCTTACCCCTTGGTTTCAAGTGCACTCGCCAGATAAATTCCCCTCAGTGAGGAAGAGGTAGTGTTGAGGGGTAGGGAATTTTACCTAAGAACTGGGATGCCACTTCATACAAATAAACGTAATGGACGTGTTCACCTACGTCACACGTATCGTCGACGTAGGCATCTTGCAATCATTTCCAAAATGCCGGCTCCAGTGACTGTATTGCCTATTTCGTTGGCTGTCTTCATCCTTCTTCGTTTAACAAATCAACTGAGAAGAAATGCAGCAAATAGAAGTCACTATGCATGCTTGGGAATTCAATCTTCCCCTCAGATGATATGGGTTTGTAAGTGTGCATCGCATGGCCCTTCAGATTAAGTGGGGATTTTAAGGGCTGAAAAGCACTTCCCTAAAGTTTGGGACACGTTAGCCAAAACAAGGACTAGGGCCAATTTTGAGGGGAAATGTGAGTATTGGGACGGGCCCTTCTTTTATCAATGTAAAAGACACTTCATTCAAAGTCGACAGAAACAAAATAAAACTCCCAAAAACCACCTTGGTTCATTTTTGCAGTGTTCCAACAATCACCAGCACTGGTTTGGATGAAATAAACCCTTAATTTATTCAGTTAGATGTGAAAATATTCAGACTCTTTACACGCTAAAATTACTAAACAGAGTCTGGGGGGTTTGGTGGTGGCGATTTTGGGGTTGTTTCTGGTTAAACAAAAAGGATATTACTCTGCAACAAAATGGTCTATCTTTGTAAGGATCCTTTGCGTAATGTTGTCGGACACTTGTAATAACAATCTGAGAAAGGCAAAAAGAAAGACCATTGGTGGACATCAAATGCCCCAGTGGTTTCGGGAGCTACTCTCGCTCAATACTGAACCAATTACAAAAATTGTTGCTCCAACTTGGATACAAAATATCAGAAAACATGGTCCAAGTTGGTAAATACTGAAATCATCCTTTAATTCCATCGTCTAACATCGGCTCAGCTTGCTCAGAGCATCGACCGAGGTGGTGCCAAAAAGAACACCAGCTACTTTCCACAACTTTTACTAATGGAATCCAAAAAAAGGGTGAGTGGAGTTGAGGTAAGCTGTACCATGCTGCGAAAATGAGGCATAAGGTGCTAAATCTGCTTTTAAGGTGAGGTACAGAGAGTGACAGGGATGCGGAAAATAGAGAGGTGAAAAAGAAAAGGTGAGAAAAGGAAAAAGGTGCAATGACAGACAGGAAACAGGAACACACTGTGTGAAAAACAAGGTGCAGTTTTCACCTTGAGAGCGTCAACCAGAGATAAGTGGAGGAGTTTAAGAAGAAAGAAATGACTCAAGGAATGAGCCAAAAACAGAAAGAAAGAACAAGTGGAAGGAAGAGAGAGACCAGACGTGTGAGGCAGCAGAACGCAGAGCAACGAACACAAGAAATGAGAAAATGACACAAACAGAAACGGAGTGAGACAGCAGACGAAACACTGTGACAGACATGCAGTCAGCAGCAGCAGTTGAATACCAGGAAGGGTGTGTCTGCTCACTAATGATGACCCTTCATTAACACACCCCACGGCATTTCCCAGAAGGCATTGTGTTTACACTTCCTGCTGCTGATAAAAGGGGAGGAGTAAGACTCTGCGCTCTGAAGACGGAAATGCAGTTTTAAAAAATGCCCTTGTAGGGAAAATGGCCCCCAATGGATTTGTCAACACAGAAATAACTGTGTGTGTGTGACACAGTCATAGGATGTTGATGTATTTGTGTGAGTAAGATGTTTTGCGATAGCGAGGTAAAGTCCAGGTCTGAGTCAACCTGTATATCAAGTGTTCTTTGTCTGACACAAACATTATTTTCTATAATAACCCGGGACAGCTGAAATTATTAGTCCAATAAAAATAATACAACTATAGCAACCCAAAACTTCTGGGTTAGAAACTTTATTTATTTTTCAACACAATGTCAGAGACACAAACTCAAACTCTCAGAGCCCAGTGGCAACATGAACCTTGCAGCTGAACTTTATCGACTCAAATGTTCGCACGTCTCATTGGATTAGACACAGATGTCGAATCACAGACAGCAAACCAATGAAAAGCACTGGTCACATACATGAATTTACCCATGACATCATTGTTTAGGTGCTCAGTTTGAAAACCTTTTGTCCTTTGTTCTTCTCTTGCTACAAACTTGCTCACATTAAATACGGTTATAAAGCTAAAAAGCAACTTTATTCATACAGCACCTTTCATACAAGCATCTTAATTCTTACATAGCTAATTTATAATGTGATTATTGGTCAAAAATAGCAACATAACAGACTCTGCTGGTTTGGTTTTCTTTTCCTTGAGAGTCATGTAAATAGTCCATGTGTTTTAGAAGCCACTGCCTGAGAACATACATGTGGAGTACAGAGAGTGATTGCTTTGTTTGTCCAGAGCATGTTGAGAGGAAGGATACGGGCTGACGCACGGTAAGAGCTGGTGAGGAGAGGGACGCTGCAGGGCGCAGTCAAGACACACACGTTTGGTCTTGAACAGGAGCTATGTCATGTACTGTATGTGTAAAGGCTAGGCTAGGTGAAGAGTAAGAATTCACTTTGTTAAGATCAACTTCTGCAGTGTGGGCAGGTGTTTTTACATAAGTTCTAAACAGACAAAAGTCAAAGCAGCAGGAAGTGAAAGTTAACTGAACGCTCTGCAAAAACATGACATAAAAAAGAACATTACAGCTGAATGAGCTCAAATACAAACACACCTCACGTCAAAAGAAAGAAATGACTGTTAATGATGTGTCAGTTTGAGGAATAATAGCGGAGACTAAAGACTATTAACTGTCCCTCTCAATTATTACCTACCCTGGTTTGCCTGCTCTGTGTGCCCAACAATAGAGAAGATCTGGGTAATTTCATACTGCAGAAATAGAGTTTCTTTTGGCATCATGCATCACTGACTAACTTTCTTAGAAATGAACTGGGGCATACCTCCAATGCTGTATCCAGTTGGATGATGGTCTGCCGAGACAGCTCCTTGTAAGCCATCCTCAATAGTGTTGCACTCAGCTTTGTCCAAACAACTATCTCGATCTGTGTTGTGCAGAAAAATAGAGTCTTTTCAGGCCAAGGTCCCCTTAGCTGAAAGAGACAGAGCAGGGACCCACTACTACATATACTGCATAAAATTCAGTTGCATACTGGGCCTTGACAGACAAGGTGAAAGTGACCTTGAACTTAGACCACCAAAATCTAATCAGTCCAAGTGGACATTTGTGCCACATTTAAAGAAATTCCTGAGGCCCTCTTGAGAAATCGCATTTACAGTGGATGGACGGATAACCTGAAAACACAGTTCCTCCGGCCACAGCCATCACCAGCGCGGAGGCTTAAAACAGCAAACAAAACAAAAAACAAATGAAAACAAAACAAACAAAAAAATGCTTAAATTATAACTTATCAAAAATAATTTGGGGACTCCCCTGCAGTAACACAGACAGCTTGTGAACCCTTTTCACCAACATTTTGATTAGTAACTGTAATTTAAATTTAATTACATATTTTCTCACTTACTGTAATGAATTTCTATCACATATATGTTTTACTTTAATTACATAACCCCGTTTCATGTAACTAGTTACTCCCCAACACTGCCAGTGAGTTAGATTCAGGCTTGGGTTTCTGAAATCTTATACGTGATCATAGAAAAAAGACATAAATCCACATAATAGGAGTTCAGTTCAAACTTATGAATGGCAGCAATTTGAAACAAGCTGTGGCGTAGAGGTACAGCGGGTCGTCCACTAATTGGAAGATCAGCGGTTTGATCCGCAGATCCTCTAGCTCGCATGTCGAAGCATCCTTGAGCAAGATACTGAACCCCAGTTGGCTCCCAGTGGCTGCTCCATCTGTGTGTGAGTATATTCACAACTGAATGGGTAAATGTGACTCGCTGTGTAAAAAGCCCTTTATACAAGTACAGGTGTAATTAGCTTCCATTTTACCATTTAAAATTCTAAACTGTGAGTAAATACAAGTTTGAAAAACACAGGGATGCAAAATGGATGACAAAAAAAGTGTTTTCGAGGTTATTAAGTAAGAAGAGGAAGTGCTGAAGAAAGAGAGGGTTAGTAGCAAATGAGATTAAGGCATTAGAGGGCTAAATACTGTGTGATTGGTATTAAGTTTTGATTCTGTAGATGTTTATTGGCACGGCACACTCACACTTCCATTCAGAAGTTCTCAGTAAATTTTAATAAAAGACGACACACTTCTGCTTAATTAATTTAGTCCTGAAAGGAAACCAAACAAAGAAAAACACAAGAGGAAAAACAGCCCAAACAAAGGCTGTGAACTGAAGGCCAGAAACCAGTGTTGAGTCTTTGTTTGAGCTGATTTGTGGGGAGCCGTGTGAAGAGGTCAGGGGAGGTCAGCAGAATACGAGATTAGGCCATTAGAGGGAGAGGACTTTGTGCCGGTATAATCCCCTCATCATAATCTCTCTTTCTCCCTCCCTGCTGCTAATGGCTGCAAGACAATAAGATGCACTAATCTGTCTACTGGGATGGCACAGGGCTGCGCAGAGATATCTACTGGAGCGCAGAGCACATATAGACTAAAATGTTTTGAAGATTATTTCCCTGGCATTTCTGCTTTATTAGATAGAGCCCAGTGGGGGGAGGCAGGGACCATGGGGGAGACACAGAGGGTGAGATAGTGGGGAAAAGACTGGGAGGAAAATCTAAAGTTTAGACTGCTGGTGTTTGTGTGCCATATACATTTTCATTTTGGTTAAATAGTGCTAAAATGGCTCGCAGGCAGTAACAAGTGATGCAAGATGGTGAAACGTCTTCCGACTTCAGTCAAAAGCCATAAATCAGATGAGCTGCCAGTTTGGTTTAAATTTCAAAGGTGATTCCACCAAATTTCAGCTTTGATATGAGGCGGACTCAAGCTGGTTTGAAACATATGTTTGGCGTGTTGTTGTTGGGGTCCAGTGTGTAGGATTTATGGGGATATGTTTTGGAAAAGAACATGTTAAGTATGTTTTCTTTATATACACATTATATTCAATTTTGTTTAGTTTACTTGTGAGGGTAAAATGGAGCGTGAGATGGATAGGTGGCTTGGGAAGAGGAAGGAAGCTGAGCCAGTAGGCAAAGCTTTTGATTCACTGGTCCATCTACATCCAAACCCTCACCCCTGGTCATGATTGTAGATACAAGCGGCCTTAATGAGTTTCCTTAAGGCTCATTTATTCTCCCTTGATGTACAAAAATAGATATATCCGTTTCAAATATTGTGAACGTCGCTGCCCTCATGTGTCCTTTATGATGGCAGAGATGCAGCCAATAGATGGCGCTAGAGAGCAGAGTCAAAAGTTTCACAGCAACAAATGAGGTGAGAATAATCCTTTAAACAGAGGCAGGGTTGTAGACGGCGGTGGTATTTGCAGCCACTACATACACCCCAACATGTGAGCAGAGAATTCTTTTTAGCATATTACAGATTCGTTCTGTTCTGACATTATTTAAATTTGTCATATCTCACTTGAACTGCTCTGCTCTGCCTCCACGATCTCTGGTGGAACTGCTCCATTTTGTCCGTATCTGCAAACTTTAAGAAAACATGCACAAATTCAGACAAATGGACAGATGGCTCCGTCCATCTTTGTATCTAACACTGAGCATAAATGAGCCCTTAGAGAAGGAGCTCGGAGTAAAGCTGCTGCTCCTTCACGTCAACAGGGGGCCAGTTCAGTTTGTTTGGGCATCCAATCAGATTCCTTCTGAGCGCCTCCTCTAGACATTTTCCTGACACATCTATCTGGTAGGAGGCCCCGGGGTTGACCTGGAACATGCTGTAGGGATTATATATCTCATCTGGCCTGGGAACACCTCTGGGTCCCCCAGGAGGAGCTGGAAAGTGTTGCTGAGCACAGGGACGTCTGGAGTACTTTGCACAGCCTGCTGCCGCTGTTACCTGGCCCCGAATAAGCAGATGAAAATGGATGATGAAGATGGATGTTTTCTTTAGCATATAATTACCTCAAAATAGGAATCATTGTGTTTTTGTTACCTTAGAGTGAACCGTTTATACCTCAGCAAGTCCTCGTCTACAGAGATCACCATGTTGCAGTGCCATGTTTCTACAGAGGCCCATCATGGACAAACCAAACGCTGGCTCTAGATAGGGACATTCATGTTTTCACATTCACATTATTCATGTCTCTCGCCATAGTTAGACGAGCAGCATCAGAGAAACACTGATTCAAATGTGAAACTGCTTTATTCGAAGTTTTTATCAGCCTAAATCACCAGGTTCATTTGTTTTAAGGAGGAAGAGACCTCTGTGGGTAATTTGGCTCCCTGTAAAAACCTCCAATGAGCACTGATGGAATTCTAACCAGTCTCAGGCGGTTGCACTTTGCAATCCTCGCTGCTAGACACCACTAAATCCTCCTCGTAAACACTGGACCTTTAAGTGAGATAGTGCAAAGGAAAAAAAAATAGTTGGGTAAATATCTGTTGTGTGTTGGTTGGAGGGTTTGCCTCTTTGCTCCAAACTGGAATACCTCAAAAACCACTGTGTGGATTGCTATGAAACTTTGTACAGATGTTCATGACATCCAGAGGATGAACCCTCATGACTTTGATGACCCCCCTGACTCTAAGGCTCCACCACCAGCAGGTTGATATTTGTGGAGTTTTTTGTATCCATGACTGTTGGATGGATTTCCATTAAATGTTGATGTCATGATCTCTGAGGTGTTTCCCTTTGGTTTATCTCTGTAGCAGTTTGGATTTCTTTTTGCCTCAGAGAGCCGCTAAAGTGGCTGTAGACTCTTCGTCCTGTCTCTTTATGTCTCTGCACGCCGTTCAGACTAAATATAGACCCAAAAAAACTAGGGTCTGTGTTCATGCAGACTTTTTGCAATAGGTGAAGGGGAGAAGACAAAGTTAACTTCAAATTCAAGTAATAAATTCATGAGGTTTGAAGGTTATCTGATGCTAAAACACGGCACAGCATTTGAGATTATAAGGATTTTACAACTGGATTACCACAAATAGTTTTATCCTCCACTTCAGTGATCTCAAGGTAAACAAGAGTGTTCACGTTATGAAGTAAAATCCAGGGAAGTGGGTTTGATTTTTCATTTTGGCCAATGCAGTGTAGTCTGTTGCCAGATGACGTTGCATTACGTCATGATTAAAACCGAGCCAGATTTTAAAAAAACACATTTTTGCTGAGTGATGGCATTTGAGACACCACAGGTGGAAACAGTTTTTCATGCACTGGTGCTAATCCTAGATTTGAATCAAGAACTTGTATCAGCAACAAAGCTCTCACTGCAATATACACAAACTCCTTTTTTTTCTCCACCAAATACTGATCAAAAATTCCAAATGTCAAACAGTCCCTTTATGGAAAATGGCCTTTCTAATGGCTGATAAAGACAGACATCCTAAGTGGTTTTAATGTCAGCTCCTCTCGCCGTCTCTGTCCGTCTGTTCTGTTTCTGTCTCTCTCTCATACTCTACCAGTGGGTCAGGACCTAAAATGGGTCACAGGCCTATGTTTAATAGATCCCCATACGACCACATTAGTGATATGCCTCAGCCTAGGTCCCATGATGAGAGGCTAAATGTTTCATTTGGGTCCCAGGCTGAAAAGGTTTAAGAGCGCTGGTCCTAAATGATAGCTAGACCTCGAGCTCAGCGGCGAACTGTAAGGGGACAGCGAGTCCTTGGCCTTCACTCTGCGTCTCACCCTGGCACAGTGAAGGGGTCTGTCCACAGCTGATAAGTGGTTTTAATGTGATCTCCTCTCTCTTCTTTTCTGCTCCCTCTCTCCTCGCATATTTCCTCTCCCTCCATATTCGTCGCTGCATCCTCACATCACCCTTATTCACTCTTTTCCCCGTCTCAACCCCCTCTTTTCCCCTCATCCCTCCCTCCTCTTGTCCCTATCCCTTTCTGTCCTAGATGATGGCTTGGCTCCAGCTGTGGAGTACGGGGCTTACGGCCATTATGGCCTTGTCCTTCTCTCTTGCTGCTGCTGAAGATTCGGGCCTCCCTGCGATGGCAGCACAGCAGCGAGGCCCTGTCGAGATTGTGAAGAAGGAGAACCATCCCGTCCTGTTCAGGCAGAAGAGAGAGTGGATCTGGAACTCTCTGTATGTGGAAGAGGAGAAACCTGCACCTATCGCCTACAAGATCGGACAGGTAGGAAGCTCACAGCTAGAACAAAAAGGTCTATTTCCCAGGCCCAGCTTCTGTGGTTTAGTCTTTAAACGTTCAGTAATCTACTTGCCATGGCAAATGTGTATTTTTGTCACTTCCATTCAGTTTTAATGCTGCAGCATGCCAAGAATCTGGGGCATTAACTTGTTGGTAACCAGCCCTTTGATGAATATCTGAGCAATTTTGCTGGAATACTCTGTTTATTTGTGGAAAACTTGCTGGAAGGTTGTTGATTTGAGTCTTCACTCCAGCTGGGAAACTGCTGAAAAACAATTTTTTTTTTTTTTTTTTTTTTTTAATCTCTGACAGCTGAAGTCGAGCCAGAAAGTGGAGGTGAAGAACTTCAGAATAGAGGGTGAAGGAGCAAACACCATCTTCACCGTAGATCGCAAAGGAGACCTGTTTGTTACCAGATCTCTGGACAGAGAGGAGAAGAACGCGTACCATTTGACCGCCAGGATGTATGATGGGAACAACCAGCTGATAGAGGACTCTGGAGACTTCGTCGTCCAGGTGACGGATATCAATGACAACACTCCAGTTTTCCCCAGACCATATAATGGATCCATAATGGAGAGGTCCATGATAGGTGAGTCTGGTTACGATCAAAAACAATCCTCAGCAGGTTGAGACGTTGCTCACAGTTTTGTTTTTCAATGTGTGATGGAATAAAGAGAAAAGGGCCAAATTTGGTTGGTGATGCCTGTCAAGCTGCGACCACTGCGGACCACTGTTTAAGACCCACAAAAAAACAAAACCAGTTGTGTTATAGCAAGTTATTGCTGTTTTCCCAGTTGCTTTTTAGCCCCAAAATGTGGGTGTTTTGTTGTGAGCTGTTGCTGTTTTTCCAGCTGTGTTTTAGGCACTAAATATTGGTGTTTTATAGCAACCTATCACTTTTTCCAGCAGATTTTTAGATGCCAAATGGTGATGTTTTGTGGCGACCGGTTGCTGTGTTTCCTGCAGCTTTTTAGAGCCAAAACATTGGTGTTTTGTAGTGACCAGTCACTGTTATTCCAGTGGATTTTTAGGCACCAGATGATGGTGTTTTGTAGTGACCAGTCATTGTTATTCCAGTGGATTTTTAGCTCCAAAATGTTGGTGTTTTGTAGTGACCAGTCACTTTTTTTCCAGCTGTGTTTTAGGCACTTAATACTGGTGTTTT
Source organism: Epinephelus fuscoguttatus (assembly GCF_011397635.1). Taxonomy (NCBI): domain Eukaryota; kingdom Metazoa; phylum Chordata; class Actinopteri; order Perciformes; family Serranidae; genus Epinephelus; species Epinephelus fuscoguttatus. The sequence continues at coordinate 4,356,211 of NC_064767.1, forward strand.
GTAGCAAGCTATCACTTTTTCCAGCAGATTTTTAGGCACCACATGGTGATGTTTTGTGGCAGCCGGTTACTGTGTTTCCTGTAGCTTTTTAGACCCAAAATTATTATTATTCCAATGGATTTTTAGGCACAAGATGATGGTGTTTTGTAGCAACCTATTGCATTTTCCAGTGGCTTTTTAGGCACCAAATGGTGGAGTTTAATGAAAACCAATCCTAAAACCGGTCACTGTTATTCCTGAGGCTTTTTAGCCCTCAAACATTGGTGTTTTATATTGGCCCATCATTGTTTTTCCAGCAGTGTTTTAGGCATCAAACGGGGTGTTTTTTAGCGAACCACTGCTGTTTTTGCAGCTGGTATAGCATCACAAAAAGCCACCCTTTCTCAGCCAAGGTGGATGGAGAGACACCTAGGCAAGATGCCTGTGAAGCTGCAAAACTGTTTGTGATTTGGTGAGTCACTGCTGTGTTTCCAGCAGCTTTTTAGGCAGCAAACGTGGCAATTTTGTAGCAACCCTTTGCTGTATTTCCAGCAGGGTTTGTACCCCCCCAGCCTGGTCTTTTAAGCCAAAATCATTATCTCTTTCCCTAAAGATAATGAAGTGGGTTTTGTACCTAAACCTAACACCACATTAACTACAGCACTGTTGAAACATAAAGTGTCAGCCCATCTGCTACATCATAATGAACAAATGTAATGTATCTGTAGTTTGCAGAAACATACAATGACTCCATACCCTAACCAAATTCTTGCAGAACAAAGTTTCTGTTGCAGCAAGTATGTATGACATTTACCAACCAGTGGTGATTTAGATCAAAAATAGACTGGACTGTGAAAAGTCTGGGAAAAACAAAACATAGTGTCAACACCTGTCACAAGCATTAGCACACCCCTCAGTGGAAAAAGGCACATTGGTGACTTAAATAACACAATCTTAGCACATAATCACATTGTATTAATCAGTTAAACAGCCCTGATGTTCAATACAAGAACATTTACAAAATACAGTACGCTGTAGCATGATGTCTTGACTGCTTTTTCATCTAGGAACTAAAGTAGTTGAGGTGAGGGCGACCGATGCTGATGACCCCACCACTGCTAATGGAGAGCTCAGGTACTCTCTGACCCCAAGCGGAGACCTTTCTGCCTTTGAAATCGACAGCATCTCAGGTAGGCTTGCTGCACCGACGTCCCACATGATGTTTACCTGCAGCAACATTGTCTTTTTCTTCCTTAACAAGTTAATGAAGGTTGATGTGTCGATGCACAAGCTATTTTTACTTCAACATGACTCAAAGCTGACCTCAGACACCCTCTCTTTGTGTCCGTGTCTCTCACCGTCTCTCTGCAGGTATGATCAGCTGCAAGACAAACACTCTGGACCGGGAAACCAAGGGTCAGTACATAGTGGTGGTTAAAGCTCAGGACATGAGAGGAATGGCCTCTGGCAGCACATCCACCACCTCCGTCACCATCACCATCACCGACATCAACGACAACATAGCTTCTTTCACCCGAAGTAAGGACTATTTTAGAGGGAACGGTTCTCTTTGTACTTGTTTTTATGATCAGAGTGGAGTCTGTACATATTTACTTTAACTGTCTTTAGCTGCCTTCACATGATAAAGAAATTAACTCAGCAAAACGCAGAGGTAATGTCATACATCATCTCGGCAACAGCAGTTGTAGACCATTTTGTGTTGGTTAAACCTCAAAGAAGAAGACGGTTCTGTGAACAATTCATTTGAGTTTATTTCAAGAGGAAGCCCTGGCGATTGCCTCTCAAACTAGAGGCTTAGAAGAATAGCCTCTGTCACATGTGTCTAAGCTAACTTTCACATTGGATTTGGTTAAGTTTGTAAACTACAGGCTTATTCACAAACTGATATTTTGCCATGCATTACTTTTACTGGCCAGATTGTAGCATGCTTTTAATCTTGTGTTGCAGACTTCAGGAAAGAGAGTGAGGTTTTCTTCCATCACTATCTACCTCCCCTGCTTTCTGTCGCTACTCCCTTCCGGCTACCTCATATGCAGCTGTTATCTCATTAGCTTTAAAAGGTCAGCAGCAAATGACATCAAGGTTGATATAGTTTGAACTTTGAGCACATTGCACCGTTGCAATTTTGAGCGGCGCCCCATGCCAAGGGTAACACTTCCACCCAGTTTGGCACCACTACCGCTCTCCCTTTAGGAAAACAATGGCACAGCCAGAGGACGGCTTTATATTCACAGCGATGTCTGTTTTTTGTCTGCAGAGATGTATGAACTGCACGTTCGTGAGGACCACAAGTTGAATGAGAAGATTGGCACTCTGGAGTTGGAGGACAGGGATCAGATCCAGAACAAAGAGCCCATCTTCGTCATTCCAAGCGAAAACAGCAAAGTGTTTAACATTGAACTCAGCCCCAACAAGGATGGCAACCTCATGCTCAAACAGGTAGGAGGCTCACGTGATAACGAACTAACAGACAATGTCTCAAGGCTAAACGTTTTCTCATTCATTTGGATTTTAGACTTTTAGTGAAGTTGCTGCCATGTTTTCCATCTCAAGTGCCTCTTCATTTTTCCTCTTAAGTATTTTACATCAGAGAAAACAGAGCGGCATATATGAATCTGTAGAGAACATTTATATCATGGAATTACCCCCCAAATTTTTTTGTAGTGACTGGGTTGCTAATCTTTCCTAGTACCCCTTGACATTAGTGGTTTTTGGTTATGACTCTCTACACATTGTGCCACCACATGGACACCAATTATATACATATATATCAAAAAAGCAATATTAAAAAAAATGGGAGTTTTTTGCGGGAGAATGATGCATAACAGAGAATTTAAACCCAAACATCTTGGCCTCCTTCTGGTTTGGAGAGCTATTTCTGCTCGCACGTATACTTCACTGGATTGTGCTCTTCAGATAAAGTATTTGGGACATCAGAGGGCTGAAAATGTATTTTAATGAACTGAGCTCTGTCATAGCTTGTACCCATGCTGGCCTGGAATCGAATCGCACCACAATCTTCTCTGTGCTCGGCTTGTCCCTCAGCTCTGCAGCCCCTCTCATCGTTCTCACCGGCTGTGTTTACAGAATAAGCCAGCTATCGGCCACACTGCGGCTAAGGTCTTATTCTTGTTAAGCTGTTTACACATGCCTTTGATACCCTGCGACTGAGTATCCCTGTTACCATGAATAATCCAGTTAACAGAATATCCCTGCCTACCTGTGGTGTCCCATCCACAGATAAAACAGTCCGCCAGAAACAACATTTAACTCAACTGTAGGCTGTTTCTTATACAGGGAGAGAAATGATAAGCAGAAATGTGACAGTAAGCAGTGCTTGCTGCCATATATTTGTTGACATGAAAGTGCATTCGTGACACTGTGCAAGTCTCAGTTTGTGCAGACATCGTAAAAGTGAAAGGAAGGAGGTGTTTTCATGCATGGTAACATGTTTAACATGAAGGGGAAATATGGCACTCCACCATGTTTCCTAAATCCAGAGAGTATACGAGCTGAACCAGGTTGTTTCAGTTGAGTTGTGACGTTTAGAGCCTTTTTACACCTGGCATAGAGAGATGTCCTTGGTGAACAGACACAGGTGTGAATGCACTGAGGATGACGATAGGAGATGCATTTGAGCGCATGAAAAATAAAGTGCAAATGCACTTATATGTGTCGCCAGTCTAAAAATAAGAGCAATATACGTGGACGCACCTTAGGATGAATACAAGTATGGAACATTTTAACTTTGTTGATGGGTGAGGATGTACTTGGGCACTGAAGTTAAGTATCAAAAATAGTAATGAGGGAAAGTGACACTGAGTGAGTTAACTACATTTTTGCAATAAGAAGAAGATCCCACACACTGCTTTTGCTCTGCTTCACAATTTATTGAATATACTAACATCTTTGGACCTTCATCAAGGGTACTTAACTGCCTTTCAGCTTTCATAAATCATACAAAATTGTCCAACATTGTGAAGTCTTCAGCCCTGCTTATATCTCGAGTGTCTTAATCTAATTTAATCTTTTTAGATTCAAGAGTCCTAGTAGGAGACATTTCTAGCTACATTAGACAACATAAACATGAAATGCAAGACAAAGAATAGAGCCTTGTAGGTATTGACACACAATTTTTACAATGCATTATGTGGTGGTGAGCACAAAATGTGTTGAAATGACATTACAAATCAGTGTTTCTCCCACACTGTTCTGTAACTGGTGAACCAGGTGAGAGTGGACTCAAACTGGAGACAGTTCTGGTCTTTGCTGGTCAAAATGTAAGTTCAGGATGAGGCAGAGTCAGTCAACAGGCTAAATTAAAAAAAAAAACAAAACAAGAAAAGGACACAGGGAAACAAAAGGCTGGAGCGCTAGACACACAAGGATCTGAGAGGCCGTTTACACGTTGCCGGCTATTTTCATAAACGGACATTTCACTGTCTCCGTTTTCAAAAAGATCTTCGTTTACACTTACCTGTGTATATATACACACAAGAGCATGCCAAACCTGTAGGTGGCAGTGTAACGAGAAGCTCAAGCCTCCCATGTATCCATTGTCACCATAGCAACATAGGTCGCACTTTTGACACAGGCGCAAGTTCCGGCGCATACTGTGACGTCGGCTGCCTATAACTCTGTTTATCTCCGTTTATCTCAGTTTACATGCAAACGCGCAACCGGAGTTTTCCAAAATCTCCACTCTGGCTGGAGTTTTTATAAAGACTCATTTTCAGAGGAGAAATCTCCGTTTGCGTGTAAACGAAGGGCACAAACGAAGGAAGATGTCTCCGTTTATCAAAATCACTGTGTACGTACAGAGCACCCAAAAATAGAAATTGGAGGCTGACGGCGACTGAGATTCAAACGTCCAAAAACACATAATTGAAACCACAAAATATCTCCATACTGCTCGTCCGTAGTGATCCAAGTGTCCTGAAGCCCTGACATAAAAAGTTGTTTGTAAAAATGTCGCAGACTTAAGCGCGCAGAGAGGCAGTTAGAGCTACAATGAGGCTAAAAACAGTTCAAATTACATTTTGGGATCTCCGCAAGGGATGTGAGGACTCTAAAACTTCACCTGAGCCTCCCTCGGCAAATGGGTGAGTAGATAATGGCTGAATTTTCATTTTTGGGTGCACTATCCCTTTAAGATCCAGGTGTTGAGTAGATTTTTATCCACAGAGGTTCAGATCAAACGGACCGGCTGATTTAAACTGATAAAACACTGAATGAAGCAGTTTCATATTTTTTAAAAATAAATGTTTTTCTTACACACTTGTCATGGCTACATGCTCTCACTCTGACCCATTCACATATCAGCATTTGGTCATGGACTTTCCACATCGACATAGACGTGCAAGGTACCTTGGATGTGTTTGTTGTTGACGTTCTGGGACGCCGTGTCAACTTCAGCCTGTTACATGCATTGTCTGTTTTCAAAATACACTTCTGTTTTCACAGGAAATGCACAGTTTGCATACAGTCTCTTTCAAAATAAAAGCACTACGTTGGTATAACACTGCAAATTGACATTTTATTTCCTTCAACAACGAACATAAGCATTTTTCCTTCCCAAAACCTCACCAAACTGTGACCTTTTTGCAGCAAAACTGCAGCCCTTGGTAATAGCACTGGCGTTGTTTTCATGTTACCGGCATGTAATTTTAACACATTTGTGCCCAAAGGGACAAAGTTGTGTGGACATATAGACAAAGCCACTGCAAGGACTGGAAGAGCTCATAATAGGTTGTGTGTGACCAATACTACATTACATCTCGATCTAATCTTGACTTGTTGTGGACTCTCTCTGGGCTCCCCAGGCTCTGGACTACGAGACGACCCCCAGCTACAGTTTCATCATCCAAGTGAAAGAAAACCTGAGAAACCTGCGCTTTCCTGCCGACAACGTGAACAGCGCCGTCACCTCAGCTCAGGTGAGTGTCAGACAGGACTATCTGTGGTCTCTGAAACGTCCCCCAGGATTGTCATTAAACTTTGGATTAATATTTTGTAAAAACAGGAAAGAAGGAACTGAACCAAAATTAATTCAGCTGATTACCAAGTCAGAAACATACGGCTCTGTCTGCGTCAGTGGAAAGGAAAATATGTTATTTTTTGGTAAAGTCTACTCCAAATTTACATCTTAAATAGCAGACTATACAAAACAGAGCTGCACGTGGTTTTATGTGTTCGTAAGATTGCTCTTACTTTGGCTGTTCAGGGTGATACGGGTTTGATTCCTGAATCAACAAGGTGAAAATGTGAAATGATGAGACTGTGGCATAATTTGCTTAATATATCAGAAAACAGGGTCAATGAGAATGTTTGTCTTTAGAGTGCAAGATTCTCCATGGACTACAGAGCTCCATGCTGTTTTTGAGGAAGCTGAATTACAATATATGTAAAGGAATCATTTTTTATGCGGTGTGAACACAATGAGAGGTTGTTGTTTAAAACATATCTTGTTAAAACATATATTCAAATCAAGCACAATTATGGGAGAGAACCTTTTGTGAAACGTATCGGGTAGTCAAAGGTTTTTAGCTGCACAGTTGGGAACAGGAATCATTCCTCCGGCTCTTGAAGCTGGCAGTTTTAAAAACATCCAGGAGGACAACAGGTTGTGTGAGTTATGCAAATTAGGAGACGTTAAGAATTCTTCTGTGTTATCTTCTTGTTCAGTGACTTGACAATATCTATATATAGTTAAATGTCTGCTCAAAATCCAGAGGTGTTTTGGTGCAGTGATAATGACAGGATGGTCATTAGCAACACTTGTTTCTAAACTTGGAAAAAATGTCAGGATGGTTTATTAGCTCGGCATTATTGCAATTTATGTCACTTCTGTCTCTTTTTCTCAATAATGGTGTCTTATAAACCTGTTTGGGCCAGGCATATATGCATGACATAATTCTAAAAAGATGTAATCAACCAAATCATACAGAAATAAACTCAATTTAAAAGATAAATTATTTGGAAACTGGAGAGCTGGTTCTTTTCTCCCTGTGAATACTGCAGATTCTTGAGTAGAGCTGTTGAGGCCGAGGTGTGCAGGTGTGCAGCCTCGAGGAAAATGTTGACATTGTGTTGTGCATGTGTCATACCTATGATGTTAACCTTTTTAAAGTGACATAGGAGACTAGTTGGTTTTTTAATGAGTCATTGCTGTTTCCAGCGGCTTTTTAGGCACCAAACATGAGTCTTTTGTAGTGACATGTTGTTGTTTTTCCAGCAGGTATAGTGCCATAAAAGGGGTTGTTTTATACAGAGACATTGTTGCATTTCACACCGGGATAGTGGCACAAAAGGCGGCAAGACATTGCTATATTTCTTGCTGTCATATGCCCTTTTTAGATAGGAATTGTGCAAATTTGCAGGAAAGCCCAATCAGTCTTCTTTCAGCATTGGCAGTATAAAAACAAAATCAGGGAGTGCAGCAAAATGCCGCCTACCTACTTTTGTTTATACAGAATGTGCCTTTTTCGGGGCAATGGGGGGGCGTGAGCAAGTAACAAAACGTGTAGCTCAGCGTGTGACGTAAACAGTGACGTGGGAGGGAAGCCGCGGCTGGTCAGTCCTTCAGTGATTCTCTCATAAGTCGGCCCGTTCTTCATCGTCCCTGTCATCTGACGGTTAATGGCCTCTTCGTTTGCGAGGACAAGGAGGGAGCGCAATTCCTTGTCTCCCCAGTTGCTCATCGTTTCCCTCTTGCTACTAGCTGCTCATTCCTGCTATCAGCTGTTTCCTGTTTATCCACCACCAGTGGGTCGCACATGCAGCATCATCAGCAGCTCCTCCCACAAGTCATCAACAGCCCCTCCTGTGGCGGAAGGCCGTCTGTTCTGTTTAAACCAAAAAGGTTCCGCCAATATGTCTACCCTACGAGACGTTGCTGCATTTCTTGCATGATAGCAGCACAAAAAGTGGTTGTTTTGTACCACGATTGCTGCATTTCCTGCCGGGATGTTGGCATGAAAAATAGTTGTTTCTGTACCGAGACAGACAGCTGTATTTTCTGCAAGGATAATGGCACCAAAACTGAGATATTGCTGCTTTACCAGCAGGGACTGTGCCCCTAAAACCGTGTATTTTTAGCCAAAGCATGATCTTTTCCTAACCATAACCAAGTGGTATTTGTGCCTCAACCTAAACATATCAACCACAGCATTGTTGAAACATTAAGTATTAACATATCTAACTCTCTAACTATCTAAATGACTTTAAATCGACAGGTAATCATCAAGGTGCTGGATGTAGACGAGGCACCGGTTTTCTCGCAGCCCATTTACACTTTCACTGTGGTGGAGGAACGAGTTGTGACCAACATCGGAGCAGTCACTGCCAGAGATCCTGACAAAGCCAACAAGAGCATACGGTACAACACTGTGCAAACCTCTAATAAGAACAAATAATGCTGCTAACTCTGCTTAATTTCTGTAACTCATCTCCCTGTGTGTGTTTAGGTACTCCATCTTAGACAAGGACTGTCCGATCAGTATCAACCCGCTCACAGGTCAGCTGTCCACCCTGAGGACGCTGGACAGAGAGCTGGAGGCCACACACATGTTTCAAGTTAAGGCACAGGAGGAGCCAAATGGTACGTCTCACACACACATACACACACACACACACACACACACACACACACACACACACATTGCACAACTTTATGAATCTTGTTTTCTTTAAACAATAGAACTTCAGATAAAAATTAAAACCATGTGTTTCCTTTAACAACAGTAATGTGCGTACAGGGAGGGAGTTAGAAAGGCCAATAAAAGACAGTGTGTTCTCTTGTTGTTCACTGAGCAGCTCCCCTGGATTTATTGAGGGATGGGAATGTAACACATTAACAGGGATTTTTATAGATCGAACATATTGTCTCAACACCTGGTCGACCCACACGGGAAGGAGAGAGTAAGCAGGAAAATCACATTAGTGGGTCTCTTTGTTCACTCGCAGCTTCCAAACCAAACTATATATTTTTAGACCAGCAATGAATGAAATCCAGAGATCTATTTTAGTGTCTTGTCACGATGTTTAAGGAACACAATGGTCCCCTGAGCTTGACAGGGTCCTCGATATACAGTACATGTACTGTACTAAAGATAGTTTCAAGATCTCAGCACAAGAGGCGAGAGAGAGAGAGAGAGAGAGAGAGAGAGAGAGAGAGAGAGCCACACGTTTATCAAAAGATAAATATATTTAAAACATCAGTGATGTAAAATAGGTGTGCTTTAATGTGACAAAAAGAAAAACTGTCAAACAAAAAGCTCACAAATAGAAATCCTTTCAGGCACTTGACCTTAATCAGATCCATTAAAGACAGAGATGCGCACACCTGATCAGCATCATGTCTAATCATTTTTTAAAGGCATGTGACAAACAGGCTGTTTCAAGTGAGCCACATCACACAATGTGAAGCTTTAAAAATTCAATGAACAAAAATGCTACAAAACCTTTGGGAGCTTGTTGAAATTACAAGACTTCTAGCAGTAAATTGCAGATTGTAACCAGCTAAAACTTCTCCCGGTTAAAATTTCTGCAATGTTCAATGTTCAGGAGGTTTTAATTCGGAGCTGAATTATCCACAGAGGTCTTTTCCTCTTTGAAACAAACAGACCAGGTGATTTAAACCAGTAAAAACACAGAATAAAGCAGCTTCACGTTACAAATCAGAGCATCTTTGACGCCGTTCAGCATCTCAGAGACGAGTGGCTTCGTCCACAACATGCTATTGTTTGCGCACTGCTTTTTTCTCGTAAGTTAATGTGCGCTCACCTTCTCTGATTTGGACATCCAGGAGGTTTTTACTGTGTGCCGAATTATCCACAGAGGTCTCTTCCTCTCCAAAACAAACCACTTAACACCGAATAAAGCAGCTTCACGTTACGAATCAGGGTAGCTCCGCCGCTGCTCATCGCAGTTGGGCTTTGTCTCATTCTTAAGTCATCGAATACAGACGCTTTGTCAGTGACTTCTGGCATCAGACATCAACGAAAAAAGCCATCCTTTAACGTCAACATTATATGCGGCCAGTCAATGTTACTGTTTAACGGTGCCTGGCAGTGTCAGTGGGAAACACGGCCAGACAACAGTGTGATTTAAGGGGCAAAAAGTCAGAGGAAGGTGGGTGGGATGGGTGGTGGATGGGTCCAGTGAGGATGTATTGGCTTCTTACTATTGTGGCTGATGCAAAAACGTAAAAACGTGAATGTCTTTATCTTAGAGCCAGTGTTTGGTTTGTCCGTTCTGGGCTACTGTAGAAACATAGTGGTGCAACATGGCAGTCTCTGTAGATGAGGAACCGCTCCCTATGTGGATACAAACAGCTCCTGAAAACACAATGAACCTTATTTTCAGGTGATTATACATCAAAGAAACCATACTTTTCAAAGCATATTCCATTTCTGCCAATATATCACCCTAAATCATAGACACTGGATCCTTCAAATGTCTTCGATAACTAAAACAATTTGTTTTCTTGTTAGCACAATGGCCTGTGATCTCTGTCTTAACAAGATGATTTATTTTCCCTTCACATATGCATTAACTAAGATTACATGAAAAACATGACAAATCCCTGAAGGCAACTCTCCGTCTATTTCTATTGTCAGCACACTGTGAGACAGATTAGACAAGATAAGACAGTGCTAAAGTACCAAAGACATTTATCATTACACTGCAGTTAATCATCTGTCATTGTCTGTTCTCTGTAGGTTTGGAGTCATTTGTTAAAGTTAACATTATAGTTCAGGACATCAACGACAACAAGCCTGAACTGACCGTGGATGAGATCTTCGTATGTGAGAACGACCCCACGAACACGGTGAGAAAAGCACAGTGTTTATTTACAGCAGGCTATCACTAGATTTATGTGTGTTGTGTTTGTATTAAAAAAGTAGTAAAACTCACAGATCTTACATTTACTTAGTATTGATGTAGCCACCCTGCAGGACTAACATACAGGAGACTGATGGGTAGTTTATGGGAGGATGATGTTGCCCCTTGTTCAGCTGGATAGGCAAAGAATTCTCATAGAGTGATTCTATGACGAGTTGTCACCCTCGTTCCATAAACAAAGTTCGTGTCCAGGTTTCATTAATTGAAGTCTTTTTGTCTTTCCTCAGGTGATAGGAACCTTGAGAGCCACAGATAAAGACGACCAGCCGGCCTCCTTCACTTTCAGCCTGGCCATCGAGAGCTCCAACTTCTCCATCAGAGACTACGGCAGTAAGTCTCTGTGTGCACTGAGCATATTTACCTCTCTCTTCTTGCTTGTTGCTCTAAACGGTGCTCGCAGGAAGCACTGGCCTCGGCACTTGTTGCTATGCAACGACTGGAACTCCATTTGAGGCTCAGTGCTTTGTTGCTGAAAGTTGAAATTATTTTAACTTCTCAAAGCATGCTTTGGTTCTCGCAGCCAGACGGGGGATTTAGAGAGCCTGTCTGGGACCGTAAGTGCCGTCTAGAATGCACAACAGCAAATATTGAAAATAATGAGAGCGAGTGGCTCGGTGGACTTGCAGATGACTCTCTGTATTCTGAACTCATCCCGGCTAAGGATGTTAAAGGAACATGCCACACAAACAGAGACACTGTGGTGCTGTGCAAGAAAATCATGGAGAAAAGAAAAGAGCACCAAGAGGCTAACTCCAACATATTCTCACTCTGACCTTGTCACATATCCTTTTACTCCATACTTTTGGTCATAGACTTTCCATTTCACTGCATCGGCCTTTTATTTTATTTTATTTTCCCTTTCACTTTATACGCTGTACGTTAACATAAACAAAGACCATGTTTTCTGATGAAAAATTATCTCCAACCACATAAATAATTCAATTCACATAAGCCTAACACACAGTCCTCTACTAATTATTGAGCAGCGGTGATTAGCCTAAATATCGAGATTCTAATTTAGTAGAGACAAAACTTTTTTTTCCAACTACGTGTAGATCAGTTCACAACCAGTTTGCCAGTTTGGCTCCACCCACAAAATACATCATTGCTGTTTGCAAACACAAAACGGGTCACCGTGCTTGAAGTTTTCAGATCAGGCCGAAGCCACTGAGCATCCACACGAGCGATCTTGGTACTCATAATTAGTTTTAGTTTCACCTGCTGCCCATTCTCAGAACCCATCGGCTGTATTCAGCATCTGACTTCCGGCAGATGGCGATACAGCCTCTGGGGGCAGACCCCCGATTTTTTGGCATTCCAGTTTGATTTGGGCAGAGGAGGCAAATTTCCGTTTCCGACTTCCCTTTATATATAAGTAAATATGCTGAACCATTGCGATGGATTCAGAGTTTGCAGTGATGCCAATTATGTTTCCACCTCGTTAGTTCACCGCGCGGACCATTTAACCTGGCAGCAACTGCAGCCGGCTCAAACGTGATTGGTCAATATCACGCGGACTACAAACAGCCTACAACCGGAAACCAGGGCTCTTCTGCTCTTCTTCTGGAGGCAAGATCTCCAGGGTTTGCCTACGACACCTCCAGGAGGCTAGACAGTGATCTCTGGCGTCCCAGAGACACTCCCCTAATGCCAGGTCTCACTGCTCCCCGCACCAACCCAACAACCTCCTTTACCTTACTTACACATGGCTTTCTCAGCCCAGACAGCACTGCCACCTTCAACAAACCCAGGCTCCGTTTATGCGAGCACCACGTAGTGACCATGCCAATACTACCTTTCCTAGCACATTCACCATACGTAGGATATATCAGCTGGGAACCATGAATGTTCTGATCTTTCCGGCAGATGTTGAAATATTGTCAGATATCACTGAATAATTTTATTAAATTGATTTAGACCTGCTCTGGGCCATAGATAAGAAGTCAGAGGATCACCAAATGGTTTATCTTCTGGGCACCATGCATATCTCTGCCAAGTATTATGGCAATCTGTCTGAAAACTATAATTATTTCAGTATGGGCTAAAACAGACACATTATTATAAGAGTACTCTAAATTCAAAGCAGCTTCAGTAGATCTGGTGCCATTTGGGAGTTAAAATGTGTTGATATAAATGTACAAGTTGGAAAATGTCAGCTTGAATAAACAGACTGTGAGACAGATGATGGTGTGAAACTCTACGGAGACATTTGCTTTGATCCAGACATTGATATTTAGGCAAAGGTTGGTGCTCCGTTACGTCAGATTTCCAAAGCCTATTTGGGTTATTCAGCTTAGGACACAAAATGGCACAAGTATAACAGTTTTCATCATTTTTGATCATCACGTAGCCTTATAAAACATGAAAGCCCCAGGAAAAGTGTTACCAACTGTTCTAGTCAAATATTAAAAGTCTCAATAGATGAAAGCCTTAGGTAGTCAGATGAAAGATTTAGGTGAAGTGTTACTATTTAATTTAAGTGAAACTTGAAACATACTGAAAGGAAGATAAACAGAGGGAAAAAAGGCATGAACTTGCCTCATCCATTTCCTCTCTGCTCGTGCCTGGAGGGGCTGACATGTTGAACCGATGGAGGAAAGGAAGGAGGAAGATGGAGGAGAGTAAAAGGAAAGACGGATGAGGCAGAGGTGGAAGAAAAGATGAAAGGAGGGGAGAGGAAAAGATCAGGATTAAGGGAGACGGGTAAAGTGGGACCGTGTTGAAATGAGGAGAAGAGGCAAATATAAAGGAGACAGAATAACAAGGAGCCATAAACAGAGGTAGGAGAACAGGAGAGAGAAAATATGAATGAGTGGAGCAGCCTGGTCACCAAGAGAAAATGTTGGTGTTGTACATTTCTGCAAAGAACAAATACGTTCATTTATATGTTTCATATACATAATATAAACATTTCTACAGTGATGTAGTAGATGAGCTGACTGTCACTGGGAGGTGGAGAGGATGGTGGATGGCATGTGAGCTTGGCAAGATGGCTGTCAAGCTGCAGACCACTGTTTGAGAGCAACCAGTCATCGCTGTGTTACCAGCGCAATTTTAGTCAGCAAATGGTGTTGCAGCTTTCAAGGCACTGCATGTGGGAGTTTTTAGGGACCCATTGCTGTTTTTCCTGTGGCATTTTAGGCACAGTCAGGGTCATGTAGGCACCAAGTGTAAATGTTTTTTAGGGACCTGTAGCTGTATGCTTTATTGCCACTAAATGCTGGTGTGTTTTGGGGAATCATTGCCATTTTTCTACATCCTTTAAGCCACCAAACAATGCAGTTTTTTAAGGGACCTATTGCTTTTTTTGTGCGGCTTTTTAGACACCAAATGTGGGTGTTTTTTGGGGGCTCATCACTTTTTTTCTACAGCTTTTTAGCCACCAATCATGGGTGTTTTGTAGCAACCCATCGCTGTTTTTCCAGCAACATTTTAGGCCCCAAATGTGGGTGTTTTTTGGGGAACCGTAGCTGTTTTTCCTGTGGCTTTTCAGCCACCAAATATTGGTGTGTTTTGGGGATTCAGTGCTATTTTTTCTGCAGCTTCTTGGCCACCAAACATGGAGGTCTTTTAGGGACTCCTGTTTTTCCTGCGGCTTTTCAGATAACAAACAAGGGTGTTTCATAGCAACCCCTCACTGTTTTTCCAGCAGCATTTTAGCCCTCAAACATGGGTGTTTTTCTAGAGCTCTATCACTGTTTTTCCAGCAGCATTTTAGGCACCAAATGTGGGTGTTTTTTTGGGGAACCGTAGCTGTTTTTCCTGCGGCTTTTTAGACAACAAACAAGGGTGTTTCATAGCAACCCATCACTGGTTTTTCCTGTGTTTTTTTAGCCAGCAAACATGGGTGCTTTTTAGTGATCTACTGTTTTTCCAGTTGCATTTTAACCCTCAAATGTGAGTGTTTTTAAGCAATCTGTTGCTTTTTTTTTCCAGTGGCATTTTAGCTCTCAAATATTAGTGGTTGTTTTTTTTTTACCTTTTTTTAATTTTTAGACACCAAACGCCTTTTTCAAGCAATTTGTTGCTGTTTATCTCGCTACTTTTTAGGTAGGCTGACCAAACGTCCTCTTTTGCCCGGACATGTCCACTTTTCACGTCCCATCCGGGGCGTCTGGGGGGTTTTTATAAACTGATGATAATGTCCGGTTTTCCGTGTGTTTGTGTGTGTGTGTTAGAGTGCGGCACGGGCAGCATATTTCTGTTATATAGCTGTAACAGGTCGGGCCGGGTTTGGTCAAAAATGTAGCTCTACATTTCTGACCAAACCCGGCCCGACCCGTTGGGTACCGTCGGGCTCGGATTGCCACACTCTAGTGTGTGTGTATGTGTCTCCTATAGGAGCCTATCTGAATTTCTGTCTTTGAGAGATATTATTTTGTAATATAACTGACTTTTCTATCCATACATATAAATTTTAAATATATTAAAATGATAAGGCATCTTTGAGTAAACTGCGAGTATCATTTAAGTAGGCTATGTCGTGGCCGGCCGAGTGTCCTCTTTTTTGGAAATCAAAATATGGTCACCCTATTTTAGGCAGCAAATGTGGTGTTTTGTGGGGATCCATCACTGTTTTTTTCTGCAGCCTTCAAACCAGCTTAAACAAATCTGCTACATGATAATGTACAAATATAATGTGTTTGTGGTTTGCAAAAACGTACAATGCCAACATTTTTTTTCTGGTGATTGGGTCGATTTAAGAGTGGAGTAGAATGAGGAATATATAGTGAGATGGAAGAAAGAAAAGAAAACAGGAAAGTCAAGGAAGATGTGAAAAAAGATATGCAGATGAGAACAGGGAGGGAAAGACTGGGAGAAGAATAAATGAGAGAAAAATGAGGGAAGGGGAAAACAGGCTAAAAATGAGGAATGAATGAAGATTTGAGGGGATGAGGTCATGGTGAGAGAGGGAAAGATGACATCAGAAACAGCAAATGTTTAAATGAAAGCTAAGAAAAGAAAAAGGCAAGAGGAGGAAAACAGAAACTGAGAGGACAGAAAGATAGCGAGTTATAGACGAGAAGAGGAAAGTGAAGAATACAGGAAAGAAACTCAACGGACAAAAAGGACCAGAGAGGAGGTGGAGACGAGGCGAAGAGTTGTTGGATAAGTGCTGCTTGTCAGTGTGAACCTTTGTTCTCCCCCGTGGCTCAGGACTGTGCCCCCCAAAAATCATCTGACAGCACCTCACCTCACACCACTTAACACACAATCACTGCTGACACACACTCGCACATACACACACATGCAACAAGAGCTGCAAAGTGAAGTCTTTTAAAATATTTATCAACTACCAGCTTTTTAAAACTTGCAAAAAACAACCATGCTTTCATTACGGGATCCTGAAACACACACACACACACACACACACACTCACAATCAGTGTAGCTGCACAGTGAAGTGACAGGACTCTGTGTTTGGACCAGGCGGCTACACCAAGATCACTGCATTAATACCAGACAGACAAGAGAGAGGAGGAGGAGGAAAGGAAAACAAAGAGATGAAGAGACACTAATGAGATGCAGGAAGAGAGAGATGGAGAGAACAAACGCAATATGGAGACACAATCCAGAGAGACGGGAAAGAGACGGATTCAAACAAAGACAGAGCAGGAGACGAGAAGAGGGACGAGATGAAGGGAGGACAGAAGCTGTTTTCATCTTTTATTCAGTTAGTTAAGGCTTCTTCTGTATCCATGTCCTCCCACACACACACGCACAAACACACACACCTTCACTCACTGTATGTTGTCTTGTAGACGACGATGGAAACTTCATCACAGTGAGGTGGTTGTACAAACCGTATTTGGGTTTCAGGCATGTTGAACTTTGATTAAATGGGTCGGTTTACCTCCAGTAGGATCTCGAAAATAGTTTGAGAACAGGATTTGAGGTTTGCATCTGTGAGATGTGGGAACTCTTTGTGCTCTGGGCAACCGAACTAATGAGCAGGCTGTCTGGCAGTGAGTCGATATGAATGCTGAAGTGACGTACTGTAAGTCAGCTGGCTGTGGGTAAAGAACCATCACTTTCGCTCTGACAAGTCAAAATAGTGTTGGCGCGTATATGCTCAGTAAAGCTGGATTCACATCTTCGTGTCGTCTTCCTTTTTTCTCTTTAAGAGCTTGTTTGTTTTTGTGCTACATTAGCTGTGTTTGCCAATAACTGTACACCTATATCACTCATGGTTCCTCTTGTGCTGGGAGAGTACCTGCTCAGATAAGGAGCTAAAAAAAAGTCCCTCAAAACCGCGTTCAAGGATCTACGATCACTCCTAGTTCTTGGGGTGCAGATACTAAAAGATGATCCTTATAACTATGAAACAGTCTCAAAACATCTGGTATGTTCCAGTAGACTAGCATGTCTGCTGTTAGCTTGCCACCTACAGTAGTTAACCTATATTATCAACCGGTCTCACTCGTCGAAAACCGTCGCTTGGGCATTGACTTCTGGTGTCAGACACCAATGAAAAAAGCCATCCTTTTACATCAGCATGATACACGGGACAACAACGAAAGTTAAGAGGGCGAAAAAGTCAGAGTAGGGTGGGCAGGAGAGGCGGTGGATGGGTCCAACAACCACTGACTTTTACCTGGGAGGCAGGTGTTTGCTTCCCATTTGAATGTAAAGCCAAACCCTTTTCTTTTTTCCTACACCCAACTACGTGTGTGTTGGCAAAATGTAACCATGTGTGTTTGTTGTTGAATGAAAAAAAAGTCAATTTGCGATGTTGTACCAATGTAGTGCATTTATTTTGAAAGAGACTGTATGCAAACTGTACATTTCCTGTGAAAACAGAAGTGTCAAACAGGCTGAAGTTGACACGGCGTCCCAGAACGTCAACAACCAACACACCCAGGGTACCCTGGACGTCATATGTGGACGTGGAAAGTCCATGACCAAACGTCGATATGTGACGAGGTCGGAGTGAGAATGTGTTGATACTGTAGCCTGTAAGTCATCCCTAAACCACTGAGCATCTATACAATGCTTATTTTGAGAGGATGCCACTTTTAACCCTTTTCCTCCAACATGAAACAGCTTCTATTTTGCAAATTTAATTTTAACCCAAAATAAGTTTGTTTGGAACGCTTAATTTTTAAGGAAAAAAAAGTGAAATATAAGGGCCCTTTCCATTTAGCCTGGTGCTCCACTGACTGGTGAGCTTTAATGCTGCATTTCAAAACACTATCCAGTTAAAGGTGGTGAAACCAGAGCAGAACTGGTTCCAAGTTGGTGGAAAAGGGGTATGAGGTTCCAAGAATCCTAAACAACACAAGTTCAGGAACCAGTTAATCTGATGGAAAATTGGAGGTGACTAAGATGTCATTTGTGTGCTGAAAACCCTCAAACATTATGTTGAGATACAAAAACACATTATATCAGGACCACTGCCTCCGTTACTCTAGAAAATTAATTTAATAATTTAATTAATTTAATTTAATTTATGTAACTGCACCAACCTAAAATCAGAGTTGTGTGTTTTTTATCAGGTGGCAGTGAAGCTGAATCTCTGCTTCCATATTTGGTATATTTTTCTCATAGTAGTAAGGTTTTTAAAATATACTGATGGTTGTGTTATGATGTATCAGTATGATCCTGTGAGAGCTCCGCAGGGTGGAATCAGAGTTTATTTTAAAAAACAGCGAATCAAGGAGGGATGAAATGATTGAGCCAAGTGATCCACTCCTCTCACAAAAACAACATCATTTGCATTCAGAGTTCAATATGTGCAAATGTCAGCGACACCCAGGTTGTTTTTACTTAAACGTGCCCTGAAACCAGAGCTGTACTGTATGTTTCTTTGTCTGAGAGTTTAACAGAGTGAGTCGAAGTATGTTTGAGGGTCTTTCCTGCCATTGTGTTGAATGAAATTCCTCCAGCAGAGGGATATTGTGGGGAAAGGCTCTCCTCATCGCCTCAGCAGGAAACCTCTGCCTGCTGGGGATTTGACTAATGGCTGTATTGTTGGTCAGGGCTGCAGGGGAGACGTCGCTCTGTTCTGCTCAACATGTTCAGTTCTCTTTAATTTCTATTCTTTTTTTGTTTTGTTCTGTTCCCTTGTGGTGCTCTTGGACTTCTAGCTTATTGTGCATTTTGACTCTTTGTCTGGACACAAATGACCACACTCAAATGATTAGGGGCTATATTGTCACATATGTGCAAAGGAAAGAACAGTGCACCGATACATAATTTGGGAATCCATGAAAAGTTTGGCCTCATGTAGGCCACCATTCAGATTTTTAAGGTGCTGCCATTGTCTATAATCCTAAATGACTGAAATCCTAAATGCACCAAACTGACGGATAATCACAAATGATCTGTCTGCTTTTATGCAACGACTCTGTCCTTGTTCTTATATCTTGTTTTATCTGCAGAACAGATGCGTGCTGTATAAATAGACTTGAAAGACTCTATATACGGAGCAGGTGAACATCGGATCCGTTTTGCTTTACACAGTGATGAGTCAGACAAATTAGACATGGATTTTGCAGAAAGGAAAGGTAAATTTGTGTTGAAGGTGAGGGTGGTTGTCATCTACTCACTGTGTGTATTTATACGCTTCCTTTTTCAGACAGCACAGCAGACGTCATGGTGAAACAGGGGCCGTTCAGCCTGGATGACCCCAAGGATTACAGCGTGGATGTGCGCATCAGTGACGGAGGGCGACCCATCCAGACCAGCATCACCAAACTGACTATCAAGGTCAGTGTGTGTTTCACGTGTGGGGGTTGTGATGTACTAAACTGTTTGAGGGCAGAGAAATGTTAAAATCATTGCACGGATGATTGCACTGTAATACTGACTGAGTGACTGTTTGTTCTGTCTGTTTTAGTCGTGTCGCTGTGATGCCAGGCGGATTCCTACGCAGTGCAAAGCTGGTGCTCGGAGGATGGGAGTGAGCGTCCACGCCCTGATAGCCATTCTGCTCTGCATACTGACCATACTGGGTACGTTTAAGTTTCTTTATTTCCTTCTCTCCCTTTCCTCTTTCCTTTCTTTGTCTCTATGTTTTGGTGGAAACGTCTTTGCTGAGGTTTTCTGCACAGCTCCTCTTTTAGAGATCATGTGTCAGGGTTTTCATCAGGGTGATGATGATCCTTTTTGTCTCGCTAAGAGTGCCTGAAGAACTTTTCTTTTCAGTGACCATTTGTTCACCTTGAAGGGGGACTCTAATGTACACATCAAAGTCTTTTTCCAGGTGTTTGGGGGTATTACTGCACCTGTCAAAGAAGTTGTATAAAGCCTTTTCGTGGCTCCAGAGGGAGCCATGTTAAAGCTAATAAATTGCCTCAGGTGATGTCACTTGAGTCCCTGTCAGTTGGGGCTGAAGACTACAAGTTTTAAAATGAAAAAATAAATCTGTGTGTGGAGGTAAAAAGAAGTGAGCTTACCAGATAGCTGTAGCCTGCTCCTCATCTCTGCCGCATGCTAGAAGCTCAAGGTTACATTTACTGCTATTAGCATCACACACACTCTCTGATAGACCTGTCAGTACTGGTCGAGTTGCATTGTGGGTAATTCAGACACCAGGCTTTGACCAGGAATCAGGGCATGAAATAAAAAAAAAGTTGATATCTCTAGTTTTCGTGCTGTATCAGCTTTTAGAAAACTGTCAGTCTGACAGTGTTACAGGAGTGCAATGATCAGACCATGCAGTTTAAGTCCAGCTCAGACCAAAGACTCAAAATGAGAGGAGGAAACAGGAAACTACTTGCAATGCATTGTTCTGCAACGTTCAAAAGACCTGCTGATTCACACTAACACACCTAGATGAGATGGTGTATCATCTCTAGTCAACAACTCCGTACTTTTGTCCTGTTTTCCAGCTTTTCAGACTTATTTTGTGGCTGAATATAATTTGTAGGTTCTTAAAATATGAATGAGGATAGTGATAGTAAGATACTGGCTACAGCTGCATTTGTGGTAGTAATGAAATGGTGAGATAAACAAAATGACATGTGACATAAATACATAATAAGACGCACAACCCTGGAGACAATTCGGGTAAAATAACACAAGCTATGTTTCCATCCAAAAGTGATTCGAATCATTGGGAAATGTGCATTAAAAGAAAAATGAATCCTGTGTGTTTCCATTAAATGTATGGACTTTGGTGAAATCTACGAACTCTGGAAACAAAACAAGTCTCGCATTCTTCTTCTTCTACATTTTCTAGCGGTTGGCAACCAGCTTGTAAATGCATTACCGCCTTCCCGACTCGGAGTGTGGATATCACCATGGAGAGAGGTGCGCTACGTCAGACTTAATTCTAACATAACTGTTTCCATCCCCCGTTTTGCGAATCAACGTTTTTTCGAATCACTCAAAACCCAGCTAAAGGGAGCATATTTTAGTTTGTGCGAATCAGGGGATTTTAATTCTAATTTTGGCGTTTCCATCATAATTTTCCGATGCGATACTTCTAGATGCGCATCTAAACAGGCTGATGGAAACATGGCTAATGTCTTTACTGGTCAAAAGGCAGGTTCGGTACACAGAAGGAAAATCGGGGGGGCAAACAAATCTAATAGGGATGAGGCAGAGTCAATCAACAGGCTAAATCCCCCCCCCCCCAAAAAAAAGGACACAAGGAAACAAAAGGCTAGAATGCTAGACACACAAGGAGCAAAGATGAACTGGCACTGAGAGAAAACAAGACACACACTAAATACTGTGGTGAGGGGAAGGATAACGAGACACAGGTGAGGCTAATCAGGGCGGGACAGACAATCAGACACAGGTGAGGTCATCAGAAGGGAGGGAAAACACACAAGGGCAGGAAGTGAAGTGATCAGAAACGAGAGGAGACGTGAGTTTCAAAGTAAAAACAACATGAATGAAATAAAAAACATAAGCTAAGAAACTTGAGCTGCGACACCAGCACATCGTGAGGATGGAAACAGAGGGCTCAGTGGGGACGGAGCACCTGCTACAGCAAGCAAACACACAGTCTGCGGCCATTTTGACTTGACCTGCGGACTTCACTACAAATGACACGCTTTACATTCTAAAACCAGCTGCTGGCGATCTGACCAGCTGAGTCACAGGTGACACCATCAGCCAGCTTGAGTCAAGCTCAGACCGGCCACTTCACACCGCTGCCATTTTTCTTTGAAACGCTCTAAATCGATTTTGTCTCATCACAAATCTTTGGTCTGAACTGGGCGTTAAGGGTTCTGTATGAAATATTCAGTGCATTACTACAACTGCAAACCCCTATTTGCTATGGTGGAGCGATGGAGTCCTGAGCACTGAATGTCACGCTCCCTCTGTGTGTTGTAATCTGAGCTTCTCTGTGGTTTGTTGTGGTAAGACAGTCTGGCTGCTCTTGCTTATTAGTGCACGTGTGGATCCCAGTGGCTGCTTCATTGCCGCTGCTATGCACTGTGCTCTGTGGCTGTTACTGCTGATATCAGGACAACAATGTCATGGAAGCATAGCGCCCACCCTCAGTTCCTCCCTGGGTAACCCTGTTAGCTCTGTCAGCACTGTTGCCATTGTTTGGAGAGCTCTCTCTGGAGTTAGCATCGTTAGCTGCTGATCGTACGGCACAGCAAGAAGTATTCATGTGGAAAACATGGTGTTGCATGAGATTGTAACCTGTTACCTTTGACACCAGAGGTCCAGCCTCACATCCTGTGTCTGATTTTGCTGTGTTAACATGACTAAACTGTAGCAACACTGCTGTGTCAGTGTTCAGATATCGTAGTTTTATTAAATCAGTCAACTTCTAAAACATTCCCATTAAAATGTTTGCAAGATTTTGCACTATTGTGTGAAGTCAGTACTTTGTTAGGCGGCAACAGTCTGTTGACAGCAGCTGAAAATAATCTTTGTCTCTGACCTCCACTGGTTTAATTCAATTTCCCAGCCTCAAGGCGAAGGTGATGGGTGTCAGAGGTGAAAACTGAACCCAGAGAGGACAGTAAAAACACTGCTTCTCACTTTGGTTCAGAGTTAAGTCTTTCCAAAGCACTGCTTCCTGTTTACTGTGCAGACACCTATTTTAATCTGATCCTAAATGATCCTGAACTCTGATTTTATGTTTTTGTTTTTTTTGTGGCTGAAAAGTAGGAAATCTGTTGGAAGTAAACAGAGCAGAGTCACAATCAAACATGAATGTATTCCAAACAGGCAGGAAAAATAAACTGCATCACTTCCTGTGTGGCTCTGGGTTTGTTTAGGGTTTACCAAACACTAATATACAGGGACAATCATGAAATGTTTGTGGTTTGAGTCAGTGAAAGAGAGCAGTAAACAGACATTTAGGAGAAAATGTGGGTTGTTTGGAAGTCTTGACAGTCTGTTAACAAACAGGTGCAAACGTACTCTCTTCAATCCGCTGAGTTTTACCCTCTGAGAGGAAATCATGAAGATGGCATCAATGATGGATGCAAAACGTCGCCGGCACTGGGTGATTGGGGCATGTGCACAGCAGACTCACTTGCCCTTGCTTTGCAATAAATAAGGTTTGTGTTTTGTGGGGAGCCCTCCCCCCTCCCTTTGTTGTTGGTTTTATGAATAATGCAGCGACGGATGTGGAAATAATGCCTGCGGTTGTGAGCTCAATATTCTCTTTGATACCTTCGCCCCCTGCTCCTTTTTTTTCTGGGGAAAAAGAGACACTTGTCATGTTGGATGAGAGGCACGTCAGAGATAGTTGGCCAAACAAGAGGGATCTGGGATGAGAAGTGCTGAGGAAGAAAGGCAAAGAGAAGAAGAACTTGAAGATAAAGAGGGACGGAGGCGGAGTGACAGATGGATAAAAAAAGAAAACCTTATATCTCGCCTTAGATATGGGAGGTGGAGAGGGGTGAAACGGGCACACAGACGAGAGGCGAGTCAGACGGGGAGCTGAGGTGGAATGAGAGCGACTGAGTGACAGAGCGAGACAGAAAGAGGTTAAAGAAGAGAGACGCCGAAGAGGAGAATTGTGGGAAAAGCAGCAGAAGAATAGGAGTGGTAATGAGGAGAGTTTATCAGCTCTTTAGGTGCCGTCTGCTTATCAAACACCGCCAAACACTCAACCTATTAACTATTAATACACTTCTTCACTATCGCGCCTTTTCCCCTCCGTTTTTCCTTCATCTCTCTCTTCCTCTTTCTCTTTCCCTCTGGGTCTCTCCCTCTGCCTCCCTCTCTGTCTCTCTTTCTCTTTATCAAACACCCCCAACACAGGCCAGATTAACTATTTAATGCACTTGTCATTATCTGCCAGGGCCCAAAGCAATTTACCGTGCTCCCCATTCACAGACGCATTTTCTCACCAGAAGTCTGGTTTGACACACGAAAAGAAATTTTTCTCAGTCGTTTTCCTACAAAGAAAGGGCTTCTTCTTCTCTTTTTTTTCCTCTTTTCTCTCCCCTCTAAGTCTGATATCTCCAGAGCTTATTAAACTGCAGAGCATGTGTTGTAAAAGATTAATCTGTTGGTTTCCCAGGCAAACTTAAATTAGTCCCGCTCGCCCTCGACTAAAAGGCATGGCTAATGCTGCCCGTCCGCTGAGAGAGAAAGAGGTTCATATCGGGACCGAGGCTCGGGGCCTAATCTAATGTCAAATGTATCCTCCTTCTCCTCATCTGTCTCCTCTCTTGATTTCCTCAGCCAAGACTTCTCCCGATTCCTTCACTTCCTCCTTCCTTCAGCCTCTTCTTCTTATTTATTTCCTTGTATTCTTTGCTTCCTTTCTCCTGTCTCCTTGTCCTAATTCCCTCATCTCTATGGCCACTGAAATTCAGGGGTTACACAAGAAAAAGAAAAACTTTGTCTTTTTCCACGCTGTCTTATCTCATTTCTGAACTTTGAGAGTAAGTTTCGACAAATGGAACCCAACAAAGACAATGCAGAATGGTTCACTGTCGTCATATAACTTATAAGTCTGTATTTTGTGTCTCTATTGTCTAAATCCCTTGTATTTCTTTGACCTTGCCTTTTGGTGCTTTTCCCAGTTCCACAGCTTTGAGCTTGAAACACACATTATGATTGCTGCACCTATTATCGCTCGGATTTGGGCGTTACGACAAACCAAGGAAGCCTTAATGCCAGTATGTTGACAACCAGGAGATAAAATCACACAGTCTGGTGTTCAAGAGTTGCCACCTGCCATTCTCATTAAGATTATTTCAAACAACCTTTCTGGCTCTGAACTGTTTGTGTCACATGAAAGTTTTTAAATGTACAGACCTCCTCGCCCACATTGCTACAAACCAGCTTCTGATAAATACCCATTTGTGGTTTCGTACAGGAACACACAATGATCCCTGCTCTCATGGGATTACCAGTGATTCTGCTAATATCAAAAGTCTACCTGTTGTCCAGTGCATTTTCTCATTTCTTTAAGCTTCATTCTGACTGATAATAATGTAAATTCTGTAATACAGTAATATTTTCTGAGATAGTTGTCGTTCTACGAAAATCTAATACCATTGCAACCTTAATGTCCACAGCACAACATGAGGCTCAGGAAAATCCAGACAGCACTGTAGAGGGTTATAACTGCTTCAAAATAAAACTGAATCAATATATAAAAGAAGCTGGCCCCTCTAAGACTGCATAGTACAAATATAAATTGCCTCCAAATAACATTTTTTTTCTTCAAGCCTGTTGCTCTTTCTGAACACTATTAAATGATGAGACTTTAAAGGAAAAACACATTTAACAGCTTCTAAACTGCATTTAATGGGCCAAACACACTCAAACAGACTCACTCAAGTCACGCACTCACCAAACCAGGGCTTTACAGCAGACTAGTCCAAATTATTTGAGTAGTTTATTACTAAAGCTACAGTTACAGCTCGTGAGATGGAGATCCTCAAATCGTTTTCCAGACAGATGCCGACAGCCGAAGTGCCAGACTCGAGGCTTCAAAACAGAAGTCCACAAACCAATTGATTACATCATAGTATCCATTATTTTTTGTCTATGCTCCTAGTCTACCGCCCCTAAAGAGGATGACCTCATTTATCAGTGCTTTCCAGGGCCATTACAAATCAGTGTTACAATAAGAAAAACCTTTCCTGATCCGGCCCTGCTCTTGCTAACTTTTGGTCAGGCTTAGGCGCAGACTAACTTGATTATGTGTTGGAAAAGGTCATGCTTTGGGTTTGAAATCCTTTTCCCTCTGCAGAGTTCGTGGCTACTTCCATCTTTACACCCAATGTGACAGAAAAGCTTACCAATGACTCGCGAAGCGACATACAGTATATGACTATATGACTGTTGAGTACCAGCGATGGGCACACTTACTTATGGCTGCAGTTTTAAACATGTGTTTAATGTTGTGAAACAGTGGCAAATACAAAAACTACTTGGTTAGGGTTAGAAAAATGATTATTTGGATTATCTTGGGTAAAAGTCCTGTGTTTGTTTAACTCATCTACCACCCTGACCACCTCCATTCGTGGTCGCTCCTCATTTTATGCCACCTGACTTCTTCCTTTGCTCCCATAATGATTACTAAAGCCACTAGAAGTGGAAACTACTTGCACAGATGACCTATACAGCTGTTTTTTGGGTGAGAGCAGACTGTTGCTCCTGATGGACAAACAAGAGTCCCAATTCCTGCAGCTGTTAGAGGTCTTTGTCACTTGAACATAAATGACGGTTTGGGGAATTTTCTTGTGACTTAAAGCTCTTATCCTACATTCTTCTCTTACTTTGTTTCCCATATCCACCCCCCTTTTCTCATTTTTTTCTCAATTGTTTATTTCTTCGTCATCTGCCAGGTCCAACTTTCCTTCCCTTTCCTTTCTCTCTCACCCCCCTTCACTTTGTTTTCTCACACTCATTTCCACTTCCCCTCTTGTATTTACTGAATATGGCTTCCTGTTTCTGATGCTCCCCTCTCTTTTCTTCTCTTGTGTTTGTCTCTGGCTGAGTAGATTCATCTGAGGTTTTCACGCTCGAGGCGAACGTCTCAGACACCTTAAACCATCCGCTCCTCATTTACTCCCCTCATTTTTGCTCTGTTTTCTAGTCTCAATCCCTCGTTAGTGTTCCACTTTCCTCACTTGTTTCTTGCCCCCGTTCTTTGTTTTTTTTTTTTTCTTCATGTTTCAGTTTTCTTGGCCTAATTTTCTCTCATGTTTTTAAGTTTAAAGAACTGTTGGCTCACCAAGAAATATGACAGGACGATCTGTGCTTGTGTTCTGTCCTCAATTTTTACCAATAACTATGAATTTCTTTAAAAACAGACATACAGCTCTCAAATATTTGTCCTAAGCTCATCTCTTGTTCCGTTTTGTTGACAGCTGCACCTTTTGTCGAAAATGGCCAAATCATTTCGACATTATCTTAACTTGTGTTACAGACACAGCTGAATGTGCCATCAAAGAGGATTCACAGAATGAATCTGTCCTAAAATAAACTTTCCTCTGCTCTTTCAGTCATAGTGATCCTGTTTGTGATGAGGAAACGCTACCAGAAGGATTCACTGGCCAGTATGAAGAACAGCGGCGAGATTCATGAGCAGCTTGTCACATACGATGAGGAGGGAGGAGGAGAGATGGACACTAACGGGTATGTAGATGAAAAATTGAAAGAAAAAAAAACATAATTTGAAGCACAGAATTAAAACCCTATTTAACAGTAACACAACTTATTTCTATTCTCATTTTATGCCGTCTTTGTTATTGTTTCTCTGTATTGACATTTTACTTTTATTATTTTGCACTTTATTTCCTAGAAAACTACACACTCTGTTAACTCGCCCCATTTGCAATATTCATTTTCTTTGCCGCATCTGTCAATTTGGTGACCCATTTTACCCAAAAGAAATCATTAAAGTTTAATTGCCATCTAATCTTATCTATATTTTAATAGTATCAAAACCATAAACATTTACTTAAACCATACAAAATCCCTATAAAATATCCATAATAAGTGCATCAAACTGTTTGCTGTCAAAGGATTTGATGGCTGGGTAAAGCAGTGAATGTGAAGATTGGATAAGAACGTAAACTAAAATTATTGCTGACATTTCTGTTCTCATTCTTTCCGAATGACTTTCATTTTTAAAAAGATGAAATTGCACTTCCTAGTTGTGCACTGAATATTATATCTTATAATTTTAGGTTGTGTTTTTATTCCCTCTAATAGCACTTTATCACTATTATTGTCCTCATTTTGTCATATCTAGGACAAATATGAGACAACAAACATGACACAGTTGATACAGTTCAGTTCAGTACACATTAAAACAGTTACTTATATGTTTCCATCCGGGGAAGTTGTGGATGATACCAGCAGAACCGATCCTTACCATCACCATTTTTCGTCCCCCCTCTGTTGGGGAACGTAGCACACAGACGAACTATGGAATGTTTGTTTTAACTGTCACATGCTATAGTGATGATTGGATCTTTAAGCATTTAAAAACATTTATGACTTTCAACTGGATTACAGAAACTGCAAAATCTTTTCCCTCACTTGGAGAAACACTTGGCAGAGAGTAGTACCAGTGCACTCTGGCAGCACTACACCCCTGCTCTTGCCTGACAAGGACTCAACGCTCAAAGCTGCTATTTTTAGATATCTCACGGAGGGAGATACTCTCTCCGGACAGTTCGTTTTTTGTTCTGAAATGTCAACAGGTTCTCATCATATATCACCGCTTTGTCAGTGGACTTTCAAGTCTAAGAATTAAGCGTTAGGTATCCTCCTGAGTCTGCTGTTGACATTTCATCATAGTTTGGGTCTACGTTTATACAGGAAGTGAACACCAGGCTCTTGGGTGAAAGTCCAGGGTTTGTTTGACCCGCTCAGCTCCTTATATTACAGTGTCACTGGCTGCATTTCAAACTCACACTGTCTAGCTGCATATTATGGCGCCATGAAAGGTGCCATCCGGCTGACCAGCAGCATCTGTGGCTTCTGTGTCTGATGCCAAAATCAATGACAAGGCAGCAGTATTTGACGACTTCAGAATAAGAATGGGCTGGAAATACTGGCTTGCAAACCCCGCTCTGTGGACAATAGATGAGCTGCTGTATCATTGTTAATGAGGAAATACAGCAAAAGCTGGACGGAGCTGTGAGTAATAACCACACCGCCTACATTTAGGAGTAATCTCTGTGGTAGAAACACTGAATGGATCTTTTGGTTCTAAAGGTACTATCCTGAAAGTTTAGGGTGGAAATGTCTTATGACTGCAACTCCCATGATCCTGTTTTTACATGAGGAGTTATCATCAACAGTTATCAGTCAGTTAACACACAGTATTCCTCTCTCTTTCAGCTACGACGTCTCAATCCTCACTTCTGCTTGCAACGATGGCTCCCTGCTCCGTCACCCTGACCACCACCCCCACCCCTCTCTCTACGCCATGGTGCAGAAATCCCAACACCACGCACAACCCACCGCATGTAAGGGCGACATGGCCGTGATGATCGAGGTGAAGAAAGACGAGGCGGACCACGACAGAGATGGCTTCCCATACGACACTCTCCACATCTACGGCTACGAGGGACCCGAGTCTTTAGCCGGCAGCCTCAGCTCTCTGGAAAGTTCCTCCACCGGCTCGAACTTGGATTACGACTTCCTGAACGACTGGGGGCCAAGGTTCAGGACCCTGGCCGAGCTGTACGGTGTGGACGCACCTGACTACTACCATCAATACTGATGGAGACCGTCTGCTGATAAGCATATGTGATGCCAAAATACATACACAGACACACATAAAAAACAGCCATAGGAATAACCTCACACACTCACACATAGCCAAAAGCATGCAGGAAATAAACATGTTCACACACACACACACACACACACACACACACACACACAGAACCAGGCTTTGATGCCATTTTGTTTCTTTGTGAGAGCATCAAACTCCAACAAGCTCCATCAACTATAGAAACGAGATTTTGGAGAGCTCTTTTTTTCTCATGACGTGGTGCCCTCTGCCTCCTCCTCCTCCTCCTCCTTCTCCTCCACTGAGGAGATGTTGGAAAGATTTTTAAAGTAACACCAGGACATGACGCCATAGGAGAAAGTGAGAACTAACTACTTCACAGATTTGCAAGATTGTTGATGACAGCGTGAGATCCACACCACAAGGATGCTTTTTGTTCTGTCACAGTGTTGTGAAGTTTGACATCAGAACCCCTTTTATTCCACCTGAGAAGATCTGGAAGTCCAATCAGATGAAGCTTCACTGCGAGTCGTAGCCAATCAGAGTTAAACTTGGATAATTGATGGGTTAATCAGGTCACTGCTGGCCAGCGATGTTACTCAGTAATTCAGATTCTTTATGTCCTTTTGCATTTAGTTCATGCAGCACCATTTTGCATCCCCCTTTTTACCACCAGTGACTGTACTGCAGAGTTTTGTATGCACATGTATTCATCTACATATACCTGCCAATGATGCATATTTCTTAATGAAAAGAAATAAACTAACTCTGGATAATTATTTGCCACACTACGCTGTTATCAAAATAACTCAGTTGACTGTTGGTTTCACACGGTACACAAACAGCGGTTTCCAGGTGAAAGTCCGGAGTTTGTTTAATCCAACCGCTCCATGCAGACTTTCTAGCTTCTTATACTACAGTTGATTGTAGGGTCAAAAATGCAGCTGCCCGATGTGCCTCATACTGCCAGTAAAGTGATCCGAATCTGATGCCAAGAGCCACCGACCAAGCGTCGGTATTTAACAAACTGGGACTGAGACCAGGTTGGCACAAAGGCTGCATATACCACAAAAACTATACTTAGGGCCCGTCCCAATACCCCCCCCCTTAGCCCTACCCCTACATTTGCGCATTCCTGCGAGGGGTAATGGTGTCCCAATTCCTTTTTGCGTGTAGGGGTAGGGGGCATAACGAGGGG
The DNA here is from genome assembly GCF_011397635.1 of Epinephelus fuscoguttatus. Classification (NCBI taxonomy): domain Eukaryota; kingdom Metazoa; phylum Chordata; class Actinopteri; order Perciformes; family Serranidae; genus Epinephelus; species Epinephelus fuscoguttatus. The sequence goes on from NC_064767.1 coordinate 4,386,950, forward strand.
TAGTGGGTATGAAACTAGCCCTTCGGAGCGAGGGATTTCAGATGCTTTCAGATTCAGTCTTGCCAGTGAGGGGCAGACATCGCCATGGCTACCACCGAGCAAGAGACGGGGAAAAAAGTTCATACATAGCTAACGTTACCATCGTCAGGTTGCTCGTTAGCTAGCTAGTTCGCACTATCTGGTGTCTGTCATCTGTCCTGTTCTGCAAAACTGTTGGACTTTTCACATTACGATAACACGCCAGCTAGTATAACTATGCTGCCTCATAATGTTAGCTCGTTAGCTAGCTAGCAGAAGTCCCCTGTCGTCTGTCGTTCATCAAACGAAGCATGATGAATACAGCAAACGTGATCGGTAGGATGAACTCAAATGGAGACTCCATTGTAGATGCCGGGTGGAAATGTAGATGATTTGCAGCTTCCTGTTTAAAATAGTTACGTATGTGTGAACGTAACCGACGTGGTGACGTAGTGAGTGGTGTCCCAGTTCCTAGGGAAAGATTTCTACCCCTACCCCTCGTTGCTTCATTTTGAGGGCAAAGGGGTAGTGGGCAAGGGGGGTATTAGGATTGGGCCTTAAAAAGTATGCATGATCTTATTCAAATGTAAAAAATTAAACATCAGCTTATCATCTGCATATGAGCTTATTAAGATATAGTGACTAACATTGGAATTTTAATATCAATGGAAGTTTATTTCTGTGCTACTGGGGATGCAAAATGGTGCACGTTAAAACAACTTGTTGATTTTAGATTTTTGACACTTTTGTCATCTCTTTCATACTGATGCCTGTAATCTTTTCCAACCTTGATGGTTTTTTTTTTTTTTTTCTTAGATAATTAACAAAAGGGCCATAAACACGGCAAGAGGAGGGTGATTTTATTTTTGATCTGAGGTTCATTATTTGATTTGTAAATATGTTCGCTTGGGGGAGGGTTATTGTTTGAGGTGAAAAACTTTGAGCAGCCCCCAAGAGTTTTAAGTCAAAGAGGTTTGAAGTGTTTGATCACAGCCAGATGCCGGTTGTGTTTGCTTTATCTGAAACAAAGTCGCTTCTAAGGAACTCTGGAAAACTCACGCTGTTTACTAGTCTGTGATATCCCGTAAGTTATTCTGTGAAATGTTTCCTTCACTGCAATATTGCAGCAATTTCTGACATGAAATCAGTTTGACCAGCTGTTAAAAAAGGTTCAGATAACCTGCACAAAAAGTTGCAATTCTTTAAAGGAAGACATCTTAAAAAAAAGCCTGTTTTCCCTCTTTTTGTTTTCTGAAACCATCCAATATGTCCGAGGAGTCATTTTCTAAGAGAGTCATTTTGTCCATTTTCCCAGTTATCATCAGCTCTGAGGAGAGAGAAGATGACACACGGACTGGAAGGAAATGGCTCCGCTGTGGCTCAGACAGAATTACAATGTGTTCCCAGGTCTTATTTGACAGAACCTATCATCACAGTTATTGTTGAGATGAAAGCCCAATTCTCTGCGGCCTACTAGAACAAAAGTCATTCAGGCAACTCAGGAAGCAGCAAGTGGCAAAAGCAGCCAGTAGGGCCGCTGTGATGGCTCAGAGGTGGCCTGAATAACTTTAACCTCTCATCCTTTCTGGCTACTGTCGGGTCACAAACTCTCTGATCCAACATTTTTACGATCTTTAGATGATTTTTAGCATATTCACAGGAAAAAAGAGCATTTTGCTCATTCATAAACAAAGCTTCAATCTTTGGACTGATCTGAAAGTATTCCTTTACTGTAGTTTGTTTGATCTTACAATAAGACAAACTTAGAAAGGCTTATTGACTTTCTCTTTTTAGTTATTAGTTCCAGGATTAGTTTGTTCCAAGATACACAACACATGGTCATGGTATAAAGAGGACAATCCACCAAGAAGCAAACAGCGGTCCACAAAAACACACTCCTTGGAGCCAAACTCATCCTCACTGAGCTTTTTTTTTTTTTGGATAACCAATTTTTTGTGGATTATGGCAGCAAGTAATGATTATTCAATCTGCTGGTTATTTTCTTGAATATCTGATCAGTTGTTTTACCTATAAAATGCCCAAAAATGTGAAAAACCCCATGACAGTTTCAAGGTGAGCCCACAGAGATGAAGATGCTGGCTTATTTTATTTGACCAAAAATGCAAAACCCGAAGTTTACAATGAGAGGAAATAAAGAAAAATAAGCAGCAAAACTGTTGCATGAGAAGTGACCAAAATGCTTAATGGATGAGCAAAATAGTTTCCAGTTAGTTGCCGCCACAGTTGTGCTGTGGGTTTTCCCTTGCATAAATACTTTCTTTTTATCCATTTGGGTTGCCAGTTCTTAAGCACCCACTGAAGACAAAGATCCATTTTGCTTTGCATCTTGTATCTTGACGCAGGAGGTGTTTGTGGTCAGGTTTAGGCAACAAAACTACTTGGTTAAAGATCTACTGTGTAAGATTCAGGGGGATTTAGAGGCATCCAGCAGTGAGGTTTGCTCTGATGTAAAAAAAAAAAAAAAATGAATGTCCTTATCTGGAGCCAGTGGTTGGTTTGTGAATTCTGGGCTACTGTAGAAACATGGCGATGCAACATATCCTAAATCCAACACACTGGACATACAACGTAACAACTGACTAAAATCTTATGTGACAAACATTGATCTCCTGGGTCAAAGTCCTGTGCTTGTTGGACCCATGTGCCCTTAACAGACTTTCTTGCTCTTCATACTATGTCTCTTGCTCTTATCATCTAATAATGATGTGCATGGTTGGGTTAAAAACTCTGTGTCTCATTCCAACACTAAACAATGCATTGTGCATCTGTATCTGACACCAAGGGTCACTGACGAAGTTTTTTGACACCCTGGGTGCAGGACCCAGCTGCTTTGATAATATTGAGGACATGCTGTTTATTCGCTTTTTAAGTTATCAGGAACAACTGCTCACATGTACTGTCTGACCCCTGACTATCTGGGAGACAGCTGTCGAGAAAAGAACTATTTATCACCAACACAGTAGCATTTAAACAATACATTCAGATATTTTGGCTTATGGTCTAAATGGAGGCTCTGGAAATAAATCATGGCTTGTGCCATTAGAAGGTCATTTATAAAAGGTCATAAAGGTCAGTAGTGACAACTAATAAAGAATAGGTGGTGCCCACTCCTGTTAAAATAGGTGATATTTAAATACGTACAGACGCAGCCACGTGTCCTCAGGACAGTCCCTTTGTTTTGTTTTTATAAATCTAATTTTTCATTCCATTTTACCAGTTACAGTTTATTTGTTCTCCTTTTTATTCTGTTTTGTTTGGACTTGTACTTGTTTCTTTAAGACTCCGGCCCTTGTGGAATGCCATTTGATAAACGCTGGATACAATAGCTGGAAGCCCTCGCAATGCTTTCCTGTTGGCTTCACATGTATACTTAGAGCAGCCAGTTCCTCCACATCACTCTCAGTCTGTCTCTCGTTTGGCCTCGCCGTATCTCCACCACACCGCCTCTCTCTCCGTCCTCTAATCAGCTAAACCAAACACCAAAGTTAACTTCCTGTCCATCTGGGGGGTTGCTCCCGCCCCTTCCTGTCTGTGTTATCTCTCCCCCGAGCCAACACATTGTGCTCACTTCCCGTTAGCCCGGCCTGGGAAACAACCTTGGAGAGGAACAAAAAAAAAAAAAGGAGCGAGGCAAGGAGAAACATGGGATGACAAGAAACAAGAAAAAAAGAGAACAATGTGGAGCAGTGATGAGTTTTCCAGCTGAACAGAAACACTTAAGAGCAAAAGATGTGCGTGATGAAATGCCAAGACACACACGCAAGTGGTGTTAACATCCTGTTATCCTGGCATCTTTGTGTGAAGCAACACTGGGCGCAACATTCAGAAATCAATAAAGATTAGCCACGGCTGAATCTCTGAATTGATGATAGGAAACTCTTTACTTTGTTGCCTCCAAGTGGCAGAAAAAAGAAAATCGTAGCCTCTATTTATGCCTCTCTTCATTTATACATTTGAAAAGTTTGGGACAAGGGGACAACTTTTAGAAAACTAGTCTTGTGTCAGCACCTATTTCTGCTGAAGACATTTCTGCAATCCATTATAAAGATGATTTTTTTTTAACTGGTTTTATAAGACATGTTTATGGAAAACTTTTCTGGCCACCATCTTTTTTTGGATCAAAGAATGGAGACCCACGGGAGGAAAGATTCTTTTGTCATGTCAGACCTTGAGCTCTCAAAGAAAACAGAATCAGAGTTGGTTGCAGTTCTTTGTTATCACCATTATTGTCAGAACAGCTTTTATTTTTAAAAACTGAGGATGTGAACAAAACAAAACAAACAAAAAAAAAAAAATCAGTGTTGTTAAAATCAGCAGACTGTAGCAGAGGTGCTCCATTATCTACTTTCCTAGCAGCAATAAGTGTTGCGTGTACTTACGGTGAGAAAATCGCAGACATTCAGAGACATCTTTTTTTTGTGCTGGAAAAATACTGACTGAAAACTGTTCCTGACATTTGTTCCTACTTGCACATTTTAATTTCCTTATTTTCCATAATTTATAGTCTTACTTCTCCGCAGTGACTCATCAGATATTGCAAAACGTTTTTGAATCCATGAGGATTCCTTTATTCTGTATGGCATCTGCAAAATCAACACGCTCTCATCCCAACTTGTCAAATACTGCCGCTTTGTCAGTGGACCCACATGCCAAAATATGATGCCCTGGGTACACTTCCTGCATGGACGATCAGGGGCAGCGTATTAATTTTACTGTTCATTACATGCATACAGTAGTTTTGAAAATAAAATTAAAATGTGGGTAAAAAACCTTAATATTTATTATTTTCTGAAGGTCAGGCAACAAAAGTCCGTAGATAGGTTTTTAAATAAGTGCCATGGTTTGACTTAAAATAAGTACAGTTATCAGAGGCATTGCTAGGGCCTCATGGGCGAAAGTCAGTGGTTGTTGGATCCATCCGCCACCCCTCCTGCCCGCCCTGATCAGACTTCTGTCCCCTCAACTTTTGTTGTTGTCCGACGTTCTTCCCCCCGATGCCGCTGGATGCCGTTAAACAATAACGATGACTGGCTGAGTATCATGCCGATGTGAATGGCTTTTTTTACCCGTGTCTGACGCCAGAAGTCACTGACTAAGTACCGGTTTTCGTCAACTTCAGAGTGAGACTGGATTGCGCTAACATAATGTTATATCAGGTGACATACATCATGTGACGTGAGTCGCTAGCATGCTGCACATACTTACACACTATAATAGAAAATCTCGCTTGACTTTTCGTTTTCCACAGGAGACAAAGAGCAGGCTCACGCAGGTGAAAATCCGAGGTTTGATTGACCTACCCAGCTCCCCTCCCTCCTGCCCTATGCAGACTGTCTCACTCGTTATGTTGACAGTAGTTGCTCGTGGCACCACAAACTGCCGCTGCCCAGTGGGTATCATGTCACCAAGAACGGTGCCTCAGTGTGTTTGTGTCTGACACCGACATCAGCTGACAAAGTATTTGAAGAGTTGGGAGTGAGAATGGGCTGTCAAATTCACCATTAACAGTGATGCCACTTTGTCGAGTTGACTTATTCTATAACTTAAAAAGTGCCATTTTTATTTCTAATTCATTGGCTATCAGTGGTTGTGTGAGAGCATCTGTCTATTCTATCAAACAGTGAATCAGTTTGGATTCAGACAGTGAAAATAAATAAATCTCTCAGGTTGGGATTCAGGCACTAAATACGTTTTTCACAAACGCCCCAAATATATTGAAATCCTAACTTTAAAAAAAAAAAACAGACCTTTAAGTGATTTAGCTTTAATTTCATTTGTGTATCTCTGTTACTGAGGGGGTGAACACTTTGAGTGAAATGTACATAGAAAAAAGAATGTGCCTAATAGTGATTTTTCTCTGGCCTCACCTTATTGATTTTTAGCCTACGTTACTGTATTTAGAAAACTTGACAAATCTCTTTTTATCACTGTAAAAAGTAACAATATACATTTTTTTACTACAAAAGAAAGAGAAGTGTTTGAGTGGCTGCCTGAGTGAAGATGTGACTTTCTGTTCGTGTGTCCACTCGTGTGTTTGTGCGCTTGTGATTGTACCCATGTACATACACACAGATGGTGTCAAACCAATTTAAAAGAAAATAGAGAAAAAAAAAAGAAACCACATAGAAATACATTTTGGTGTAAATACAGTAAGGGTCTTCAAGGGAGCAACATGTGCCTTTATTCTTTAAAAAAAAAATACTGTAATTCATTTTTTTGATGGCAAACACAATGTTTTCTATATTGTTTTTATGGTGTAAAGCAACTACTTTTTATTACCTGACATTTTTGTAAGTGTAGAATAAAAATAAACACTCAAATATGTTTCTGTTGTCTCGTGTGTAGTGTCTTGACGTACAACACTTTTGGAACGTAGCGAAGAATTAATTAATTAGGGTCCGGGCAGCTAAGCTGCCAGGGCACTATTGTAATCCTAGGTATTCTTCTTCTTTCTTCTTCCGAGGAAATCATACTTCCCATGGGTGAAAACTCACCAAACTTTGCACAAAGGTCCAGTCTCATGCCAGATATCCTCAGCTGTAAACTCAAGCCAATAGTCCTGATGGTGGCGCTACAGCAAGCGTCTAAAGTTCAAAACTTTGAAAATTCCTAACAAATCAACCATACGTGCTACAACTTCACAACTTTCATCAAACTGTAGCCCCAATACTGAAGAAACTTTTGTACATCTAAACCTATTAAAAATTATGAAGTTCATCACTCTGTTTTTTCAAAAACTGTAAAACTTCTTAAACCTATCTCCTCCCACAATTTTTGTTCAGTTGGCACCAAACTTGCTACAGAGCATCTTCAGACTGTCCTACAAAAACTACGTTTCTCAGATTTTTGATTTATCAAAAATTGAGCCTGCAGTGCATCAAAATGTTTGACTGTAAACGGTACTGTAAACATATACATGCAAATTCTTGCTTCATAAATCTTCAATGTTCATGAAAAAAAATTCTAGAGTCATGGTAGATGATGTGTGGCAAATTTCAGAGTTTTATCTCAAAAACTGAATTTTTGACAGCATTTTGAATTTTGCTCTAATGTGAACAATTGGAGTCAATGTAAAAATGGCAATTTTAAACATCAGTTTTTCACTTATGGAGCAAATCAATCATTGTTAAAAACAAATTACCAACATCTCCATGCTGTCTAGATGCAATATGTGTATTTTCAGATTTTTGTCTTAATAACTGAATTTTTTACAGTGGTTTGAAATCTGCTTTTCCATGCATGGACGGCTGCTAAACTTGCACGTCTGGCTTAGTCAATTTGTGAAGCTACACATAAACTGTCACTGACTAATTAGCTCAGTGAGATAGAAATTGAGTCTTAGTCTCAGAGGTTGTGAGTTCAAGCCTCAGCTGATGCAAAAGGCAAATTGTGTTGCTAAATTCCTAAATGTCTTCCAGTTCTTCTGCTTGTTGCTCAGAATTGCCTAAAAATGCCCGGACGCGACCCATCGCTGCGCAGCAGCTATAATTTAATTTTTGTAATCTCACACTGCGCAGGCACGTCACAAAGCAGCAAGCTAGATTGAAAGATAGAAAAGCTTACCTTAGCGGCTGGAAAAAATCCCATCACTTTGATTCTGTCAGGTGAGGAGATGACAAGAACACCAAGGCTGCAGGTTGGCGTACTAAAACTCTTTCCACTGTGAAAAACATGTCCTCAAACCTTCGGCCCGAAACACCTCAGTTACTACGACTGACAACACAACAACGTGAAGCTCCAGGAACTACACCCCACCAAAGGTGAGCCCTTCTCAGCCGTGGAGGTCGGGCGTAGCCCTGCACTGGCTAAACAACCAAAACTGGATTTTACCCGTGGACACCTGCAAGCTGCAAAGAAGTAATGAAGCTTGTGGCTGGATATATTGTGGATGAAATGCTGCTCCACAAGTGACTCTCCGTCTTTTTTTTTCTGAAAATATGGGTTACAAGCAACTGAAGACCCCTATTTGCATGCTATCTAGCCTTAGCTACACTTACCCACGATTACCCTGACATCACACAGAGTCATAGGTAGGGACTTTGGGAAGATACGCAATTACCAATTTTATCAACACATTCTCACTCCGACCTTGTCACGTAATGACATTTGGTCATGGATTTTCCACATTCAGATACGACGTGCAAGGTACCTTGGATGCATTGGTTGTTGATGTTCTGGGACACCGTTTCAAGTTGAGCCTGTTTTATGAATTGTCTGTTTACAGAATACACTTCTGTTTTCACAGGAAATGTACAGTTTGCATACAGTCTCTTTCCTTCAGCAACTAACACAGGTGGTTACATTTAGTCAAGACAAGAACATGGTTGGGTTTAGGAAAAAAGAACAGGGATCGGCTTAAAAATCTTACAAACTTGCTCTCTTAGGATTTAGTTGGTGTTTGTTGGACACATCCACCACCACTCCCACCCACCCTATTTGGACTCTGCCGTCTTAACTTTTCTTCTTGTCCTGCCTCCATGAAACTTTAACGGTGACCGGCTGTGTATCATGCCAACGCTTAAGGACAGGGTTTTTTTGTCAGTGTTTTATGCATCAAGTCACTGATCATCGTCTGCTTTGTTTGTGCAATGGTTGAAGCACTTCCTTTGTGCCATACATGCAGTCTTAATTTCCCCTGGAGATCGTACACAGTGGAGAAACAGAGCTGCTTAGTGAAAGCGAGGCCTATACGGAACCAATCTAAACGCTAATGATGTCATTATTCTATAGCTATTACATTGTGCTTGTCTTCAAAAAGTAAATATATCAATTCACAATAACATTAGTTTCAAAGTAAGTTTAAAAAACAATTCAGGGATTTTGAAGGCCTGTCGAGAAGCAATGACATCATGGCAACATCCCTCCGTCCAGCCCATAGAAGGAGAAGGTAGACCGTGCTGATAATAACCCAACAATAAGTCGGGTCAGGTTTTTGATTTGTCACAGATTTTCACCAATAAAGTTTGAGTGTTGATGTGGATCTGAGAAACATAATAATGTAAATATTACCAGCCAGTTCTTAAGTGTTTTTCTAAGAGTCCATGTGGTGAAGATCAGCTCTGTTCTTTTGTGTAAAATGATCCAACATGTCAAATGTTACACATCGTGAGGCGGTGTGAGGAAAAGCTCTGATCTCTTCCACCTTGATCTTTGACATGTAAGTCGAAGGACATCCTGTGTTTCCCTCTGCTTCAAACCAACTGTAAATTCACCACAGGTTCATGCTGTATTATTATTGTAAGGGCCGGTGGACTGAGGGGTCGGACATCTCCAGGTATTTATGTGATCATATCCATATGAGACATGAAGACCTGACCGAGTGTGTAAGATCACAGAGAGAGGGAAATACCAGAGTGACGTCAATTCTCCCTGCTGACACCCTGCTGGGACTACACACACACACACACACACACACACACATACAGATTTTCTGATTTTGATCTGTTTGACAAATCTCACTTTAAAGTAGGACCAGGTGTCCACACACCTTCAGGCTGTGTTCATTGTTAAAGTTGTTATGTGAGGCTGCAGATGTACATCTGTGTGTTTCAGGAAGCTCAATTTCCTGATACCTTAATGTGTCTAACTGCCTTAAGAAAAGAATTCAAATGACTGCTCAGTCTGATGTCACCTTACTTCCATCTTTGCCTCTGAAAAAAGACAGTAGCCTAAGTCGTCATTAAAAACTCTCTGTCTTTGTTCTAGTGATAATGGTCCTACTAATTCAGACAAACCAAAAAATGGTTGGAATCATACTTTTCTGCAAATCACTTGCATTTGCGTGCGAAGCGGAAACGTTGAATCTTTTTGTTTCAACAACTCTGTGGTTGATGCAGTGTTTTTAGGCACAAAAAAACATTTGCTTATATTTAAAGGCCCTGACACACCAAGCTAAAGGTTGGGCGTCGACCAAAGTTGGGCCGTCGGTGAGCGTCTGTTGCCCTAGTTTTTGTGGTGTGTCCCGCACTGTTGGCACTTCGGGGTCGGCTGGGAGCGACTAGCGGAGCATTAGCCGCAGCATGACTGAGCACCAAGCCCTGGTTTGTTATTCAGGTTAAAGTGGGAAGAAGCAGCGGGTTTATCGGGCAGCTGAGTGAAGTGGAGACTGCAGAGGAAACACCTGGACTGTCTGGATGTAATAGTCCGTGGAGGTGCTGCGGTGCTCAGCTGCACAGATAGGAAACCCCTCGGCTGACAGGATGTACCACTCTCTCACTCCGCTCTCTCTCACGCAGGCGCAGAAAGTACATGCTACTTGGCCGTCAGATGTAGTCCGTGTAGTGTGTTCAAATGCAACTGACACAGGGCGACGTGAGGCGACGTAGACGACCCAACAGTAGGCTTTCGTCGCCGCTAGTTCTTTGATGTCGGTTTGGTGCGTGTGCGCACCTTAAGGAAAAGATATTTTGGCTTAAAATACCAGGTTTTGGCAGGACATCCTACTGGAAAAGCAACAATGTCTCAGTAAAAAACAATCACTTTCCATGCCTAAAAGCCACTGAAAAAAAAAAACGGGTCGCTACATATTACCCGTGTTTGGTGGCTTAAAAGCAGCAGCGATTCCTCGCTAAAAGACAACTGGATTTGTTGTGTGTTGGTCATGAATATTGGTCTGCAGCTTGGCAGGCATCTATAGGTGTCACAGCATCCACCATCTAAATAGTCAGCTCATATACTACCTCACTTTACAAACACTGATATGACACTTGTGAAATGTGCAAATGTGATATTCGTTGTTTGCAGAAACAAACAGTGCCAACATTTTCTTCTGGCCACTTGGCTCATTTAGGCTATCAAGTGTCAACCCTACATTGTGTGGGTCATTTCCGAAGCAGATGTCCTTAATGTTTTGTGATATTTTCCTCTCTGAACTGTAGTTCTGTTCAATCACAGCAACCACCTGTTGTTGTGTCATAAAGTATCACAGGGAAAAGGGACATCAGTGGGTAGGATGGCGGCTCAGAAGGTAGAGCGGTCCCCTAATTGACCTATGGCTACGCCACGCCCCCTCCACTCACTCGGACAAACTATCAACATTCAGTGACCGGCGCTATGGCGGGTGTCACAGTACACGGCATTTCGCAGGAGGCAATGGGTGATTTTTGGAGACATAATGATTGAATGTCATTGAGAAGTAACCAAAAGGGCCTAAACTACGCATTGGAGGGATATATTCATCATTTTATTGTTGAGAAGGTCGATGAAAAGCTTAAATTACAAGCCAACATTTACAGGTCACAGTGTACGCTTGTGAACCGCATCTGGTTGCCGTCACCATCAAAGACAACAAGTTAAAGTGCCACTGAAGTTAAGGTTTTTGGCTCAGAATATGAGAAAAGGATAACGGCCTTTTTACCATCTTTACCAAGAGTGTCTCTCCGTTAGTTTGGTGCTACAGTATTTACACTGAATCATTCAGCATAACGTTTGCCAACCTTTGTTATCTCTGCCATTACAGATAAGTTAATGAAGCTAAGCTCCAGAAGTTAACGTTAGCTTAACTAGAGCCCTTTGGACAACAGCTAACAATGATGTACCATCACCAAAGTACAAAACTAGAACAAAATAGGCTAATGAACTCCCAGCAAACAAGGTGACATGATGAACAACGCAGCTAGGAGCTAACGTTAGGCTAACTTTAGCTAACGTTAGCTAGAGATGTTAAAGATAACTTTATATTTCTTTCCAGCAAAGTGACAATATGTTGCCTCAAACACAATGTTGACTTACCTTAGAACAGATGTAGACATCATTGTTAATCTTATTCACGTTGAGTTGATGTTGTGGTCTAACGTTACCACACAACTTTATCCAAAGGAGACACTTTTCTCGGTTGAGATGTGGTTTAAAGTGTAAAAATACACCTGGTCGCCCAGCCTCTCAGGATACCTTGTGTCAGAGTTGCATGTACCCCATGCACACCGTTTGACCATTTTTAAACTTCAAATCTCAGAAAAAGCTCATAAAACCGAACAAACTGACTTTCTGTAATGCATTTCAATGGACGTCCAGGCAGAGAATGTCCCAGTGTATGGGAATGGCTATACACACTGTGATTGGCTCATCACCTTTGAGGGCGGGGCTTAGCCATAGGTCAATTGGAAGATCAGAAAAGTGGTTCAAGCTCTGGCTCCTTCAGTTTGCATGTTGAAGTATCCTTGAGCAAGATACCGATCCCCAAAAATGCTCCTGATGGCTGTTCAACTGGTGTGTGAGGGTGTTAAAAACTGAGTAGCAGGTGGCACCTTGTATGGCAGCCTCAGCCACCTGTGTGTGAATGGGTGAATGCGACTCGTGTGTAGTAAGAAGTGCAGGTCCATTTACCATTTAATGAAGGAGAGGGCACTAACAACAACTGAGACAACAGAGCAGCTGCTAATCCCAGCCAAAGCTGATGTTTCCTCACCAGTGCAGTCGTGCCGTTTGCTTGACCCGAGGCAAAGAAAACTACTTCATGTCAATTAGAGCTGTAAATGTCTCATAGTGAAGCATTAAATTGGTGATCAAAGACAGGACTGGGAGAACTGGCCCTTTTCTTGTTTCATGAATTATCTCTGTGAGCAGTTGTATTTGTAAAAGTTACAAACAGAATCCAGACTTATTAATGTTACAAAGCTGGTTAAAGTGTTTGCACACACAAAGCTTATAAATGTCAATTAAATGTACTGAAGTTAACAAAGGAAAATAACATGTGGTGTGGAGATCTGAAAAGAGTCGGTATAAGGTATGGTCAGATTATTTTTTATCTCATATTCACTGCTATTGAAGCAAACTGATGCATTTCCTCCAGCCGGCCTCAGCTGGAGTTTATTTATCTAGCATGTTTTATCACCTACTTTTATACATCACACTGTCAGACTCTAAAGTATATATGAAGGTTGCTTTAAGGCATGCACCTAAAGTTGATTAAGGAGTTGGAGTATGTGAAGGCTGCCCAGGAAGAGAGTAAAACCTGTGGCGGAAAACAGGCCTTAAATATCCAAAGTGGCTCCCATCTCTCAGGTGCAGCCACTTACTTTGATGAGCCTGCAGGCTGCTGCAGAGGGAGGCTGCAGAGGGAGGCAACGAGCTCAGCTCAGGTAGACTGAAGCTGCACCGCTAAACTCACTCCACCTGTGAGGGCATGTTTAAAACACAACCTTACCTTTCTGAGCAATTAAAAGCCATTAGAGAAAGTATATGCATTCAGATGATACTCTAGTGTGTTAATCTTCATATCATCCAAAACTTTAAATGATATTATATATATATATATATATGTATTTTTAAGCAGATTTTCATCGACTAGTCATGTCGATTTGTGTTTTTCTGTAAACCACAAATACATTTATGCGTGTCCTACATGTCATATAAACATTTTGGGTTGGTGGATGGCATGACACTAAGGTGAGACACCTGCCAAGCTGCACACAAGTGTTCAAGACCAATAAACAACAAAAATGGTAGTTTTTTTTTTTTTTTTTTATTGAGACATCACTGCTTGTACAGCCGAGATAATGGCACAAAAGGCGACGAGACATTGCTGCATTTCTTGCCACCATAGTGCCACAAAAAGTGGTTGTTGTTTTTTTGCCAAGACATTGCTGCATTTCCTGCCAGAACAGTGGCACGATAAGGGTTTATTTTTAACCAAGACATTGCTTCATTTCCTGTAGCGATAAGTGGCACAAAAACCAAGACATTGCTCTGTGTAGTGTGCTCCAATGGAAACTGTTCCCTCAGAACTGTGTATTTTAAACCAAGACATGATCTTTACCTCACTATAACCAGGTGTTTTTTAACCACAGTGTTGTTCAAGTGTAAATATATGTGAGGTTTCAATGTATCCACTACCTGTGGCGTATATTAGTTACACTATTATGATGGGCCCCATGGCACACTAGTTACTTGTTATCGACTAAACTAGCTACTGTATAATCTTATTGTCGCATGATCAAATAGAGACTTGACATTGGATAACCCCAACATACATATCATCAAAAAAACATCATTAATAGATGACAAAAACTACGAAAGAAAATGAGGAATTATTCGATTAATTTAATCGTTTTTAATACTTTATTTATAGCTTATGTAGAGTAGGCAGATATCTGTGGGCCATACATATCAGTGGTTTGCAGACATACAGTGCCAACATTTACTCTGGTGATTGGGTTGCACATTTCTGCACCCAGAACTCTCTGACTCCATGTGGCCCACCATCCAACTCCTGATAATTTCTCATATTTCCTTCATGATAACACTCTCTAATACCATCTATTGCTTTTAAAAAGCTTTCACTGAGTCCTGTGAGCTGCACAGACACCAAATTCACCCAGTCATCAGTTATTCAGGCGAAGGAGGATGGCTGGAAGATGTGACGGATGTCTGCAGGAAGGAGTGAGACTGAAAGGAAAGGAGAGACGGTGACGGAGAGAGGCGTACTTCCATCTCATCTTCCTTCCTCAAGCTCAACTTTGGTCTACTTGTGGCGAGGACAGGGCAGGACCAGCTGGCAGCAACATGCTAAACACTGCGTTATGGTCAAACTACAAAACCAGACTATTAAACTGAGGCATGCTTTATCCTTGAATACGATTACATGGAGACTGCGAATGGATAATCCTTTGAAGCCTGATCAAAGAAAGTCTGAATTTTGAAGTGGGCTGCAGTGTGTGTTTACATGCAAAAGGAGTTGATATGGGTGCTGTTTACATGACTACAGCATGTAATCCAGTTAGAGAATGCTCTGCGTCGTGTCACAAGCAGTTATGTTACTGTCTGTTTGCACAGATGAGTGTGTGAGAGAGATGAACAGCTACCTGTGCACAGTGCAACAACAGACATGTAATGACTTACATGCACGTCATGTGATATTGTGTAATGGCGTTTGATATGTGAAGGTTTTAAGGGGTATTTTTCATCTTGAATTGTCTCAAAATATGTCTTCATTTATACTCAGTGTATTGTCAGTGTTTGACCGATCATAGCTGTGAGACATTTAAGTGAATAGATGCACTTCCTTTGTCTCTGTTGTGCACCCAAGATGTATTCAAAACCCTCAAAATTACTTGCACTGTGATCCCAAACTAGTCAGGGGGTTCTGAAGAAAAATGGAGCACAAATCACCTTGAATTTTTATGTGATTCTGCAGCCTTAAAAAAATAACTATTGTTTGCACATTATACAGAAATGTCTCATAAAGAGTGAAATATAAATGACTAGTCCATACCCATTGAGTACAGCATACCATACCATGACTTAGTCATACCAAAAATTAGAAGAAAAAACAACAACATTGGTCCACAGGGGGAGCCACGGCGATCGGTCACATTTTAGCCATTTTGAAGCATTTTTCTGTTGTTATAGCGCCACCCAGTTGCCAATTAGAGTTAACTTTCTCCAGTCACCTTGAGGCGTCCTGTTCTACATATCTACCAAGTTTAGTAAAAATCCATATGGCAGTTAGGCCTAGATAAGAAATTAGCTCTCTAGCGCCCCCATTTTGTTTGATGGGGTCAATAATGGAGGGGTCCCCTCAGATTATGTGTGGTCATATGCCTACAAAGTTGCGTGGTGATGGGTGAAACCCTTGAGATGTTCTACACCTTTATGTGATGAGCCACGCCCTCCACAATATTCATTGCCTTATAGAAGCTCAGTTTTAGGAAGTTTTCCAACTTTTGCCAAGAGGGAACTTTAGATATTGCTCCCTAGATTATGTTCATCCAGTTTCATGCAGATCGCTCAAACTTCCTACGAACAGATCCATTTGAAGTGTTTTTCAAAAAATTCAAAATGGCGGAAAATCTATATAAGCGGAAGTTATGGGTTCTTGAGGCAAATGTGTTCCTCATGGGGAGAGGCATCTCTGTGCAAAGTTTCATGTCTCTACGACATACGGGGCATGAGATATGCCCATTCAAAGTTTGACATTTCAGTTGGTTGCTATAGCGCCCCCCTTTGGCCAATTGATGTAATATTGCTTCATTGGCATCCTCCCATGACCCTCTACCACTGTGCCAAATTTCACATGAATTGACCAAGTCAGTGAGGAGAAAAACCTGGAACAGACACACAGATGCACACACACACATATAGTAAGATAATGTTTCATTAAAGAGAAACGTCAACATTTTCCAGGCTGGACCCTATTGTCCCATGTCTTTATGTCTACGGGTGCTTTCACACCTAACCTGTTAGGTTCAGTTGAAACAAACTCAGCTCCACTTGCGCGGTTCGTAGCCTACAGTTCGTTTGTGTGAAAGTTATCAGTTGAACTCTGGTATGTACCAAACAACCAAACCAAGACGGCTAGAAAAGGGGGGTCTCGGTTTGCTGTCAAACGGACTCTAGTGCCATTCGTTTCTGGTGGGAAAAAAAGTGAACCAACCGCTGGATTTTATGAGAGCAGACATGTGATTATAGCAGGATTTCAACAGCTAAACCAATAATAAATCCATCTGCTGATCGTGACATCTGCCCACAAGCTTATAACTGATCCTGATAAAGACCATGTATATTCCGTAACCCATTTATGCTAATGCATACATGTAACCGCGGGGACACATATGCACGTCAGTCTGGGTATTTTCCCTGATTAAAGAGCTGTTAAAACTGCTGTCATTGTACCTGACCTGTGTACTTTGTCTGTTCATTAAGTCCATTTAAAGGTGTGTGACAGTGATCCCACAGTATTAAACCCTGTATTATTACTGTGCAAGACGGCTTCTTTTCATCCTGTCTCTGTGTTAGTCATTATTCAGAACATGTGATTGATTTGCAGTCTGATAATAGATTCCTAATAATGCTTACAATCAGGTATTTCCTTATGAGCTCTTTTTGAAACCAAAGAACATAAATATAAACACTTGAGAAGCATTAAAGTGCTGCTGCATAAATTTCTGTCAGTCGTCAGAATTTGGTTTCCCTACATGGGTTCAGATGATGCAGGATAACAAACGCTAAAACTGTCCAGTCAACGTTTACCTGTCAGTCAGAAAAACTTCAGGTTTACTCCACTTGGTTTGCAAAAGTCAGTGTGAACAGTGTGTTTCCCTCTGGCACCCTAAGTGACAAATGGAGACAACAATTTGGATACTGGTCTAATATTGTGTTTGACATTATCACAGAAAGAACCCTACAGAGAAATAATCACATTTCTTTATCATCCGCTGGTCTGTTTGTTATTGTGACCAAGTGTTGCACAAGGAGAAGTCTCAATCTCATGAGAAGTGACTTGTTGCAGGAAAAACAACGGTGGAAACATTAGTGAATCGGAGAGAGGACTGCTGGAGTACGGAGAGTGTATCTCAGTTCAATCTAAAAAAGTTTCAGTGTCATGGTTGAAAATATTTAGCTGATTTCGACAATGTGTAAAGGTCTGCAGGCTTTCAGAGTGAGACTCGGTTACACACGCTGACAAACAGACCAGATCAAACGAAAGATACAGAAGCAGGGGTCCTGTGGGGATCCTGTCCATAATGTTGTTAGACACTGGTGATAACAATCTGAGTCTGTCGGTGGCATAAACAAACACTTTTAGTGGTGGTAAATTCACAGTGCATGGATAACTGTGGGGATTACGTTTTGCCACTGTGGCTGCACACTTAATCAAATAATAACCACAGTCACAATTAAATGACCATGATCGACTGTGATACCAAAGTTTAAAATGTGCACTCCACTTAAAGAAATCTCTGCAGCATTTCAAATCAAGTGCCTTCAACAGTCAGCCTGCACTTTTGTAGATTTGTCACGTTGGTAAGCACACACTCTACACTGACGGACTTTCCTGAGTGTTGCGACTGCAGACCCACAAAGGGAAAATCATTCCTTCAATAACCGTCATCGTCTATTGTTTGGAAGTATTTCAGATTTAGGAGAGAATAAATCATATGCAAAGAGTGCATGAGACTTGTGTCTGCATTGCAAAGCAACACAACTAATGTGTTAAACCACCTGAAATATAGAAATTAGAAACACACAATCTGCAGTACGATGAAGGCCAAGAAGAACATTGCTAACTTTACTGTTAATCCCCATCCTTTTCCAGCGTATCCATGGAAGATGCATTGAATTCAGGTAAAGAGGAACCTTATTTGATTTTGATGCAAAGATTTGTTTGGCGAAAGCAGAGCTCTCTTTATTTAAATGTGAAAGTGCAATAAAGAAAAAGTCCCTAAAAATGAATGATCGTGATCTCAGTATTAATCAAAGTTATTATGATCATCACTTAAGTCAAAGAAAATTTTATTTCCTTTTGCAGAATTATTACTTGGCAGTATGGCTCTATTCTGGGGCCTCCCTGCCCTTCCATGTGCCTACATGGAAAGCCTGAGGCAGAGGAGAGCAGCAGCAAAGACCCCCCGGGAAAAGAACAGAGCAGCATCAATAACAAACAGAAATGACATTGATAAGTCAGACACAGCATGAAATGGAGGAGCTGGGGTGGAGGCAGGTTGCAAAGCAGCTTGCAGAGGAAGCAGCAACAGCAGGCAGCCCAGAGCAGTTTAAATAGGGCGCCCTGAATGAGATTTGCCAATTAGTTGCATAGAAAGGAATCATGTGATCTATCAGCTGACTCCCTTCCATCAATCAGCTGATCCATCAGTTGATTGGGCTGTTTGAGATCAGCTGATGTAGCTGGGATGTGAGCTGAGCTTGACATCGTGTCCTGCCTGAACTAATGCTATGCTCTATTTTGTCCATCGTGCAGCCCTACAGCGGCCTCTCTCATTATTGGATCACTTTAAAAAA
This sequence comes from Epinephelus fuscoguttatus, assembly GCF_011397635.1. NCBI lineage: Eukaryota > Metazoa > Chordata > Actinopteri > Perciformes > Serranidae > Epinephelus > Epinephelus fuscoguttatus. Next base: position 4,405,727 of record NC_064767.1, read on the forward strand.
AATGTTGTGTCTCCTTCACCTGTTTCAGTAAATGTAAAAATATTTTAATCTGATGCACATCTTCCTATAACTACACCTGATGTACAATATTTGGGATATTTGGGAACGCTGGAATTTAAACAAGTCAGAATAGATTTAACCGGCGGTTTAAACAAGAGAACAGGTTTCTAAAAAAGGATTTGAAGGATTAAAGACTAAACAGTCTGCGTGTCCAGTTGAACAGGAGGAATGTCTTCCATTGTCAGAGACAAACTGATGTTGTTTCTAAAAACTGCCAACTTGTCTCCTCGCCCACATCTATCGATAAAATCTCATAAATAAGAACTCTGTCTATTGTTTTTGCAGGAGGAGAAAAACTGTTTTCTTTGGGTTGTCTGTGAAAATATGTCACTGTGGTGGAACACAAACATCTACCGACTAAACACTGCGGCTCACACAGGTTCGGGCCTCACGCTGCGTATCAGGCTTCGCCTTTGAGTCTCTTTTGTTTCTCGTCCTCTGTTGGTCTGTAGAGCAGATGTGGTTTTGTCTCTGTCAGAGGCAGAAATAAAGCTGTGGCGTGTAGCTAAGAAGGTAGGACATGGCATTGCCAGATTTTGGGGTTTCAGCTCCCTACGTGTAAGTCACGGTACAGCAGGATTACTCAAACGCACCAGTACCCCTCCCATATGGCTGCCCACTGGAAACAGGCCTGGTCCTCATTCCCGGTTTGAAAAGCACTGCAGTCAACCATCACAAAAGCAGAGCTGCATCAAACATCCCACTGACACACTGACAAACAAACCCGAGTTCAAAACAACCGCTACAAAAGCAGGAGCTGTTGCAGATGGAGACGCCGCCGAGGTCCAACATCTCGCTGAGCGTTTGATGGAACCTGAGAAGAGAGACATGCTCTGGTGACTAATCAGCTGGGAGATGTTGGCGTTTCATGCTACAGTGTGGAAGACTGATGCCTCAGCTGCTGTAATGTACAGTGAAACATACACACAAAGGGTGATTTCAACAATGACTGCTGCTGAAGCTGTTTGACTAACATCCTGTCTGAACGGTAAATACCTCACGACACTGTGAAGAGGAGGATTTCCCCTTCCCTCATCCTCTTCATCCTCCTCATCCTCTGTGTTTGCCTCTTTACAAGCAGTAGTAAGAGAAGAGAATCCCTGCACACTGTCCAATTACGTGCAAAAAACATTGTTAAGCAAATGTTTCGGTTGTCAGACCTTCTTCAAGTTAAACAAAAGAACAAAGAAAATGTATTCTTTGCAGTTTTTTGTGAGTAATAGGACAGTATGCAGGAAGTTTTTCCTCCTACGCACCTGTCCGCAAGTTTTTAAAGGTGTGCATGAGCCTACAGATCCAGACTCTGAGCAGCATGAAGTAGAAAGGTGCAGCCATATCTCTTATTTAAAGCCACATATAGAACATATAAAAGATAAATTGTCTAAATCTTGCGCTGCCATTTATAAAACAAGGGAGTTGTGGAAGAAGAATGTTTGTTGTACTGTTCACTTGTAACACCATATATGTCCTACTGTGCTGAAATTTGGGGCATATGAAACAAATAAAGACACTGTAGTTAAACTTCAGGAAAGAGCTCTTAAATGAATATGTAAAGCTGGTTAGCGTGAATCTATTAATCGACTGTTTATAGCATCCTACATCTTAGAATCTCCAAACATTGTGTATTTAAATACAATGGAAATACTGAGCTGTGAACAAAAGAGTTGCTGTCTGTGTTCAAAATTCTTATATTAGGAGAATGAAATTATAATTTAAGAGGGTTGTTTATTTATTAAACATGTAAACTAAGAATCACTGTAAACTACAGACTCGTTTCAGTTCTGGGAATCAAACTATGGACTGTAAAATGATTACAGATTATAACATAAAATTATTAAAATGTAAAGTAATCAAAGATTACCAGATCTATATTTAGAGTATAATGTATTTAGTTATTAATTTATTTATTTCCTTTCTTTGGTATTGTTGATATTCTGGGTTGTTGTTTGGTAGATATCAGACAGACAAAGATAAGCCTGGGGCTCCAGCCCACTCCTGTTTCGGTTATTAGAAAATTTGTGTGAAATAATCTTTGTTTCTCCAAATGTTTGTCACCGAGAAAAAAAATGATTTATTCATTCAGTGTGAAGAGGCTCGGACAGTTTACAATTCACCTGGTGCCATAGGACTTAATAACAGGTGGATATTTTGTTAAATGATTTACATGTATCTTTATGCTCAAATAATTGTGACGCTAATATTCTAAAAAATGACAGAAAGATCTTTCAATAAGACAAAAGAAAAACACCTCACTGCAGTTTTCTGGTCAAGAGTGAACATTTTTGCTGAGACTTTCCATCTAAGAATCTTTACGTCAGGTCTGTTTGTGAGTTTAACTTTGTTGCTTGAAATGTTAATTACCTTCTCTGATAATCAGTTTGTGTTTCAGACATAAGATCATTTATTAGCCAACAAAGAGAGAAAATAGCACAACCTAAAATAAAAAAGCCAAACTGACAACTGGTTAAAAGCTGGCAGTGCTCTGTCGCCACCCTGTGGTTTAAAACACGAACTACAACCTGTATCATTTCCACTCATGCTGGGTTTTAAACTCAGAATCAAAACTGAAAGTATTAAATTGGAATAACAGCCCCTATGACTGCATTGGAAGCTTTAGATATAAGGTAACTTCTCCCCCTTCTAAAATAATTTTGATAAATTGTAGAGATCAGTGTATGCTTGCATCATTTGAGCAATATTTTTTGTACAATATTTAATTCATATTTATTCTATTCTTGCATTTAACATACTTTGCAGTATGATGCAAATATTTGTTGTTTCATTTTTATATTTTGTGTATTCATATTTGTCCATTGTTACATAATGCTTTTTTATGGTCTTATTTTCTATTTTCATATAATTTCTCTGTGCTTATATGTGTAAGACCAACTGTGATGTATCAGTAAAGTACTTCTCTTCTCTTCTCTTCTCTTCTCTTGACACAATACAAAATACAGTGCAAAGTCTCCCAAAATACTCAATTAAACTACCAGTATATCTCAAACTTTACAGGAATTTTTAACCCAAACACCAAGTAGGCAGTAAGGAAAGGAAATATGCTTTTTTTTTTTTTTTTTTTAAATGATTTATAGACAGCGATTAAATGATTTGCATGTAGTGATACAACACTCACTAGTCACATGTCTTTAAAGGCTCTGTACACCTCAACAGGTGTTTCCTACTCTGACTGACTGAACCTCTGCTCTGATGAGCCCTGTAGGAAACACAGGTGCTACTAATAATGATGACGATGGCTCAGAACTGTTCAAAGGCAATTAAATGAAACCTAGCCATCATTTATGTTATTATTTCCTACTGTGACATCTCAGAATATCTGTTTTAAGATGTCTGTTGTAACAGGCCTAACAGGAGAGTGAGGGAGAAGTCGATCAGACACGAGTCCTGAGTTTAATCAGCCTGAGGAATTAAAATCACCTGTGTGGATTCAGGATGCAGCAGAGCCTGAAAATACTCTACAGTCTGTGGACACCCAAACATTACACCGTATGTGATTACATAACCATGAGCATGAATGTGCAGCCATGACAGCCTTCACTTTTCTTAAAACTCTGCAGAGAATCCACACTAAATGTTTGCATATGTACACATGAGGAAATGAGCGCAGCCTGCCAGCGCGCTATTTTCGTTCAACAATCCCAAATCACCTTGGAGTTCTCCGCACGTGGACGAGCCTCATATCCCGCCCTCTGTACACCCACATGTAACCATAAATGGCCAATGCAAAGCACCTCAGTCTGTGAGCACCTCATTAATGCTGATGCATAGATGCAGGCACGTGCACAGATAGACCACAGGTGGTGCTCGAACATCTGTCCTTTGGCCCTCTGTGACTATAGGGACCCTTTTTGCAAGACATGTCTTTTTCTATTCCTTCTAATAATTTTATATAAGTTTTTAAATGTGGCCCATGGCATCACTTCTGAGTAAAAATGATGATGTTTGCGCAGCTGCACCTGAGTGGGGGCCCTGCCCTGCACCCTGCAGAGCAGCATCACGTTATCTATCATCATGGACAGACAGGTGAGGATAGTGTTTGCCCTCAGCCTCAGCATCGTGTGTCTGTTGTGAAATAAAACCAATATTAAAACATTTCAGTACAGAATTCTGAATTAGGCAGTAACCCACCATTAACAAAGCGAGTCTGGTGTCAAACTGCACAATCTCCCCTCAATCTGGCACCAGCTGACATGTGTGAGTGAAGACACACACCGAATTGCCTTCCCACTTCCACGCATCTTGTTAAACCAAAACTCAATTTGAAATAATATTGCATCTCTGATAATTAAATTAAAGAAAAATGACATGCAGTTTGAAAGTAAGAAGAGGATGAGAGGAGGAGCTACGCGTGTCTCTTTTGTGGGATTGTTTAGGAATATTTAAAGATTTTTTAGAAGATAATTATGAGGAAGAGGAGAAGAGAATGCACTAACCCTGACTGATGAAGCTGAACACAGGCCTGCTTTGTAGTTTGGAGGGTAGATTTAATTTCTTCAGAGCAGGATATGTTGATTGTGATGGTTATTTACTTTATAGAGCACTAAAATGTGCATAATGTAGCATTGTTGTGTCTTTGTTGTTGTCTGTAATCAGTGTGTCAATAATGTGTAGCAGCTGATGGGTGTATATATAAAGACAGACAGGCTAAAGCCTCAGGAGACCCTCGGTCCTGGCAGATAGATGCCTTCAGGAGGGGTGCACCCAGCAAAATGTCTGTGCACAGCACTGCAAAGACATGAGCTGGCTCATCAGTGGTTCTTTACAGTAAATTATGGCAGCGACCGAGAGGAAAACCAAGACACCAAGATATTCCTGATGCAGAAATCGAGGTGCTTGTGGGTGAGCTGGAGGTCAGAGAGCACATGGCCTATTGTTTGGAGGGCAGTGGGGGCAGCTGGTGGGAACATGCTGCTGTTTTTATTGCAGTCAGTTCATTAAACAGGACTCTACCTGATTTTTTAAAAATAAAATTTAAGTGGATACCAAGAAAAGAAAGAATTGCACCCTGATGTCTTTGCTGATATACAACCCATATGTGCAGGTGATGAAGATGTGCCAGGTAAGAAGCAGAGTACTGCAATATCTCCAGTGCGCACTGTGCACCTGACAACACACTTGTGTTCCCTGCAGACATTTTACACACAAAAACTATCTGAAAACTGAAATGGTGCTTAGTGATATGTGCACAGTATTTTAAGACATTATTGAAAACTGTTGACACAGTGTACTGAACTTATGTAATGCTGTTTGATGTTATCTTGGATTTCTAAAACTGATGCTGTTCATTCACCAGCTGATTCTTCTCTAGTTTGGTCTTCTGCTAGTGTCCTTGTCACTACTGGTAGCATGAGGCCGTACCTGCAGCCCAGTCAGGCTGCACAGGTAGTCCATCTCCTCCAGGATTGCACATCCATACTGTGTCTCCCAGCACAGTCTCAAGAGCATGGAGGAGATACCAGGAGACGGGCCGTTACACGAGGAGAGCTGGACAGGGCCGTAGAAGGGCATCAACCCAGCAGCAGGACCGCTATCTGCTCCTTTGTGTGAGGAGGAACAGGAGGAGCACTGCCAGAGCCCTACAACATGACCTCCAGCAGGCTACTGGTGTGCATGTTTCTGACCACACTGTCAGAAACAGACCCCATGAGGGTGGTATGAGGGCCCCACGTCCTCTAGTGGGACCTGTGCTCACAGCCCAGCACCGTGCAGCCCCATCATTCACCAGAGAACACCAGAACTGAACATTGAGTGTGTGTAGATAGTCTACCACAGTATTAACTGTAATCCATCAGAACCATTGTGAAATACATAAACATTAATCACTGCGTAACAGGTAACGTTAGTGATTTAAAACTCATTTAAACAGTTTTCATCAGCCTATGGCCTTAAACACGTCTCAGGGCATGCTGGGAAACTCCACCCATATATAACGTTATGTTAAGTGAGCCTGGGGCCTGTATCACGAAGCAGGATTAATGTCTTAGCGAGGTAACTTCAGGGTTAACCCTGGGTTTTCGGTCTCACGAAGCCGGTTCAGTTCTTATCGGGGTAGATCACCATGGTAACTACCGGGGTAAGTTCAGGGTTGAATCTGATCCTATAAAAAGCACCACCCACTGGCCAATCAGCTGTTGGGAAAAAAATGACTCCGCTGACAGAAATGCAGCCCAGTCATGACGGGAAGTTTAATTCATTTGATTGATTTTGATTTGAAAGTTTATTTTGAACATTAAAAAAGAAAAGAAAGCAATAACAACAGACAATGAAAAGTCTGTTCACAAAGGAGTGGAAAGAAGTGGAACTTTCATCCCACCCCTTCATAAGAAAGAAACTGATCATTTGCGGACACTTAATAGCACCATTAATTAGTGCCACCATTTTGTTTTGTTGGAGGAAATGATCCCTGTTAAAGATAATGGGCCTAACTGACAGCTTTGCTGCTGGAAATGTGGAAAGTAGCCTATCATGTCTACACTTCATGGTGTTTGAGGGATTTTCCTTTTTGTTTTTAAAGAGGGACACTAGGTATATTTCTGCACAGCTGTTAATTTCTAACACAGCTCAATATCAGGATGATTTTATTCAGACTATCAGTTTGGTGTTGATATGATTTAATTGTGGCGTCAGCTTTAAGCTTTATTGTAGCATATATAACGTTATGACAAAGAAGACCAGTTTATCAGACGCAATGATGTTAGACGGTAATTGTAATACACGCACTTCATCTGCGCAGCATTGATTTCATGGGATTCAAGGGTGTGATCAGTGTCAGATGTACAGGTGCAGGTACTGTAGCTACTTGAACCAGTGATGAGTCATTTAACCTACACATTATTTTATTTGCTGCCTTGTGTTGTCTTGATTTTTCCCTCTCTCCTCCTCTATTTCTTCTTTCCTGACCCGTTTTTTTTCTTCTCTATTATGTGATTTCATTGATGTTTTGACAGGGGAATTTCTTTGATAAGCTTTCAGTGGCTTCTGACCTCTCTGGCATTTTTCTCTTTTTAATCTTGTAAATGTTATACTGTCTGTTTTTAACATTATGTGCAAATAAACTAATCTAAACTAAAACTAAACATTATTCATCCCGTTATGCGTTGCCACGCATGTTTCCTCCTCCTGCAGCTGCCACGGTGTTGGCCTTTTCTCTAATGTTGCTTTTCTCCTCCTCATATTTTAGTAGAATTAATCTCTGATCCTCACGAGAAATACTTTTTCCCCTCACATACGGCGCTCTGTGAGGACGCTCAGTGACGCTGCGCTTCTCTCATGATTGTGATTGGTCCGCTGCGTGCGCGTTCACGGCTCTTGATAATAGGCTCGTTCGAGATGAACTGCGCCTCGCCTGGAAAGTAGACGAGAGCAGGCGGCCGCAGCGAGGGGGCGGTGACAAAAAGCTGCGGTGAAGTCGGACAGTTTCCCGACAGTTTCCAGCAGCCTTCAGTCCGTGCAGGAAGTCACACACTCACTAACATCCTGTCTGGAATTAAAAAAGTGGTCAGACCCATATATCAGTTTGTTTTCACCATCAGTCACACATGTTTTCTGTTCACAGAATAAACCTTCAGATCAGACAAATACAATCTTAATCTCTAAAATACAACAAAAATGAGTAGTTTATCTAAAACATCGTATTGTTGAGTCGACATCTGAACCAATCAGCTGTTAGATCAGGTGAGAGCCAGGCGGTGCAGTCGGTGGAGAGCAACTGCAGCGCCTGGCTCTAAAAACTGAGGCCGCCGTGCTCTCGCGGTTTTATCGCCGTCCACTTTTGTAATACGTCAGAGCAAGTCGGGATGAAGTCGGACACAAAACTAACCGGCATGCATTGTGCGCCGATCGCCGGTGATCGAATCTGCGCAGGCCTGGCTCATCTCGAATGAACCTATTGCAACTCTGGGTTGAGTTACCGAGTTGATATCCAGCGTCGTGATACCGATTATCCTGATTGCCATTGTTAGGGTTAGTCAACCCAGGATAGATCTGGGTAGCCCAGGAAAGGTTGATCTCGCTTCGTGGTACAGGCCCCAGGTCTCACTCCGAAGTCACAGATATCCTGCGCATGGGCAGTGACTTGCGGCATCAGAAACAAACGAAAATCGGCCTTTAACATCGGCATGATACGCAGCTGGTTGCCATTATAGTTTAACGGTGCCCGGGGATGGGACAAGGACGAAAGTTAAGGTGGCGAAAGTCCAAGTCAGTCGTGCTTTTATTTTGAAAGCGACTGTGTGTAAACATTAAGTTCCCTGTGAAAACAGAAGTGTATTTTGAAAACAGACAATGCATGTAACAGGCTGAAGTTGACATGGTGTCTCAGAACATCAACAACCAACACACCCAGGGTACCTTGGACGTTGTATGTGGACGTGGAAAGTCCATGACCAAACGTTAATATGTGACGTGGTCGGAGTGAGAATGTGTTGGTTACGTTCACGATGTTTATTGGCCTTAAATTAATCAGGCAAAATCTGCTTCATAAACTTTAGTCAAATTAACTCAAAATCAAAAAGTTGTGGACTTTGTGTGTCAAGTGAGACATAAAGTTTTGATGCCATTTTGACAATCTGGGGCATTTGTGTGTGTCTTTACATTAAATTCTGTGTCATGGATGGATTGGGGTTAACAGTGTGTGTGCATGTAATAGCATCTTTGTTTATTTCTGTCTATTCCTATCTTACTGTAAATGATTTGTGTACATATGTGGCATCACTATACAATCATTAAAACTTTCCTGCACATATCTGTGTTTTGGAAGCTAAACTGTATCTGAACTGAATATACTGAAGATGTCTTTATGGTTATGTTTTGATTTTAAGAGTTAAAGGTGTAGATTGAATCTTCACAGCTCAGTAACAGTCTGACTTGTAGCGCCGGGGTGATTCCTGCACTTTAAATCGTTGCACTCAAAGCATCATCTCTCTTTTTTTCGGCGAGGCATTTCCTGGCTGGCTGTCTCTCCATCGGCATATGCCTGCTCTGGATGATGCGCCTCTCTTCCCGAGCATGACACACTTACTGGGCTGCAGAGCCGAGCCACGGGACGAGCCACGGGACAGAGACACGGAGAGGAAGCCGCGAGGACACACGAAGACGACGACGACGATGATGATGAGGAGGAGGAGGATGCGGGAGAGGAAAGCGGATGAGAGCTAATGATGATGCTATCGACAGAGCAATGCTCGTAGAGAGAGGAGAACAATAAATAAAGCTCTGCGGGTTAGTGGATGGTGACAGTGATGATGATGATGATGGGGATGCTGTGAGGACGGGACCGCTCGGAGGGAGGATGCGTCTCTGCCCAGTGTGTTGATCGTCGTGCGGGTAAATCTCGGGTATCACCGAGAGTTTAACGAAGCGCTATTCTGAGGAGGTGGGCCAAGTCCCGGGAGAGAGACAGAGAGAGGAGGAGACACACACACACACACACACACACACACACACACACACACACACAGAGGACCTCCGGACTGACTCGGTGATGTTGTTGCTGCTGTTTGTCAGTGATGTGAAGCGACATTAAGGAGCAGATGAAAGGACTCCTGCCCGCGCGTGGACACATATTTCTACATCTTTGCAGGTAAGAAACTGATCTCTCTTTTCCTGTCTCTCCACATGCCCATCAGAACTCTGCCTCTGGTCATAATAATAATCCAAATACATACAGCACACAGCCACACCACTCCAGATATAGGAGTTAGAGGGAGGTATGGCTGCAGTTCATACCTTTTAAAGTGAGTTTCTACTGACAATATCCTCAGAGTATTTTCACCTCCTACAGTATCACTGTGATATTATGTAATAATCCAGTATGTGCACTGAAACAGGAGATTGATAAAACACTGTTGGTCAAGCTTATCCAGTGGTGGCATGCATTTATACATTCATTTTAAGTACTTAAATTCTGAGGTATTTGCACAATATCTGTATTTACAAATACTTTTCACTCTACTATAATTAATTATTAGATTAAAAGAACATGACTGGCTTATAATATAAAATGTACCCCCACAGATTTATTTTTCCAACTACCCACTGGCTAGAATAAATGTTGGCATTATATGTTTCTGGAAACCACAGATATGCTACGTATCTGTTTGGTTTAGGCACAAAAACCACTTGGCTACAGTTCGAAAAAGATCACGTTTTGGGCACAGTCCCAGCTGGAAAAGCAGTGATGTCTCTGTAAAAACAGAGCCGCTTTTTGTGGCACTATTCTCTCTGGAAAAACAGCAACGGGTCGCCAAGAAAACTCCCACATTTGGTGCCTAAAAAGTCTGTGGAAACGCAGTGAGCTGAGGGTGCAGGTTTTGTTCCAACGCTGGAGGAGACAAATACAAGGGTGTTTGGGGTGCTGTCCACCAGAACATTTTAAGCATCAAACAGGATTTTATATGCACCAATTTGTGCTTTTCTTCACCAATCTTTGGTGTAAATGTCTTTAAACCTGTCAAATAAAAGTCCTCTCTTATTTTTGTTTTTACTGGGGAAGACACATGCACATTTAAGAAATATTGACGCAAATGTCTCTCCTGTGTTCCCCTTTGAAATCTACGCATCCAAGCAACAGGTCGTGACAAAACACCAGAAGGCGGCAAGGCAAGGACATAGGTTTAGTTTTGGGGGCTACACATATGAGACATGATGTTTGGTGGTCCTCCACCAGAACATTTAAAGCATCAAACACCTAATTTCCTGCAGTCTGGTGAGTTGTTATGCACCAGTTTTTGTGAGAGGTGCCCAAACTTTTTCGCTTAGAGGGCCAAAACTGAATCTTAATGGTGGGCCACATGCCTAAAGTTAACACCTATTGTATTTTATTATATTGTATTGTAAGGTGTAAAATGGTGCTGGGATCCCATGCCCCTTAATTGGGATGCCTCTTGTTTGTCTCCATTCTTTTCTTACCTCACGTGTGCCAATATGATTTTCTTAGCAAAGTCTCACTCTGCCCATCATGCTCAGATTAGGAAAAATAATTAGGGACACCAGATATTTAAAGAGCATTAAACCTTAAAAAATGAAGCAGAATAAACAGTGATTTATATTATAATTATTTTAGTATTTATATTATTATTATATTATTTTATAACATGTACAATTAAGCACAGAATGTCCCCACCACATCCCGCCAATTTCTACACCCATGCAGCAATGGGTCGCGATGAAACACCCATGTTTGCTGCCTCACAAGGCAAGGGCACAGGTTTCATTTTCAACACTGGGGCAGAAACATGAATAGGGAGCACTCCACCAGAACATTTTAAGCATCAAACACCTTATTTCACACATTCTGGAGAGGTTTTATGCACCATATTGTGCATTTTCTGCATCATTTATGGTGTAAATATCTTTACACCTGTCAATACAAAAGTCCTCAGCCATTTCTCTGTTTGTATCGGAGTGCACAAATGCATTTGCCCTACATATTGAAGGGATGTTTTACCTGTGTCCCCCCTCAAAATCTACACCTATGCAGGGTCTCTACAACACACCCATGCTCTGAGACTTAAAAGCCGCTGGAAACACAGCGGTGACTCGTTAAATCACAACCAGTTTCATTGTTTGTTGGTCGTGAACAGTGGTCTGCAACTTGGCAGGTGTCTCCCCTCCACCTCAAAAAATACGTCACGTTAGGAACGTTGATATGATACAAACATATGTAACATATTCGTGGTTTGCAGAACCATGGTGACTGGGCTTTATTTACGACGGCTGGGCTGTAAATAAAGTAGTGAGAATGACCTCCACCTCGACCTGCTGCAGTATGAAGAAGCTGATTATGCATGAATGCATCAGTGGTAATAATCCAATAACTGAACTGAACTGAAGAGAAAATCTGCTGCTTAATGAGGTCTTTTACTGGTTTATTAACCTACATTTTGCTGCAAAACATTTTAAATGCAGCACTCTTACATGTAAATGTGTAAAAAAACAAACAAAAAAAACTTACTAGTTTTACAAATGAGTCTAAACTCCTCTTCCATCACTGGAGCAACCTGAACAAATGAGTGCAGAAACATGATGAATGCGGATGCATACAGGGTGTGAGGGGTCTTAATGCTCCGATGAGTTTTAAATGTCCCTTGCAGTCATCGGATCTCCACCTCAGCTACGGGCAAGTTTTGATGGACAGTGTGACACAGGAGGGAAACAGAATCAGCGAGTCAATATAAATACAAAGAAACACACACACACTATCCAACAAGAGCCCCCTAAACTTATGTTACTAAATGATTTTACATCTTTTTCTTCATCTAAGGGATTCGCAGCAGCGCCTTTTGAGGCAATTAAAAGTAACATAAAGTGAATTTACTATTGCGCACCACAAACACACTGTAGGTCTCTATAGGGCTGCCGTAGGCGTGTTATAGTGATTTTTGGAGAGGCTCATCTCTCTTTCTCTCTCGCTCAGCTTTCCTCCCACACACTTTAACTCTCTTGTTTCAGCAGTGGATACAGAAGCCGTACAGTAACAGTATGAGTGCAGGGAGGGAACGCTGGCCAAATGTTTCTGCAGGTTACTTCATCACTCAGATCGGCATGCATAGAGTTATATAAAGTTGTTTAGGCCTGTAAAAGAGAGGAAATCCAAACAGGTGCAGGAGGTGACGTGATGAAACCATATGGGTCAAGATAAAAACAGAAAACATTTCTGAAAATCATTTCTCAAAACATATTTACAAAAATAAAGTGCAAAGCATCCACAGAAAATATAAAAGTCACATGATACAGTGAAAGTGTGGTCGACTGTGTCGTTGTGTTAAAAGCCATACTTCCAGTTTTAATACGTGCGAGTGTTTCAGTGACAGCAGTTTGATCTAAAGAGCCTCACAGTGTCAGGAGTACATACAGTCTTCGTGCTGGGCTCCCCGGAGGATTTCAAAGCCCTTCCATGTGTTATCTAAGTGCCTTTCTCTCTCCACTCAGCTGTGAAGGTCAACGCTACAAGAAGCCCTTTGACTTTAGTCTGACACTGACAGATTTATGCAACATGTTTGACTCTTTAAACCGTGACAAATTCAACATGCTAAAACTGGATATATGGGATCTATGGTGCAGGTTTATCTGTCTGTGTAAACAGTGGTGTAATGAGCAGACTTTGGCTTAGTGCACATTTAGCAAATAAACAAAGCATTAATTAATATTGTTCTGTTTGCATCAAAATAATTTTGGGATGATGAAACAGCCCCGTTCTTTAAGAAATTACAGAAATAACGCAGGATCTGTTTAAAGAAAATGCAACCAAATTGCAAGAACAACACATTGGAATTGTGTTTCTTTAAACCACAGGTATGTTAAATTTGTACATTATTATGTAGCGGATACAATTAAACTTTACTTTGCAACATCACTGTGGTTCAAGTGTGGTTTTGTTTAGACACAAAAACCACTTGGTTGCTGCTTCTAATAATCAGTTTTGGGGACATGAACTGCAGTGATGTCATAGTCAAAAACAACACTTTTAATGCCACTATCTGGCAAGAAATATAGCGACGTTTGGGTTAAAGCAACTGTTTATAACGCCACTATCTGGCAGAAAATGCTTCAATGTCTCGGTAAAAAACAGCAAGCTTTTATGCCACTATCTGGCAGGAAATGCATTGATGTCTTGGTATAAAAACAACTACTTTTCATGCAATTATCTTGCAGGAAAAGCAGGGATGTCTATGTTAAAATGTACTGTCTGGCAAGAAATTCAGTGAAGTGTCAGTAAAAATCAGCTGCTTTTCGTGCCATTATCCATCAGGAAATCCAGTGATGTCTTGGTAAAAAACAACCACTTTTTCATGCCATTATCTGGTAGAAAATGCATCAGTGTCTCTGTGAAAAACACACACTTTTTATGCCACTAACTTGCAAGAAATGCAGTGATGTCTCTGCAAAAAACAACTGTTTTTAATGCTACTATCTGGCAGAAAATGCAGTGATGTCTTGGTAAAAAACAAATGATTTTCATGGCACTATCCCTGGTAGAAACTGTGACAGGCTAATAAAACACAACTGATTTTGATGTTTGTTTGCTTGCTTGTTTGCTTCAAAGGCATCTTGATTAGGTGTCACACCATTCACCATCCACTACTTCTAGATGACAAAGTAAGCTCATATACTGTGTCACTTTAGAAACGTTGATATGTATGATTTGTGCAAGTGTAACGTGTTTGTGGTTTGCAGAAATGTACAATGCCAAAATTTTCTTCTGGCGACTAGGCTGGAAAATGAAAGGGAAGTTTGAAATAACCAAAATGTGTGTTGTTCCCCTCTTTCAAATATATTGATTTTAAATGTGGACTCATCATTCATTTGGTCGTCTCATCCACTCTGTTGTAAAGCCGAACTACAAGCTGCTGAGTAAAATGTGATTAACTCTGATATTAATGATGACCAAAACCTATAAAGGAAAGATCCAGATTACTAAAGAAATTACTGGTTAGCACATTAAAGCATTTAAAAGCTCCATGAACACAGTGGAGTAACTGCAGATTGTGTGATAAACTCAGCACCAAGTGATGAACACTCTGTTCCACGAGGACTGAACCTCTGACCCTCTCACTGCTGGGTCGACTCTGTGACCCAGCTGTCATGCGAGTTGAACCCAGGGGGCTCTCAGCGATGGCATGGATGCTCTATAACCGCGGGTCCCGCCTGCCCGGCTACAAACACTAGTCAGCGTGAGATTGGTGCCGTCGTCGGGGCTGACATGTGGAATGGATGACAGGGCTGTGTGGGCCAAATAGACTGTCAGAGAGAGCTGGGAGGAGATGGATGAGAGGAGGGACAGAGAAAGCAACAGAGAGGAAATACCAGATACAAAGATGAAGAAATGATGGAGTGCTGTTGTGGCTACAGGCAATATCTGACTCCCTCTGTTCCTCTGTCTCCGACTGTCCCTCACTCTCTCCTTCTTTTCTCTCACCTGCTTTTGTCTCATCTGAAGAGAATTACAAAACCTGCAAAGTATATCGAGCTGTCCTGCGATCATTAATGGTGCCAGACCTCAGAGATGTGTTACAGAAGCTATTGGTGTGTTGTGGATGAACTATGTGTAATGTTTGGTGTTCAGGTAGAGCTTGGTGCTTGGTAACCCAGATGGTCACATGATAAATATCAAACACAAGCTCTTTATGAACTACCAGTGGAAATACCAGTGAATTATGAACTTTGAATGTTTTGCTCTTTTGGATCAGGGATGCTGCTCCAACATAACAGTTTTATAATGGAGCATATTCCCAGCGCAAACATCTCATGTATGCTTTGAATGGCATTTTGTTTGATTTCCAACAGATAAATGAAGAAGAGAGTCAAAGTTCAGAGTGCAGTATTATGATAAAGTAGTGGTAGTATCATGTGCGTACTGCATGCAACACTAAGTACTTTTTACGGCCAGCTGCAGTATGTTGCAATTCAAAACACATCTGAAGTGTTTAAGTTTATTTTGAAAAAGACTGTATGCACTTAACAATCAGAAACTGTACATTTCCTGTGACAACGGAAGTTTATTTTGAAAAGAGGCGATGCATATTACATGTAACTTGACACGTTGTCCCTAAACGTCGAAAACTAAGCAGGAGGGCTTCAAAGAGCATCAGAAATTGAAGTGACAGGCCACCAACCAAGCATTGGTGTTTGATGGTTGGCATTTGATGATTGTGGTGTCCAGTAGGGTTGTCATGAGAACCGATACTTCAGTATCAAGTCGATGCCAACACGCAAAAAATCCGTCGGTACCTGTTTTTTTTTGTCGGTACGGTAAGTACCGGATACAACTTTTCCCTCAGCAGGCCGTGTCGATTCCTGTCGGAACTGACGGGGGCAGTATACGCGTGTCAATCGGTGCTGAGGACAAGCGCCGACGAGGATCTCCATCGTCTTTGCTAGAAACAATGGCTTTTACAAGTGCTGCTGGAGCCACAACACCTCGGCTTGTCGAAAAGTCAGGGAGTAGAAGTCGTGTGTGGAGAGGGTCTCATTTACACTGCAAGCGATGCGTTTGTGTGGCGCTCGCAAACGGTCGCTGTTTACCCGTGGTTTCATTTCAGTGAGCATGTTAGGCAGGTTAGAGCATTCACACCGCATCCTTTCTACGCGCTGCTCGAGTCGCGCTGCTTTCGCGATCAAGCTCGAAAATAGAAGAGATGCCAATTTTTTGCACGAGTCACAAGCGAATGGTCGCGGTATTCAACAAAAAACACGAGTTTGTGTGTGTTGTGACCTCTCTCTGCCACCATAGACATCTCCGCCTTATACATGCTTCATGTACTTATCCATTTGTAGTGCTAAATATTATAAGCACTGGAATAATCACTAGCGCGCGAACCTGTCCACCCTGGGCTTTGGGTCCAAACTCACTTCTTCTTCTTTGGGGTTTACTGGAGATTTACAAACGCAGTGCATTACCGCCACCACCCAGCAACTTTGGGTGTGGTTTGTATTTTGACGGGACAGCAGTGGCTGCTGGGCAACGCGTCTGTTCGGTTTTGGTGTGAATAAACGTGTGCTGCCACATCGCTTGCGGTGTAAATGAGGCCATAGAGTTAAAGTTAAAGTTTGAAACAGTTTTAATAAAGTAGTGAATTTAGAAATACATGAGTTCTGTTTTTTGATTTTTATCATGGTATCGAATGAGTATCAAGAATTGTGGAAATTCACTGGTATTGGTATTGACTACTGAAATTCTGGTATCATGACAAGCCTAGTGTCCAGTAGTGCCCAGTAGCTCAGTGCTTAGAACAGGCATCCCATGCACAAAGGCATTGTCCTTGCCCCAGAAGCCGTGGGTTTGATCCCAGCCTGTGACCCTTTGCTGCATGTCATAGCTTCTCTCTCCCTTTCACAATTAAGTCCTTCCTGTCTTCCATGTACTTGCTTAACACCACATATTCCTGTTGGCTTCGAGGGTTGTCTCAAGTACCCTGCGTCCATTTGGAGCACTGGTTGCGCACATCGTCCGAAATCAACACTATGCATCCACAAGATGCACATGAACAGTCACGACAATGTGGTGATGTGACATGACATTTGCTTAGGTGCCTTACATCTATGATGGTGCTGCTGTTGCTTTTCCGCTGTGATCTCAGAATTAACGATATAGATATGTCTTCCTTAGATCATCCAAATCTAAAAGGTCTTTGTGGTGTGAGCTCTCTGGTATGCCCTGTAGTGGAATCCTCCAGAAGTACCCATAGTGGAAAGGAAAGGATGTGAACAGTTATGTTCCTGATGCAGCTGGTTGTCTGTGCAAACACGTGGTTAAAAAGCAAGTATGAGCCTGTACAGTATAACAATGTCCCTCTCCTTCTGCCTTTGCGTCTTAGGGAGAACAGTAATTATCAAGTTAACATCATCATATCAAATATCATCAAGTGCCGTGCTCTGCCTAAACAGTCCCGTCTCTGTCTTGCATGTACACTAGTAGCAGGGTTTGTGTAATTGTATGTGAAATTTGTATGTACAGTATTTCCTCTGCTCTTCCTGTCCTGGTGGGATTTTCAGGAGCCTTTCATCTCCAACCAAACTCTCTCTGAGGACATCTCTACGTGAGAAATTTTGAGAAATTGGCAGTAGCCTCCTGTTGGCAACTGTAAGCAATGCAAGTCTGTGGAGAAATGACATCATTCCCATTTTAAAACTGCATTCAGGTCTATAAAAATCTGACTCCTCCTGAACACCCTGTCTCCTAATCTTCCTGGAAATGCATTATATGATGCAGAGAGTTTGACTTTAAGCCTGGGCCGCATGCAAATTTGCCTCTGCAGCTGTTTGGTTTTGCCTTTTTGTCTTGTCTTCATCGTTTCTGCACACTTTCTAATTCATGATATCTCTTGCCAGGCTGTTTATGAGTAAGATTTGTATCTGAATTAACCTCCCCTGGTTAAATCTGTTTAAATAAAATAATTCGAACACACACAGCTTTATCCAGAGTCTCAGGAACAGGGGTCAGCGTGTAAGTGGTTAAAAAGGTTTTCCCTGTTGAGCAGTAACCTTCTATTAAAGGCAAGGCTCAGTTTGTGGTGACAGTAATCAGCTTTTAATGATGCTTCAGTGCAGCAGCTGAAATTCCTGAAAGTTGTCTTAAGAAGCTTCTGTTGCAGAGATCGTCTCTCTGCAGTGTGGAGCCGGAGCAACACTTGGGCTCAAATAACTTCATCACTTACCTTGAAACATTTGATTCATTTGTCAGATCAGTTCTATATTAACCAGAAGGAGCAAATATGGGCTCTACAGAGAGCAATATTCTAAATCATAGTTTCAAAGTGCAGTGCCAGATAAAGTGTCATTTAAACGACAAACAACACTTATCGAACCCAAAACCCGAAGTTGGTCATGGTTGTTTTTCCAGTCAGCAACATGCTGTCTTGATTACTTTCTCCAGGATTTGAAATGTTTTCACTTGTATTTATATGAAAAATATAAACACAACAAAGTAATAGTGAAGTCAACATAATACCAGATTCCAATAAATGAAAATATTGCTGCTTGGTAAACAACGATTAGATTAAAGGTGCAGTGTGAAAGATAACAGGAGATTTAGTGGCATCTAGTGGTGACTGCTGCAGATTGCAACAAGCTGAAACTTCCCCTGGTTAGAAAATCTTCAGTGTTCATTGTTTAGGAGGTTTTTACTGTGAGCTGAATTATCCACAGAGGTCTCCTCCTTTACAAAACAAACAGACCAGGTGCTTTAAACCAGTAAAAACACAGAATAAAGCAGTGTCAGGTTGTACAGTCTGTGTTTTTCAGATGCTCTTGTCGCGCTGGTGACTGATGCGACAAACAAGAATGTCTTTATCTAGAGCCAGTGTTTGGTTTGTCCATTCTGGGCTACTGTAGAAGCATGGCGGCACAGCATCATGCAACATGGCAATTTCTGTAGACAGGGACGGGGACCTGCTCACTATGTAGATTCAAACGACTCATTCTAAAGCCCAGCGCAGACAAATCATTCACAATGAGATGAAACCGCTTCAGAACGTAGCAGAGAAAAGTAGCAGCGGTGTGAACTGGCCGTCTGAGCTCGACTCAAGCTAGCTGATGGTGTCACCTGCAACTCAGCTGGTCAAATCACCGGCAGCTGGTTTTAGAACGTAAAGCTGGTCAAGTCAAAATGACCACACACCGCGTGCTGCTTGCTGCAGCAGGTGCTCCGTCCCCACTGAGCCCTCTGTTTCCATCCTCACGGTGTGCTGGTGTCAGACAATGGGTCGCTGCTGCTGCTGGCTGTATGTGCTTATGCCCCGCCCACACACACATTCTCATTGACTGATGGATTGGCGCTGGTTATTTATATTATTGTGGTGTATTGATTATGAATACAGTCCATCTGATGCTGGTTTTGTTTCATCACTGTAGCCAGTATCTCACTATCACTATCCTCATTCAGACTTTAAGAAGCTACAAATTATATTCAGCCACAAAATAAGTCTGAAAAGCTGCAAATCAGAACAGAAGCACAGAGAGTCGTCAACTAGAGATGATACGCCATCTCATGGCGGTCACTTCCTGTCGACGTTACAGATCAGAAGCACAGAGAGTCGTTGACTAGAGATGATACGCCGTCTCATGGTGGTCACTTCCTGTCAACGTTACAGATCAGAAGCACAGAGAGTTGTTGACTAGAGATGATACGCCGTCTCATGGTGGTCACTTCCTGTCAACGTTACAGATCAGAAGTACAGAGAGTTGTTGACTAGAGATGATACACCGTCTCATGGCGGTCACTTCCTGTCGACGTTACAGATCAGAAGCACAGAGAGTCGTTGACTAGAGATGATGCGCCGTCTCATGGCGGTCACTTCCTGTCGACGTTACAGATCAGAAGCACAGAGAGTCGTTGACTAGAGATGATACACCATCTCATGGTGGTCACTTCCTGTCAACGTTACAGATCAGAAGCACAGAGAGTTGTTGACTAGAGATGATACGCCGTCTCATGGTGGTCACTTCCTGTCGACGTTACAGATCAGAAGCACAGAGAGTCGTTGACTAGAGATGATACACCGTCTCATGTAGTTGACTTGGTGTGAACCAGCAGGTTTTTAGAACAGCACATTGCCAGTAGTTGCCTGTTTCAACTTGTTTCATTGCAAATCTTTGTTCTAAACTGGGCTTCAGGTAAAAAATACACAATGGTTGTTATTTTCAGGTGATTATACACTAAAGAAAACATATTTATTGTGTTTATTTACCATTTCTGGCAACATTTCCCCCCAAATCCTACACACTGGACCTTTAAAATAGAAATCAATGAAGCAGAGCAGGTGTTACTCACCAACACAGGTACCAGAGAAAGTGACCTTATCTTATTTTATGCTTTCTTTTTAAACTCTCATGCAGTGTAAATTAGAAGAGGTCATTTTGTGTTTCTTCTCTCCCCCTTCATGTTGTAGCTTCAGTTCTTCCTGCAAAGCACAGTCGGGTTGGAGTTGACACAAATCCTTTGAGTTCTGTTCTTTCTCACACACACACACACACACACACACACACACTGGGTTGTTCTCATCCCAGGCTTGCACTGTGTGTGTGTGTGTGTGTGTGTGTGTGCGTGTGTGTGTGGCAGAGCAAAGCGATAGTTCAGTCTAGCTGCCAGAGTGTGTTGTCTGTAATATCTGTCTGTGTGAGCAGGGACAGTTATGTAACAACAAAGCAGAATGCATCGTAGGTTCACATGAGTCACACACACACACACACACACACACACACACACACACACACACACACACACAGGAAGTGAGGGATTAGATCTTCCACAGCGCTCATGATTGATCAGAATTAGAGGAAGTGCAGCACGACATCTCATCGCCGTGACTCGACAGTGATGGAGTGTTAGACTACTTGGAACAGGTTTACCAAACTCCATGCTGTTGGTAGAGACCGCTGCATGTACAGTGCCTCAGTATATCTCTTTATAGGCTCACATCTAAAGAATCTGAACTGAAGGTGATGGTCTCTCATAAGACAAAGACATTCATTAGAAAACAAACAGCACAGAAAAGCTTTAGTGAATGTGGGAATAAAATGAAAGAAGCCAAGGAAATTCAGCAGAGCTGCTGCAGGAGCTGTGTGAAAAATCACAAATTAAAAGAACATGAACAAGAAGATACTGGATCTCAGAAGATACTGGATCTCAGGAAACTTCTCTAAACAAATAAATACAATAATTTTACAACTCTAAAAAAAAGTAAAATTAAGTAATTGAACCGAGTCCAATATCTGTGAGCATCACTAACAGGTGCCTGTGGGTGAGGTCGGGTTCAACTCACCAAGAGAAAATTTCAGTGTTGTACGTTTCTGCAAACAACGAATATGTTATGTTTGCAAAGTTCATCTGTATCATATTAATGTTTCTGAAATGACACCTCAGCAAGATGCCTGCCAAGCCAACCACAGACCAGTGTTTGAGACCAACAAATAACACAACAGGTTGTGTTTTAGTGAATCACTGCTGTGTTTTCGGCTGCTTTATAGCAAGCAAACATGGGTGTTTTGTAGCGACCTCTCACTGTGTTTCCTGTACAGTTTTTGAAGGCACAAAAAGCAGTTGTTTTTTACTCAGACATTGCTACTCATACTGCTGAGATTGTTCCCTCCCAAACCAGGTACTTTGAGCCAAAACATGATCTTTTTCTAACCATAACCAAGTGATATTTTATGCATAAACAGAACAAAACACAGTGTTGTTGAAATTAGGGCTGACTCAAATGCTTTGAAGGTTTGAAGCTTGGATTGTTGCCATGGTAATCAACATCAAAAACAGTAATCAAATGCTTCGACCAGCTCTTTACCCTCGTACAGCTGGGAGTTGCCCTTCCAGTCTACATGTGCTTTGTGGACTTGGAGAAAGCTTACAGCCATGTCCCACCGGGGATGCTGCTACGAGCCATCCACTCCTTGTTATATCCAAAGTGAGAGCTGTGACCGCATAGTTGGCACAAAGTAAAACACATTTCCGGTGGGTGTTGGCCTCCTCCAGGGTTGTCCCTTGTCTCCAATTGCATTTGATATTCATGATGTGGTTCTGTTGGCTTCATCACATTGTAACCTCCAGCATGCACCAGGGTGGTTTCCAGCCTAGTGTGAATGAGATGAATGAGAGTCAGCACCTCCAAATCTGAGGCCATGGTTCTCTGCCGGAAAACGGTGGATTGCACCCTCCAGGAGGGAGACAATAACTGCCATAAGCAAAGGAGTTCAAGTACCTCAGGGTCTTCTTAACAAGTAAATAGAAAGGAGCATGAGATGAATCTGCAGTTTGGTGCCGCGTCTGCAGTGTCTGCAGTGACTGGGCACTGCTAGTCGTGGTGAAGAGAGGGCTGAGCCAGAAGGCAAAGCTTTTGATTTCCTGGTCCATCTATGTCCCAAGCCTCACCTTCGGTCCCATTTATACCACAACGATTTCAACTGAAAACAGTTGAAAAGTAGCTCAGACATGCAGTAGAGCCACTGTTCTTTTACATCAAAAGAGGCCAGTTGAGGTTGTTCAACATCTGATCAGGATCCTGCTGGGCGCCTCCCGTTACAGGTGTTCTGTGCAAGTCCCAGTGGTAGGAGGCCCCAGGGCAGACCCAGAACACACTGGAGGTGTTGTTTACCTCGTCTGGCCTGGGAAAGCCTTAGGATCCCCCAGGAAGAGCTGGAAAGTGTTGGAGTACTTTGCTCAGAGAGGCAAGCAGATGAATATCGGTGCATGGATGCATGGATGAATGGATGCATTGCCCCAAAAATCCCATGAATAAAGACGGCATTATCCAAAATTTTTCATTAGTCTTTTTAGTTATTCTCAAACAGACAGTTTGGTGACTCCATCTCGCTCTCATCTACTTTTAGTCACCAGCAGTCCAGCACTACTTAAACTAGGACATTTTGATGACACATGACGGGCTGACACATACTGTATGTAAGCAAGATGTCAAACACCTCAGTTTCAAAATTTGCAAAGATAGCTCCCAAAAGTCGAGTGCCAGATATGTCAAAGGAAACTGCTACAAATCCACGAGTTCACCTGAAAACTGTAAGTAACAGCTTGTAAAGTGATTCATTTTTTATAGCTATTATGGCTAATGTATGACCTGTGTGCAAATAGAGTGGCTAATTGTCATGTCTCTCGAACCAGCATTATTCACAAACATTTCTCATGGAAACTTCAATGCCTGAAAACTGGTATTTGGGACAGTCAAATGTTTCAACGTGTCTGCTACAAAATGTTGTGAAAATGTAACGGTGGTTACATGTGGTTTGCAGAAATGTACAATGCCTACATTTATTCTGGCAGTTGCGTTGCAATCAAAGGACAGGGCAGTATGGAGGATGTGTTGTGGACAGTCTCAGGGCAAACAACTTGGAGGGTAGCTTGAAAGATGAGGGAGGCTCTAACTGATTCATGCTTAACTAAGTCACGTCAAACTGCACTGCCACTTTCCTGCATCACAGAAACTATAACTTTAGCTAATAATGATAACAAAAACACAGGGAATAAAGACCGTTTGAATCAATATTAAAGATTGCATGAGCTTCCGTGACAGCAGCTGCAAGTTTGCTTGGGAGAAGGAAATGTGAAGCCTGCAGATACGCTGCTTTAAAATGCATTCAGTTCAAAAGACCTTTATTTACACATGTAGATTTCTTTTCTCTTCAGTGTTGTTCAAGTGTGTTTTACTTCTGTTGTACTCATTCTTACTCCCCTGTAGTAAAGCACTCATATTTGCGTACATGTATTCGTGTGTGTGTGTGTGTGTGCGTGTGTGTTTCAGGTATTGATTGGAACATTTGAACCCTGTGGCCATGTTCCGGAAAAGAGCAATGAACACACACGTCCGAACACACACAAATTCACACACAGGGTGGCGTGGGTGGCCACTTGACTGCCTCTCTTACACACACACACACACACACACACACACACACACACACACACACACACACACACACACACAGACGCCCACACACTGCCTGGGGCTCTATAAACAGCCGGGCTCGGAGGTTGTGACTCTCACATCAGTCTCTCCTCCCTCCCTCCCTCCATCTCTCTCTCCATCTACCTGCCTGCTGTTTGTTTTCTCTCCCTGCTCTCCACACATTGTCTCCTCACTAATGTGCTGATCTCTCCCTCCTCTCCCTCCTCTCTCTCTCTCTCTCTCTCTCTGTCTTTGTAGTTACATATACAGCAGCAGCACTGTGTGGCAGAGACCAGTTGACGTTGGCGTCCTGCCTGTTGAGATGTGCCAATAGGAAACACTGTGAACAGGGGTTCATGCTGATGAAATTGATCTGCTCAGGTAAGACCCTGTTGTCCTTCCTCTCTCTTATCATGATATTTTTAGGCTTTAATTGGTCTCTGGATATGTATTTGTTGTGTAGCTACTAAGAGGGGAGTTGCATTTCTCTTGAAAGACACGCTGTGTGATTCCTACTTTGTAATGTGACGTGACAAAGAACAGCTGCATGTGAGCATCATGTGGAAAACAAAATTACATAACAGCAAAGGAAGATGTGTATCTATGTTTACAGGAATATAATATCAAACTCTAATATCATATGAAACCTGATCTTTATAATAAAAGAGCAAAGTTGTCAGTGTAAATAAACGGTGAGAACATACAGTGTTATAAACACTACCTAAACTCCATATTTAAACCAAATACACTCAGATATTTGTGGGGCTACATATGAATACAGTTAGACCAGATGTCCTGTAGTGATTAACAAACATGATTACTGTCGTATTAAACTTAGTAAGTATTTGTCTGTCAAAAGTTTTAGGTTGAAAGAAAGTAAATGACATACTTTTTATACATTTTTATTCTCTTAAGCCTTTGAACTCTGCATTTGCAATGGTCCGCCAGTATCTACATTGGTATTTTTGTTTATTGTGATATAATTTCTCCGAGTATCTTCAAGTGTTTCATATCCCTAATATCTGTACAACCTAAGATAAAAGGTTATTTAAGTCAATAAAGCATAATGATCGATAAAAGTATTGAAATTGTGCCATTAAAGACCAAAAAAAATGCAAAAATCGCATGTTTTTTCATCAGATTTTACAAAATAAAAACACAAAACATGTTTATCCAAATGATTTTTAAATGCAGAAACATAAAGAAAATATACTATGTGCATAATTTAGTTTTTGAGATACGTTAATTTTTATGAGCAGAGTTCAAAGACGTTGTGATAGATTCATTTGTTCCTCTGCCGCCACTGCGCAGTTTAGTACACGTACTGCAGCGTAATGACATCATCATGAGCATACAACGTGAAACAGTGCGCAGAAGCCTTAGCTTTCTGCTGCCAAAAAAAGGAAGAATGTTCTCACCTTTATGGTTTTTATTTTAGATACAAACAGGATTATGCAAACAACGATTTCCTGCATTATGGGCAAAATACCAGTGTAACTATGGCAAAATGCTACTTTAGCTTAGCATGAAAGGTAGGGTAAGATAAGACAATGTGAGACAGTGACGAGGAAGACAGAAGCCTTCGCTTTCTCCTGCAAAAATGTTCTGGCTCTTATGGTTCTTGTTTTAGATCGATTTAAAAAGGATCATGCAAACAGCAATCATCCACTTTTGAGTCCCTGATTGTGTGAAAATTTGCAGGGAACACATGCATGTCATTGTGTGTCAAACATTACATTTAAGATATATAGATGCATCAGTGCAAAAACAGTCACTGGCCCTTAAAATCACACATCAGTCATCCTTTGATTTCAACATTATTGCAACTTGTGTTTATGAGCACAGCAGTTTAAAGGAAACTCTGGAAATATAACTTACTGCTCATTTCTGAAATGAGGTAACAAAGAGCCGAAGTCGTGTCGTGTGTGCCTCTACAGTATGATCTGATTTGCTGTTGTTGTGGGTATCCTTTGTTTATTTTTAGCTGGATTGCAGGTTGAGCTTTTAAACTCAAGGTAGACGTATTTATGGAAGCCTCCCATCTCAATAAAAGATGAATCGCTGTCTTATGCAACGACTCCTGACCACACTGGAGGCAGGGAAGACACGGGAGGAAGGAAGGAGGAACAGATGGATGGATAGACGGATGCATGCATGACTGTTATCAGTGTTTTTTGTCACGGTGTCCCTCCAAGAAAACTCAATCCTACCTCTGTCGTCTTTTTCGCTCCCAGGCTCCTTCCCTATCTGTCTCTCCGTCCTTTTGATACCCTCTTTATATCTCTTTCTCTCCATCTCCCACCTTTTCAGGCCTCCCTCATTCTGTCCTTCCCCACTTTCTCTTCCCCTCTCTGATCTATTATTCACATCCCTCGCTGACTCTCTCTCTCCCTCCCTTGACACCTGAAATCCCTCCGTCCGCTGCAGGGCGTTTAGACCTCCACCAACAGTGCTTCCCTCCCAGGAAAAGAAATAGAGTGATGAATAAAAGAACAGAGTGAAGAGACAGATAAAAAGCTTCAGGATGGGCGGCTCTATAGATATGTCAAGGTGTTCCTCCATGTGGCTTATTGTATACAGTTGACATTTACACAGTCCTGTGTCGTCCTTTAAAAAGGCCCGCTCCTGACGCCGACCATGTGAGATTCAGTTAGGACAGATATTTTAACACACCTGAGACAGATCGGTGACTTCAGCTCTGTTGTGCTTTTTTAAATCTAAATTTACTCTGCAGGTGAGTTGGATATAAGCAGACACTGATTTTCCAGAAGTTATTTTGAAATTTAAGTGTTGCTTTTCCACCTGGTTGCTTTTTAAAATACCTTCATAAACAGCAGAAACAAATCATGTCAGATTTAACTGGATTGGTATCACATCAGACACTGAAAGGACAGAGACAGCAAACACATCCTCACTCCGACCTCGTCACATATCCACGTTTGGTCATGGACTTTCCACATGGACATATGACGTCCAAGGTACCCTGGGTGTGTTGGTTGTTGACGTTCTGGGACACCATGTCAACTTCAGCCTGTTACGTGCATTGTCTGTTTTCAAAATATACTTCTGTTTCAACAGGAAATGTACAGTTTGCATAAAGTCTCTTTCAAAATAAATGCAAATACATCAGTTCACCCTGCAAATTGATGTTTTTTGTCCTTCAACAAACACATATGGTTACATTTGGCCAAGACACACACATGGTTGGGTTAAGGACAAAGAACAGGATTTGGTTTTACAATCATACAGGAAGCGAACACCAGCCTCCTGGGTGAAAGTTGGTTGTTGGGGTGGC
Source organism: Epinephelus fuscoguttatus (assembly GCF_011397635.1). NCBI lineage: Eukaryota > Metazoa > Chordata > Actinopteri > Perciformes > Serranidae > Epinephelus > Epinephelus fuscoguttatus. The sequence continues at coordinate 4,432,991 of NC_064767.1, forward strand.
TGTGGCTCAGAGGTAGAGCGAGTTGTCCTGGCTCCTCCAGTCCACATTTCAAAGTATCCTTAGGGAAGATACTGAACCCCAAATTGCTCCCGACGGCTGTTCATCCATCAGTGTGTGAATGCCTTTAAATGCTTGCTGAGTAACAGATGGCACCATGTATGTCGGCCTTAGCCACCAGTGTGTGAATGTGTGTGAATTGCTGAATGTGCTGTTGTGTAAAAAGTCTTTGAGTGGTTGCAGGACTAGAAAAGCGGTGTACAAGTGCAGTCCGTTTACCATGCAGTCCATTTGTTGGACCCATCTACACAATAATGGCAACCGGCTGCGTATCATGCTGACATGACAGGACATGTTTTCAGTGGCTTTTTAGATACCAAACACGGCTGTTTATTGCAACACGTTGCTGTTTTTCCAGCAGGGATAGTGCCACAAAAACCAAGTATTTTATGTCAAACCATGATCTTTCTTACTATAACCACATCGTGTTTTGTACCTAAACCTAACCACATTAACCTTAGTGTTGCTGAGATATAACCTCAGTGTTGTTGAGATATAAAGTTTCAACATATGCGTGCGAATGTAACATATTTGTGGTTTGCAGAAAAGTATAATGCCGACATTTTTATGCCTCTGCATGGGCGAAAGCAGTGGCCAGAGGCAATGTGTTTTCCGGTTGTCCAGCCATCCGTACGTACGTCCATCTATCCCATTCTTGTGAACGCGATATCTTAAGAATGCCTTGAGGGAAGTTTTCAAATTTTGCACTAGTGTTCACTTGGACAATGAACAGATTAGTTTTTGGTGTTCAAAGGTCAAAGGTCTGTCTCATTCTTGTGAACGTGATATGTCAAGAACACCTTCAGGGAATTTCTTCCAGTTGGGCACAAATGTTCACCTGGACTCAACGATGAACTGATTTGATTTTGGTGGTCAGAGGTCTAGGTCAGTGTGACCTTGCATCTGTTGTTCTCCTGAATGTGATATCCCAAGAACAGCATTGATGTTGTGGTGTAAGTTTAGTTCATGTGTGGGCGGAAATAGTGGCCAAATGTTGGCGATAATGCTCCACTGTCTGTTAGCAAGTCTCTGTTTAAAAAAAAAAAGACGAAGAGGAAGTAGAGGCAGTTAGGTGCAAAACAGCAGTGCTTGATTTGAGACAACTGAAATTAGTGCACCATGGAAAAAGCACATAGTTTTCATAGTGTACCACATTAAAGTCTACTAATGGAAGTATGCAAACACAATCAGTATGTCTGCTGATTCAACAGTGGGAAGTTTCAATACTACTTGGTACCAAGTTATTTCAGTCAATATGTTAACAATATCAAGTACCTATACTCAGCCCTAGGTATGAGAGTTAAAAAATAACTTCCTAGGGTTCTAAAAACTCTGACCCTGACTCACCTTTGGGTGCTTTTGCAGTGAGTAACGGAGGCTGACATTAACCACATGGCAGCTGTTTGTGCTCGAGGGTTGCTGCCGCTTTGCCCCAGAGAAGGGAATGTGGTCTCCAACTGCCAGCATAGACATCCACATCTGTCCGCATGTTTAGAAGAGAGGGAAAGTCACTCAGTAAACATATTTACAGGGTAAACATCTTTGCCAGTGAAGAGTTTTTTTTCTTTTTCTGGTTTGTTCGGACATTTTCTTGCACACGTTAAAATCAAGAAGAAATGAAAGATTTGTCAGTGTCCTTAAAAGTTACAGATTAATTAAACAATGAGTAACTGTGTGAATGCCGTGCACGCACTAACTGAAAGGACCTGCGGGTGTTGGTGTGTGTGTATTTGTGTGTGTGTGCTCACGCCCCACCCTCTCACATCAGTGCAAAAAGATAAAGGCTAAACACAATCTACATATAAGAGCACTGGCATGTCTGTGCAGCATCAGATGAGGGCAGATCTGAAATGGAATCTCCCTCTGTTCCCCCTCGCTGCACACATCTCCCATCCATCTCTCAGCGCTTCACTGCGACGCCTCGCTTTCCCGCCACCGAGCCATCAATCATCACATTCCCATGCTTTATGGAAATGGGAGGGAAAACTTCATTTAACAGCATTTTACCTTCTATCTCATCCACCTGTCTCTCTTTGTCCGTCCACCTGTCCGTCCGTCTGTGCTCACGTCCAATCTGGTCACAGTGTAACACATTTATTTAAATCTATTTAAATGGATATGAGGCGTGTGCATATGCAGGGAGATTTCACGGCCCAGCAGGTCAGCAAATACCAAGGCTGTTCCACCTCACTAACCCCCCATCAGGACCCACAGACAATTAATACACACCACAGGTGGTCAAGTTTGTGAATGTGTGTGTGCTTGTGTAAGAGAGGGGAAAAAAGCAGCATCTATCCATCCATCTATCCAAAGTAAACATCTGAATGAATGGAGGAGAGGGGTGATGGAGCATGGATGGAAAAAAGAAAGGAAGGATGAGGGAGAGATGACACAGGAGCAAGGTACAGTACAGGAAGTGAAATGAGTGTCAGGGGAACACAGCGTCACTCCCGAGGGAGAGGAGGGGAGAGGAGAGGAGCGGAGAGAGAAATTGAGGGAGGTGGCTTGGAACGTTTGAAAGAATAAGGAAAGAGGAAGGGAGGGGAGAGGAAGGAGAAGTGAAGGGTAAATGTCTTTGCTAATGTCTTTAGTGGCAGTATTGACTATCGCCGGCTCCCTCTGACTTCAGCACACTGGCTGCTGCATCCTCCTCCTCCTCCTCCTCCTCCTCCTCAGTTCATTAACTCTGTCATTTGGAAATGGACATATTGGCTCAGCTGTCCAATGTCACCATGGATGGACAGATGGATTTGTAGAGTATCAAACACTGACAGATCAAACTGCTTATCTTTATGTAATACTTTATTACTCTGTTGATTTTCCAAAGCATACCACTGATACTCTGTTTAGACTGATGAAGATGTTTTCATTCCTTCTGGGCAGCTTTAACTTTAGTCAAAGTCACACTGTAAATAATTTCACTGTAAAATAACAGTAAAGAGCCAGCAGCACAGTCGCCAGCAATGTACCGCATCTGGTTAAAATGTGCATTTCTATGAATAGTATGAGTTATGAGCCTGTTATGTGTCATACCAGTGCTTGGTCAGTGACTTCTGGCATCAGACACTGACGAAAAAAGCCATCGTTTTACGTCGGCATGATACGTGGCCAGTTGCCGTTACTGGTAAGTGGCACCGGCGAGTGTCAGGGGGAAATGTGGTGAGACAGCAACGTAAGTTAAGAGGGCGAAAGACCGAGTAGGGTGGTGGATGAGTCCAACAACACCCCCAACATCCCCTTTCCCCTGGGATCCGGTGTTCACTGCCTGCAAGATTTTTAAGCCAAGCTCTGTTCTTTCTTTCTAAACCCAACCATGTGCTTTCGTTGGCAAAACATTACCTTGTGCATTTGTTGTTGAAGGAAAGGACATGCATTTGCTGTGTTGTACTGACATAGTACTTTTGAAAGAGACTGTATGCAAACTGTATGTGACGAGGTCAGAGTGAAAATGTGTTACCTTCCCCTTCTCCTTGTTTGCTGTGTGAAACTTTTGACTCCGCCCTATAGTGCCATCTATCAGCTGTGTCGATGCAGACCTAAAAGGACACATGGAAGTATGAGGGCGAGGACGCCTATGACATCTGAAAGGGATGTATCTGTTTGCATAATGGGGAGTATAGATGAGCCTTAAGAACACACAAGGTGAAGTATCCAATATTGCCGCAAAAGACCAACGTCAGCATTGGACGTCACTTAATAATGGAGCCTAGTGTGAGTGCAGCGCGATTCTCTTTGCACCACGGTTGTCTTTTTCTAAGACCTTATGAATTCTCCTTCACTTTATTCCACAAACTCATGACTTTTTCAATTGATGTTGACAAAAAGTTTGTAGGAAAAAAAAACAAAGGGTGTAATTTTTTAAACTGTTTGGGTGCAGCCTTAAGCTGTCCCAAGCCAATTAGCCTGACCCAGAGCAGGTGTGACACCCTACACACTTTTACAAATCAAAGGGAAGGATGAATAAAGGAAAGAAGACGTAGCCGTCAGTTAGTTGTGAGAAAGAAAGGATGGATGGATTGTTCTGTTTACATTTCATCTACAGCATATGTGATGTGTGAATGTGTGTGTTTGTTTTTTTTGTTGTACATTTACAGTAAATTACTGGCTACTAGTTGCATTACTTTCACAGCTAATTACTGTGTCATTTTTACAGTACATTGTTGTGAGGTGACAGTTGTATACTGTGTATACTACATTACTGTGATTTAGCAATACTCCTCTAAGTTACTATATTGAACTCTGACCTCACAGTTAAATGCCATTACATCACTGTCATATAGCAGTATGTTCCTGTATATTACTGTAACTTCACAGTTTATGTACAACTGATTACTGTGATTTAACAATATGCCCCCACAGAATTAGTGTTTTACTGTAATCTCACAGTTAAATTCCATATATTGCTGTGATTTAGCAGTATGCCTCTGTAAGTCACTATATTTAACTGCATGAATTTCACAATGAAATTATGAATTTGATTAAATATCACAGTATAGGAAGTCCTTTGGCCACAGAGACTTCTCCCTGTGGGGCGTGGTTGCCTCTAATCATCTCTTTACCGCATCTCAATCTGACTCAACTTTTACGCTTTGGCACGGAAAAGACATCAGGAGGTTCAAGGACATGTTCAAAGATGGCTGTTTTGTCTCTTTTGATAAACTATCCACAAGGTACGACTTACCCAAGACACATTTTTTCTATATTTACAGTTCAGACAATATGTCCATTTAAACATATTTTGTTTTCCTGCTGAACCTGTTCCCAATTCAACTGACAGATTTCTTTCCTTTAATCCACTGTCTAGAGGTGCACTCTCAAAATGATGTAGAAACAACTAAATGCTGACATGTTCACCCCCAGACAGGATTACAGTAGCCTGGGAACAAGATCTGGGATCTATGAGAGGACCAATGAGTCTCTATTCTTTCAACAACACATAAATCCTCACTTTGCACAAGACATTGCTTATTACGATTAAGGTGGTCCACAGGGCTCACATGTCTAAGGTTAAGCTATCTACCATCTATCCTGATACAACCCCTACCTGTGACATATGCAAAAAACAATGATGCCACGCCAATCCAATCTACTGGCTGTGCCCTCACAAACATTTTGGAAAGATATCCTCCATAAGCTGTCTAAAATCCTTATAAAAACTTAGAACTAGACCCTACTGTTGCCATGTTTGCCGTTGCTGGTGGTGACAACCCCAACCTGACATCTACAAAGCACTGTATGGTGACTTGCGCCATCTTGTTAAAATGGAAGGAGGCTGCCCCGCCCACATCTGGCCAATGGCTTTGAGACGTCCTGCCTAAAATTAGAGATGCTGCGCCTCCCCGCCAGTAGTTCAGAGAAAAAAAGTTATAAAACCTGGAGACCCTTTACCCTTTGTGTTTTCTTTTCATAACACCCAAACAACATCAGCTGTCAATGAGTAATTTTAATTCAGCTCTTGACATTTCTTTTTTTCCCCCAAAGTAAAATCTGACTCACTTGCTACTCTGCATATAGAGTCTAAACATTAGGTGTGTCTCAATTTAGGGGCTGCAGCCTCTTAAGGACGTGGCCTTCACAGTCGATATCGGCCGTGAAGACAGCGTCAACCAAAGCGAACGGTCTCTGAAATGGGACGGTCTGGTCTGTGGAGGATTTCCTGGTTGCGTCACCAGTTGTTCTTGCCCGTCTCACTTGTTGGCGTTCCTGTTACGTAGCAACCAGATGCAGTTGCCGAAAGAAGGAGTGAGCTAGTAAGTCAGTTGGCCCTCAATCTTGGACCCAGAGATTGTGATTATATATATATTTTTTATCTAATATTTGAGGAGATGATTCACAGCTGGAGACGCCACCGTTTGATATATTTCAGGCTGATAGAGGACTGTCTGCAGGTAAACAGTTAACCGTTAACAACTGTTAGTTACATTAACTTAAAAAATAATCATCACCGGCCTGCAATATATCTTGGGATAGGTTGGGCCAGGAAGGATTCATCCGTTGCATCTTCCACATTCTGGCAAAGATGGCTGCATTTCTTGGCCGCATTTGAAGGAGCCTTTGAAATTGGACAGCCTTGTTCACGCTGATGTGACCCAATCAGTCTTGTCTTCAAATGCAGCCTTCTAAGGCTGCAGCCCCGGACACAGCTGTTGTGCCTTGTGGCGTGGGAGGGAAAGGCTGTTGGATCATATAAGTTATTATTGTAATGGCCTCAGGGTTATGTCTACTTTTGTTTGGTCTGCACCTTTTTGAAACCTTTATTAAAAAAATTGAAATCACGGTAAAAGGCTCTGTTGGTAAGTGCAATCAATGGTGAAATATTACAGTTACATATTGTAACTTCCTGGAAATAATTTGCAGTGCAGAGGGCAGAAGGCTACACAGAGATGTGTGTGTGTGTGTGTGTGTGTGTGTGTGTGTGTGTGTGTGTGTGTGTGTGTGCTGGAGCTGTTTTTAACATGATTAAACATCACTTCTTCCTTCCCTCTCCACCTCTTTCATCATCTCCTCCACCTTTTTTCTCACCCATCGTTATCCCCTACGCAGCACTTCTGAGACAGCGAGAGGGAGGGAGGAAGAGAGGGATGAGGAAAAGGCCAAGAGCTACACAGGGAATCACACACAGAAAGACAAAGAGAGGAGGAGGATCGGGGGGAGATCGTTCAAAAGGGAGAGCTCTGTCTGAAATGGGCTCCTGTGATATGATGTTATGACTATTTTGGTTTTTATTTGTCTGACTGTTGCCGCTGAGCCTCCGTCAGTGGATTGGGTGTTATCCTCCTTCAGCGACCCGACGGGTGAATAGATGGAAACACTTTGAGGCAGATTGTCTGATGGGTCGGCACAAACAGACACATTTTCAGCAGATTAGTGTGAGATGCTGTGTGTGCGGGATCCTGCTGATTTTTTTGTTACTGGACGAATTGACAGACCACAATTCCTTGATATTAAACAGACACCATGATATATAACATCTATGATACTGTGAAGGAAAGAAAACGAAGCAGTACATTGTGATATCTTTTAGAATTGTTTCTAAAGTTGCTGCATTTTTCATCACGCTGCGATGCTTTATGTGAAATTGTTGTGCAGGTTGGTTGAGATTAAACTTGTCCAGTTGGGCCTGTGGCTGCCTGTCAGCTGTCCTGTCAGTGGACACCTCGTCCTCCGCGTCTTTCTTTGAAATGTCAAAACAATTTCACAGCTTTTAGCTGTCTGGTCAGGCCACAAAGGTGAGAATGTTGTTAGAGAGATTATTGTGTAACAGGAAAGGCAGCAGACGACTGTCAGAGGGGTTGTTGTTGTTCAGTCTTTCTTTCCCTTTCTTTAGCAACAGTTGCTGAGGATCATGGGTAATTTAACCTTCTACTGTCCACAACTGACCAAAGAAAGCTTTTTCTCAGAATCAAAGGAGAAATATATAAACTGATGGCCTTAACATCAACCCATCCTTTTGCTGATTTATCGAGGACACTTGAGTAAATGTGGAGACGGGACAGAAGGACAATGATTCAAACAACGTGCACGCCATGTCGGCATAGCAGCATCCTTACAAAGAATAGAAAGCATATCATTAAAATTATTTTCCAACAAGACCTGAAATATCTCGGTAATAGCAAACCAAAATCATATTTATTCACTGACGGAAGATTAAAATAAAGTGCACATTTCTTGCTAGATATGTTGCATTTTTCACCATCAGTAAAATTCGCCTTTTTTGTTGCTTTCACATAAAGACACTTGGCAGTCATGTGACAGGGACACAGGCCAATTGAAAACAACAGTCTAGACTCCCTTCCCATTGCCGGTAGACCAGAGCTGTGTACATGTGTCTGCAACAGACGAGTATGCATGGTAGAAAGCAGCATGGAGGTCTGTAGACACGTAATGGTTACTTCTTTTTATACAACTCTTACTCACTTTCTTTCAAACTCAGTGCAGACTAATTTGTATCGACATTTGAGTGGTGCTTTGTGGAGACAGATGGTATTTTGTGGTGTTTTCCTGTCATCGCATCTCCCCGGTTAAAGGGCTAAATTTAGCGTGTTCACAAAGGTGTTGTGTTTCCATCAATGCCTATCAGAGCCGATAAATACTTGTGACTACTGCAGAGTCATTTGGCCCAGGTGTGAATGCCGATGTTACCTTTCCCATTACATTTAAATGCCAGATGTTAATGAGTGGACGGAAAGGCTGTATTTTATCATTTCTTGTTAGTATAAAATGGTAAAAAAAAAAAAAAAAAAAAAAAGAAAAAAGAAAAATGGATGTTTTTGCATCAACCGAATCGTCAAAATAAATCTTGGCATGCCATGGATGTGGAACATCTGTGGAACATTTCATATGTATGAATATGTTGAAACTTTACATTTCTTTACATTTTAACACTGCTGTGGTTACAGTTTGGTTAGGTTAAGGCACGGTTAGGAATAGATCATGTTTTGGCTTAAAGGGGAACTAATGTTTTTTCAACCTGGGCCCTATTTTCTGATCTACTTTTGTCTAAATGAGTGATAGGATGTTCAATATGTGACATTTCTCCAGTATGAAGCTAGGGCTGACCTGCCTGCAGCCCGTGAGCGTGCGCTATATTAAATAATAGGGCACTCAGACAGCGTCAAACAACGTCAAAATACGTCCACTAAAAGTGCATTTTTTTCACACAGATAGGCTCGGATTGTTAGTATAATTATCTGACAACACAACGGAAAGGAGAAATGAACGTCTGTGTTTACCTTTAGCTGGATTCGGACATATTTGTTGTGGCCAAGTCAAAACGCTTCCTCTGCCTGCTCCCTTTCTCTCCTTGTCCCTCTTCAATGAGCTCTGCATTTGTGTACGTCCGTGTACTCCGTGTTCAAATAAATACGGGCGGTCGTCAAATTCAAATGGCTCATCCAGATCCAGTTGGTCAAAATCAGGTAAAAATTCAGACATGATTGTTGTGGCAAGTCAAAACACTCACTCAGAGAGTGAAAGTCTGGCTCTGAAATCTCACGTCTCGCAAGACTTGAGTTGTTGCAGGAAGTTACCACTGGAGTGACCTTACAAATGCGAGGAGTTACTCTGTTTGGGGTAGTCATGTCTGAATTTTTACCTGATTTTGACCAACTGGATCTGGATGAGCCATCTGAATTTGACGACCGCCCGTATTTATTTGAACACGGAGTACACGGACGCAGAGCTCATTGAAACTGAAGAGCGGACAAGGAGAGAGGGAGCAGCAACAGGCAGAGGAACATGTCTGAATCCAGCTAAAGGTAAACACACACGTTCATTTCTCCTTTCCGTTATGTTGTCAGATAATTATACTAACAGTCCGAGCCTATCTGTGTGAAAAAAATGTACTTTTAGTGGACGTATTTTGACGTTGTTTGATGCTGTCTGAGTGCCCTATTATTTAATATAGCACGTGCTCACGGGCTGCAGGCAGGTCAGCCCTAGCTTCATACTGGAGAAATGTCACATATTGAACATCCTATCACTCATTTAGACAAAAGTAGATCAGAAAATAGGGCCCAGGTTGAAAAAACATTAGTTCGCCTTTAAAATACGCTGTTATGACGACACGACTGCTGGAAATGCTGCAATGTCTTTCTAAAACAGTGTTGTTGCTCATGCCAGTTATCTCCCCCTCCTCTTCCCGATGATAAAGTCAGAAATGTTGATATAATATGTATGAAAGGGGTAGTGTGAGGTAGTGTATATTGTAAAGAATTATTGTGTAGTCTTTTCACCTGCTCCACTGGCCTTTTCAGATACCCTGCTGTTTATCCCAGCATGCATGTAGGGGCATCTCTTCCTTTTCATGGAAAGCAGCAGAGCAGAAATGGATAAAAACAGACCAAACATCTGTGAAGCTGCTCAGAGATTTCGGAATAGACTGAAAGAATCAAGTCTGGAGTTTGGGTTTACTGCTTTTTCCATCCTGTCAGTTGTTTGGGACGAGAAAACAAGGAGCAACATGGCGAGACTTAAAGGAGATGAAGGGTGAATATGACAGGCTGAGACAGCTGTCAGTCAGGACAGAAAGGCAGACAGACTTGTACCTGTGAGGAGGCAGTGCCAACAGCTTCAGCATTTACTCAAAGTTTATTTTTTCCAGCTGTTATTGTGTTACTGCAGACAGCTGCTGTGAAACTTGTCACTGTCTCGCAGTGCATTTAATACCATCCATCTCCACTATCCATCTGTGAGGTGAGGAGAAGGAGGAGACGGGTTGGGTCATGTTCTGACTTGTTGCGAGGTGAGACAGCAACAGGAAACTGGTCACACTGTCCCTAGAAACCCTCTGGTGAAATGAGATCACAGCTTATTTCTTGAATTTTAGCAGATGGCCTCTATGGAAATGGTCAAGCGTGTACATGCATGGGCACACACAGCCTACTGTACAGTGTGTATCTCTGCGTGTGTATTTTCTGCACAGCTGAAGTCTTGATTAACCAATCACAGCTGGATTTACAGTGCTCTCTGACCATTTGTGGTTGATTCTCCGAGGCTCATTCACCAATCGTCATTGACGTTGGGCATCGACCAATCATATCTTGATCTGCAGAGTTTATCGATCAATCAAAGCTGGATTTACAAGAGATCACTTTCCAATCACAGGAGGATATTCTGCACTCACTGCCAGGATTTATTTTCAGTTTGAGCCACAGAGAAGCCACACTGAGGGTCTGTGATCTATATTTGCATCTTTTAAATAGAAATACATATTTTTAGGCATCATTTACTTGTGCAGGTTTTTCTGTAACTTTGTGCACTGACACAATCAGACCACAGGACAGCCAGTAAACCTCCCAGGCCTCAGTGCACCTGCTCATTAAAAGATTTCTGTTCTTTCTCTCTGTGAAACACACACAACCAACAGCTGCACGTGGAACTGACTAACCAAGAATGGGTTCAAATCTGAGTGAAGGCTTTCAGTTGAAGTCATCCGTCTCTGAGGCGAAGTCAGGACAGTTTGCAGGTCTGAATGCAGCCTGACGCTTTTTGGGAAATTCTGAATTTGATGTGGGTCATGTAAACAGCATATGTTTGGATATCTTGAATTAGGTCTCATGCCAAGACGTGGGATAGGCCATTATTATTCAGGTTTCAGGTGCATTCTTTGGACATATATGGCATATTCAGAATACGCATCTCAGCTGGGGTTTTTACTGCAGTTTGCAACACAAGGCCTCTTGTCTCTTTACAGTCAGCCCTGTGCATTGAGATGTGGGTCGTCTTCACGCACTGCTCTTTGAGGTCTATCCACAGATGTTTCATGATGTTTAGGTCGGGGGAATGTGAGGTCCTCGGCAAAACCTTCAGCTTGCTCCTCTTGAAGTTGTCCATTGTGGATTTCAGGGTGTGTTTAGGGTCATTGTCCTGTTGTAGAAGCTGTCCTGTCTTCATCTTCAGCTTTTTTACAGATGCTGTGATGCTTGCTTCCAGAATTGCAACACAAACCCAAAGCATCATCCATCCACCCACGTGTCTAACAGTTTTTTCTCCAAATATACCTTTGCTCATTGTGTCCAAAAAGTTCTATTTTAACTTCATCAGTCCACAGGACTTGTTTCCAAAAAGCACCAGGCTTGTTTCGATGTTCCTTTGCAAACTTCTGATGCTGACTTTTGTGGTGAGGACGCAGGAAAGGTTTTCTTCAGATGACTCTTCCATGAAGGTCATATTTGTCCAGGTGTGGCCTTTCCAACAATCCTACGAGCAGCTCTCTCGGAAGGTTTTCTTGGTCTTCCAGACCTCAGCTTGACCTCCACAGTTCCTGCTAACTGCCATTTCTAATTTACATCACTATAATTACTGTAACAGAGGAAACAGCTCCCTGAAAACACTTTGCTGTGTTCTTGTGGGCGTCAGTTATTTTAGTTTTCAGAGTGCTAGGCAGCTGTTTAGAGGAGCACATGGCTGCTGATTGTTGGAACAAGGTTTCAGGAGTCAGAGTATTTATAAAGCTTTGAAATTTGTATCACCTGGCCTTTCCTAATGATTACTGTGAACAAGCCAGAGCCCTAACAAGCTCATTAAGGCCTGAGACCCTGGGAGAAGTTGTCTGAGAGCCCAAACTTTTGCATAGTGCTCCTTTCCTTTTTTTCCACTCTAAAATTGTAGAAACAAAAATAATACTTTACTCTTGCTTAAAATGTCGAAAAGCATGTTTCACCTTTAACCTGACTGACTGACCAACATCTCAGCTCTGAATACAAAGAGATTGATATTGATTGATATTGATCTACTCAAGCGCCATCTGGTAAAACAGCAGACAAGTGCATTTCTTTAAGGATTACTAGAAGGGTTCAATCACTGGGTCCATGTCATTGGTTCGACAGCCCATTGGTTTGACATCCCATTAGTCCGACTGTCCATGGTGCTGAACGGCTTGCGGCGGGCGTATGGTGCGCCGCGACCGGCTTGAGGCGGAGCAGGCTCACGGCTTATGTGTTTGTCACTTTCTTTTTCATTTTAACCCACACCATGATCTTTTCCTGACCCTAACCAAGTGGTTTTTGTGCCTAAACCTAACCAGACCTTAACCACAGGGCATCATGATGATTTCAGAACGGACTTCGGAACAATGGGTTTAATATGGTCGGAATGATGGGATGTCGAACCAATGGGCAGTTCCCAAACACTCAGACCTGTGATGCAAATGTGTCCCTGCCTATGACAGACGTTATCGTCAGATTTGCAGGAAGGGTTTAACAAAACAAACTAGAATGTCAAACAACTGGGACAGGTTACAGACACCTGTACCCAAGGTGATCCACCTCCTTGATCCTCTTTTTCTCCACTGTCCACTTTCCTAAAGAGTTGCATCATACAGCAAGTAAGCACTCAAACTAAAGACTAAATCTTTCATGTTATCAAAATGCGATGACACTGCACCCAACGATCACTTCCTCTGAATCATAATTCCCATGATTCATGAGCAGTGACGTCAACAGAATCAGAGAGTCAGCAATTGTTTGATGCAGATACATACAATATATGCAATCAACAACAACAGCGAGGGACGCTGGGAGCCGAACGGGTGAGGAGAGGGGAGGATGATTAAATGAGAGGAAGGCAGGAATGTGGGCCAGCAGGGTGTGATAATCTGTCTCTCTGCCATCTATTCCACATGGGAGAGAGGAAGAGATTAAGGGGATGTATGATGTATTCTGACCCATATTCACACACACTGTGATGTTTTGTGACCCACATACTACCTCATCTAAATACACATCCCAGTTTTGATACTGATATGTGTGTGTGAGTCAGTGTGTGTCACATTGAGGATAAACGCACTGCTGTAGGTTGAGACGAGCACTGTGATATGATCATGTTTTAACTGGTTAACCTACATCGTAGATGGAGGCCAGTGTACTTTCAGGTTTGGCAGTCTGAGGATCCTGACAGCTCAGTGGATGACAGTGAATATCATTTATTCTTCGACTGAATGTCGGAGCTGTAACATTCATTTACACTCACAATGTGTGCAGGTAAAATCAGAGGAGGGGGCCAGACTTTGGCACAGTGTTAAATCAGGCGTGCACCTTGGTCCAAAGCCTCAGATCTTGGCGACGTTAATCTGCTCATTATTATAATAAGTACATTGTTTTTCTCCAGAGTAGCACATTGATGCCAAATAAACAATTTTAAGTATTATAATATGATATATTATCAGACACACATAAGTGAAAGGCCCCCACCCTTTCTACAGGAGTAAGAGAGTTTGTGGTCGTTTTATGTCTTCACTGTCATTTTGCATCTCTTTGTGGTCATCTTATGTCTCCTTGTGGTCATTCTACATTCTTATTGTCATTTTTCAGCTCCTTTTGGTTATTCTGTGTCACTTTGTGGTCATTTTACATCTCTTTATGGCTATTTTTGTTCTCTTTATGGTCACTTTGTGTCTTTTTGTTTTCATTGTGTGTCTGTTTTGTCATTTTGCATCTTGTTGTGGTCATTTTACGTCTCCTTAGGGTCATCTGCCGTCTAGTCTGAGTGGGCGGAAGTTTGCTGCATAGATCAGCCTCTCATTGGGCGGAACGAGCCACCCGCTGAAGTCCCGCCCTACCACCTCTGGTTGTGTAACAGTTTTCAACACGTCCTTTACTAACTTTTGCGGTGTGATCTTGCGGGGATGTAGCCATTTTTCTGCCATGGTTTGCGTCCTGTAGGCGATATTTTTGTGGGCGCGTTACACCAAAACCTGTTTCCCCCTGGCAATATTTTTGCAAGCACACCGTTGCTGTGGCACCGCCCAGAACGATTGTGATTAGTTGAAAGAAATACAAGCAGCTGGGGGCATTTTTTTCTCCAATCTTAAAGTGAGAGTCGGCCCAGCCAGACCTTTCTTTTCTTGAGAAAGGTCTGGTGAGCGAGACTATCTGCCGTCTCTTTGTGGTGGTCTTACGCCTGCATGTGGTCATTTTGCATCTTTTTTTGGTCATTCTGCATCTCTTTGTGATCATTTTATGTCTGTTTGAGGCAATATTGCTTCCCTTTGTGGTTGTCTCACATCTCCTCTGGTTGTTTTGCATCTTTATTTTCATTTTGCATCTCTTTGTGATCCTGTGGTGTCTCCTTGTAGTCATTTTTAATCGATTTGTGGTTACTTTGCGTCTTTTTGTGGCCATTTTTCATCTCTTTGTGGTCACCTTACGTCTCTTTGTGGTTATTCTGTGTCTTCATTGTCGTTTTGTGTCTCTTTGAGGTCATTTTGGGTCTTTTTGTGGTTGTTTTGCACCTCTATTGTCATTTTGCAACTCTATGGTCATTTAACATCTCTCTGTGGCCATTTTGCGTCTCTTTGTGGTCATGTGGTGTCTTCTTGTAGTCGTTTTCAATCTCTTGGTGGTCATTTTATGTCTCTTTGTGGCCATTTTGCCTCCCTTTTGCATCTTTATTGTCATTTTGCAGCTCTTTTTGGTCATGCTCTTGTAGTCATTTTCAATCTTTTTGTAGTCTTTTGTAATCTCTGCAGCTGTTTTGCTTCTCTTTGTGGTTGTTTTGCATGTCAGCTGGTTAAAATACAGTTTAAGTAAAGTATATGTTCTTAGTATAAAACCCCCTTACCAGTATAATAGAGCAGATGCTGAACATCAAACAGGAGTACACTTTAATGTATGCATTGTTGTTGTTTTTTTCTTAGATTATTTTTTGGCTTTGGCCTGGGACAGTGAACTCCATTCCCAGTTGGAGTATGTAAGATTACATTTTGCGGTTTTGTAAGTCACTGCTGTCTGCCAACTCAAATATCACCTACGATGAAATAAATCTACTGTATGCAGCTTTTTGCCGGCAGTCAGCAAAGTGTGCTCGTCTCGGCCCCTTCATTGTCACTCAGTTCGTACCACCGAGTGACACTCGTCACTCATCATGACAGGCTGTCAACCTTCAAACGGCATCAGGCCCGAGGTTCAGAGAACCAGTAAAGCTTCCACAGGCCTTGCAGAAACAAACAGGGAACACATCTTCCTTCAAAGATCTTCTTGGTACGTCTTAGATGTACCTTGCTGAAGGCCTTTGTTTCTTTATGCTTTCCA
This sequence comes from Epinephelus fuscoguttatus, assembly GCF_011397635.1. NCBI lineage: Eukaryota > Metazoa > Chordata > Actinopteri > Perciformes > Serranidae > Epinephelus > Epinephelus fuscoguttatus. The sequence continues at coordinate 4,448,578 of NC_064767.1, forward strand.
ATGTTATAGCTACTCTGACTCCACTGTGTGAGCAGCTCACTGCTGGACATCCCACAGGAAATTAAAGTAGCTTAACACTCAATAGTCCATTCACTTTACTGCTTTTTATTTATGCCCTAAAATAAATCATTCACGTAAGTCGAGGTTTAAGGCAGGAATTACAGAGCAGCATTTATAACCCTTTCCATATATGGAATACCTGACATAGCTGGCTTCATGTATCTGTTAAAGTAAGGACTTTTTGTCACTCAGGTGTGGAAATGTTCCTTATGGGTTTAACCAGACATGACAGAACATTATGGATATTTGGAGGGGATCTGGATCTGGAGGTTGAGGGGAAGGTGGATGGCATGTCAAAAGCGGCAAAGGAAAAGAGGCACCCCTCATATACAGTATAGTGTTTTGCATGACTTCCCTTGCTGATCTCCACTGGTTTAACGTCTTGCTACAGTAATGTACAGGTGTACTGCAGCACCTGGTGATGTGGCGAAACATTATATTTTAGCCCCATTGATGCGAGGGATTTTACTGTTGTTTTCATCAGAGCTGAGTCCAGGGCCTCCTCTTTTCTCCTCCTAGTTTCCCTGCTCCAGTGGTAATGCAACATGATGGTTTAATGGCCAGTGTCCTCCCTTCTCCACACACGAAAGCCCTCCTGGCATCTGTTCAATACAACAACAGGAAGGATTAGAGAGAGAAAGGAAGGGGAACAGCAAGACAGAAGTGAAAGACAGAGGGAAGGAGAGACGGGAGGATGTGCGTGAGAAAAAGAAAGAGATATGTCCTCTTTGAGCCTCCTGTTGTCCTTTGACCAGGCTGGAGGAAGGTTGGAGTTTTTCCAGCACACTGCACATGTGATGAGATAACATCTGTCACTGTATGTCATCTGCTAAATAATCATACCGTGCATCCTTTTACTGGAAAGCCATTGGTGATGAAACTAAAATATCTTGTTATAATCAGTGTGGGCTTGCAAAGAGGTTGCACGTAGGAAACCTTAAATAATTCTCTTTCTGTCCTTTCACACTGTGGTTGTGCAGTGGTGCCTCCCTCCTTGTACTTACAGGTACACTTGGTTTTCTTTGTCCCTGCATATTCAGCAGAAACAGTCATGTTTTACTCAAGTCTTTGTGAAAGGGATATTTTTAGGTAAGACTGCTCACGTGTCAGAAGAGGAGGAACAACATTGTCTCTGCAAGCAGTGAATAGCTCTGCCATCCTGAGGGGTTCAGAGACTGGAGGTTATCCTGCCGCTTCTGATGCTGAACACACACACGCTAAAACAGTGGTTCGCACCCTTTTTCATGTCCAAGACCCCTAAATTGATACTCATGGGGTCACAGACCCCCATTTGATTAGATTTAGCTCCAGGTATGTCCATCTGAAAAGATTTTGGCTGTTAGATATGCTGAAGACCAGAATTCCATAGTTGACAAATGAGCTGGTGAGTGTGGAGGAAGTGAAACCTTTGATCAGAATAGTCACTGTTTTAACTCTTATTCACTTTGGGCTCACTTCCATAGTGGATTAAACTATTCTCCATTTTTCAGGTCAAAAGGATGATTATGGAATTAATTGGTTGTTCTTGTTGAGCTGTCATTTGGTCATTATTTTCCTCCTCCCAAAAATGACACTAAAGGTTGTTTGTACAGGCAGCTTATTATGACCCTCATTAATGTTTATTGTCAGGCAGTGGCCTCTAGTGGCTGTAAGAGCAAAAGAGGAGGTCATGTGAACGTAGTATAAAGAGCAGCAAAGTCTGCATACAGAGGAGGTCAAACAAACATAGGACTTCGACCCGGGAGATCAACCCAGTCTCACTCCAAACCGAAGTCATCCAAAACCGACATTTGGTCAGTGATTTCTGGTGTCAGGCACCAATGAAAAAAGCCATTCTTTTAAGCCAGCATGATACGCAGCCTTTTGCTATTTTTGTTTAATGGTGCCTGGTGGCATCGGGGGGAAAGTTTAGGCGGCAGGGTCCAAGTAGGGTAGGTGGGAGTGGGCGTACATGGGTCCAGCAACCAGCAGCTTTCACTCGGGAGGCTGTTATTCATTTCCCACAAGACTGTTAAGTTTTCTTGACGCAACAGACATCTTTTAAGAAGTGTAAAACTGCTAATGATTTGCTGCTGTAACAATGCTCTGGGCTCTCGGAGGTGAACACAAGAGAAACAGTCCAAAAAAAAAGAAACAGATGAAAGAGAGTGAAAAAAATCTGCATCCTTATAAATGAATATTTCAGGAATGAAAACAGTTCCCTGACTGCAGTATCATTCTGAGAAATGACCTCACGCTGTGCTGGAGATGTTTTCAATATCACTTTGGCTGATTGGCTTAAAGTCCAGCTGTGTGGTCAGACATCTGCAGTGATGTTAATGCATCCTAATGAGAATCCTGCTCCAACTGCATTGATACTGATTGTTATGTTAATTAGCCTCCGGTGTCAGATGTGATAAATGTTGTCCATTAGCTAATTAGGATTTGGTGCACTTTAAACAAGTTTCTTAAACACACAGAGCCAAACTGACTCCAAAAAGTCAGTCACCTCATATTACTGCACTGAACCTTTGTAACCTTTTAAACAAAGTTTTGTCTGAATACTGAGAAATTTGGTTGTTTTTCTTTTTTTGGATCATGAGTTGTTTCCTTGGCAACAACAACACTTCCTTGAGTCCATGCAAGAAAAAACACAAAACACATGCAGCACATGCTTCCATAGTGAATGAGAGTAACAAGAGGAAGGTGACTGAAGGTCAGTGAAGCTCTGCAGCCCACACACACACACACACACACACACATACACAGCCTCGCCTGTTTAAAACATCAGCTCAGAGACACAGATGTTGTCATGGTCTGAATACTTTATGTTGCTTCATGATTTAATGTGTTTGCTAAATACTATTTTAAGCCTGCTCTATGCAGGAATATCGCACCATTATGCACCTCGCCGTTCTGTATGGTACAATCACGGAATAACGGGACAGAGTTGTCTCACCTCTGAACCAGGAATGGAGGCAGTAACAGCGCTGGAACGATGTTTGTATGAACAGGAAAGTCAGCAGGATCATGGGCGGCACAGCTGTGATGTTTTGATGACGTGTTATGCATGCAGCCCACCACAGATTTAAAAAGTAGCTGACAGTGGTTAGCAGCTAACTCAAAGTTGGATACTAAATAAACAGTAAGCAGAATATTAAAGGGGCTATTCATGTACGCAATAATTACAATGCGGTTCCCAAGTCTTACTGCTCTCAAGTCTCAATAGCTTTTAGGCAGTCCTACATTAAAACCACAATTTCTTGTAGAAAGTTTGGCTTAGATATTTTATCAAGGTCAAAACACCTCTTTTGTTGGGCATTATCAGGCCGATAGATAGCTCCAGAAGGCCATTATCAGCCCCGATAAATGGCTGTTATCAATTTTCATCAGGACCTGTTACATTTTGCTTTCATTGTGTGAGATGTAGGTGCCAAAACTACTTGATCAGGTGTAGCAAAAATAGCATGGTTTGGGTTTTGAACAGCAGTCTCCTGGGTTAAAGCCCTGTGTTTGTTTGACCAGTCTGTTGCTGCTCATCGTACTGGTTCTACCCATCAGTGAAGAAGTCTGGGTTTAGGCATTGGCCATAAATGGTTCGGGTCAAGAGAGCCTACACTTCAGGGGCAAAATTGGGTTTCCAGTACAGATTAAATTTACTAGTAGGTGTAGTTGGACCCTCCAAGCTATATCTGTGAGGCTGAAATCACTCATGACATGTATTCAGAGGAGTGATAATATTTAATGTGGGGATCATACTAAAGTAAACAGCTTGAAATGTGAAATAAAACCAAAGCTGATATAAGCTGCCATGTATTATTTATTTATTTTGGCTCTTGATTAGTTAATCAGAATTTATTCTCATTTAGTTTAGTCTCATTTTTCTCGCATAATAGCAAACAGTTTTATATTGTTTTCATATCTACTGTGCAGATAATTCTTAATGACTAACCCAGTGTACAAACAGAGCCTGAAGAGTGTCCTGACCTTGAAGATGAAGCTGAAGTCTCAGGAGGGTGTGTGTGTGTGTGTGTGTGTGTGTGTGTGTGTGTGTGTGTGTGTGTGTGTGTGTGTGTGTGGCAGTCCAGCTGTCAGCCATGAAAAAAGGAAAGTCTGTGGTGGTTTGTTGGGTTGCTCTGAACGTCCCGCGATTACTGAAGCGCAGCCTGAAGGAATGTAAAGAGATGGGAGGATGAAGGACTGAAGGAGGAAAAGATGTAGAGGACAGGGGGATGGAGGGATGGATGATAGCTGAACGGATGAATGACAGTTGAAGGTTTTTCTGGATGTTCTTGCTTGTTATATATTGCCATGACTCTTTCACATGTTCTACAACAAATACAAGCCCGAGTGTGTTTTTATGCTTCTGTGCCTGCAGCAGTGGGCAGAGGCATTATGTTTTTGGATTGTCCTGTGAACACGAGAACCCCTTAAGTGATTGTCTGAGAATTTGGCACAGATGTCCACTTGGACTGAGTGATAAACTGATTAGATTTTTGTGGATTTTGTTTACATGTTGCCAACACATGTGCATGCTTGGGTTTAGGCAATAAAAGCATGTGGTTGGGTTAAGGAAAAAAGAAAAGGGTTTGGCTTTACATTCAAAAAGGTGAAAGTCGGTGGTTGTTTCATCCACCGCCCCTCTCACCTGCCCCACCTCAAATTTTCGCCCCCTTCACTTTTGTTGTTGTCCTACTGCGTTTCCCCCCGACACCTCTGGGCACCATCAAACGCTAACGGCAGCATGACACTTTCCATATATCATGCCAGTGTAAAAGGACGGCTTTTTTGTTGGTGTCTGACAATGGAAGTCACTGGCGACTTCGGAGTGAGACCAGGTTGCTCTGACATCATAATGTTCTGCAAAAACACTTTTGCTGCTTCTTTGCAGCAACATCCATATTTAAAACATTGTCAGCTGTCATGGCTACACATGAGTCTGGACAGACATGGATGTAAACTCTAATTGCTACTTGATTGGTTCACAGCCATGAGGCAGTAGTTGTAGTTTATGATTACATTTTGAATCATCACCATGCAGTCACACATTGACAAAAGCTAAAACACAAGGACTTGCATGTATGCCCTAATTTCTGGATTTTCCTATTATACTAATGGAAAAAATGCATTCAAAAACTTGTGCTGCAGCATGCTTTAGAAAATGGTCAGTAGAAATGTAAAACATATATAATTTGTGGTGTTAGATTTAGATTGTCTGCTCCTTTAAGACTCCAGTTATTTTTATGATTTATCCTTCACTGAAAATGGACGTTGATGCCACTGTTGGCTGGAATCGAGTTTCTCGCCGGCCCTTATCGAGCGTCCTGCCCGCAGGACCTCTCTCTGCCTGGATGTCAGTGGATGTACAGTCAGCCAGCGCTATGGTATATTTCATATTGAAGAGAAGGTGGCTGTAACTCATAATGACAAGCTGTCAGATTGAATCTGAGTGGCTGCTTGATGCTTCTCTATAATGTATGCAGCTAATGTAAAAAGTGATGCAGCGGATGCAGCAGCAGTCAATATCACAGCCTCTTAACCTTTATAGCTTGTGACACCCCAAAATAAATGACTGCTAGTGACTCCCCAATGTGGACAAACACACACACACACACACACACACACACACACACACACACAGATACACATACAGATATATGGGACCTTTATGTTGATCTTTGACACCACATAGTTTTGTCTTCCCCTGTGCGTCTCTCTCTCTTGATTTATGACTGCAGTGTCAGCAGAATCAACCTTTAATACCAGAAAATACCATTAAAATTAATATTTTAACACGATACACTACTGATTTACATTTTCACTGTATTTATACTCTTCAACCTCCTGGTGACCCTTCACAATCCTTCTATAAGCTTCATCTCGACTTCAAGCTGAATAGAAACTCACCTATTATTACATATTGCACTCTGCTCTGGTCGTTAAACTCTAGGAGCTATTTAACTAGATAAAGCAATTAAATTTTGGAGGATATGAACAGGCTTTGTCACTTAGAGTTGGAGGGGCTGGTGGATGGTGTGTCACCTAGGCAAGAAGCCTGCCACGCTGCAGACCGCTGTTTGAGACCAACAAACAAAAAACTGGCTGTGATTTAGTGAGTCATCGCCATGTTTCCAGCAGGGATAGGGCCACCAAAAGCATTCGTTTTTCACAGAGACCGCTGTGTTACCTGCAGGATTTGTGCCACCAAAAATAGGTAACCAGATATGTGCAGGGCGCATTTGTAGTTTAATACTTCATGACGGAATGGAATTAATCAGACTCCTTGAATATTTTTTCATTGTAGGGTTGATTTTGGGTTTAACCAGTCTGGTCAGGCGCACAAGCTTAAACTGGTTTGATGTTATGCAAACCAGCTAAACAAGCATTATAACAACACAATCTGGTAAATCGAAAGGTAGTCTACATCAGCACCCTGTGCCAACAGTGTCACGGCACTAAATGGAACATGTATTGCAATATGATTATGTAATTATTATATTATGATTGTTGATAAAAGAGCTAACAGTGTCACAAGCGTCTGACAAGCTGTGAGCTGAGCACAGCAATATGAAGGCTGTTTGTTTACCAGACAGTTCTCATGTTTTTTGGGGTGATGAGACAAGACAGGAGTGCTCTCTTAAGCTTCTTTTATACAGTTTTGCAAGGCGGGAATGTTGTGTCATTATTCAGCCCCATGATTCTGTATTAAATGTATGAGCACAGAATAGGGGGGGCATTGTTGTTCCTGTTATTCCTCACTGACAGCAGAAGTCGCAACAGAGCGGGGTCTAATTATGTTCAACTCGGGAGCGGCTGCTGAATGAAGTGCCACACCTAGTGGTACAATTTGTTATAACAGGCCAGTCAGCATTGGGCTTATTAAAGCAATCTGGTCTCACTCTGAAGTTGTCAAACACTGGTGCTTGAGCAGTAACTTCTGGCGTCAGACACTGATTAAAAAAGCTGTCGTTTCATGTCGGCATGATTCGCAGCTGGTCGCTGTTATTGTTAAATGGCGCCCTGTGGCATGAGGGGGAAATGCAGCGTAGTCTGAGTCCAGGGAAGTCTGAGTAGGGTGGGTGGGATTGATGATGAATGGGTCCAACAACCACTGACTTTTACCTGGGCGGCCGGTGTTCCCTGACGTATGAATGTAAAGCCAAAGCCTGTTCTTTTAAACCTAAACCCAGCCACATGCATGTTGGCTAAATGTAACCACGTGCATTTGTTGTTGAAGGAAAAAAAAACGTCAATTTGCGGTGTTGGAATGAGGTGCATTTATTTTGAAAGAGACTGTATGCAAACTACATTTCCTGTGAAAACTGACGTTCGAAAACAGACAATGCATGTAACAGCTGACACAGCGTCCCAGGACATCAACACCCCACACACCCAGGGTACCTTGCACCTTGTACAGTATCTCGACATGAAAAGTCCACGACCAAACGCTGATAAATGATGATGTCAGAGTGAGAATGCGTTAATCAAACTGGTTTTAAATGTTAATGCTGGCCCAACTTTATTTCAGTCTAGCAACAGAAGATCGTGTGGTTCTTCTCACAGACACTAAAACAACTTCTGCCTGTGAAAATACAAAAACAGAAAAAAGATTTAAAGGCAGTGAATCACCCTCGGGTCAACACTCAGCTTAGGGTTGGTGTCACCATCAGGACTATGAGCTGACTTTGTGTAGCATAATATGGTATATGGTGTGGGAGGTGGGTGCATGTTAAACAGTAAGCATTAGTGACAAGCTGTCACAGTGAGTTACCACTGCTGCTGTTACATTATATATGAACATGTACCATATACACCCTCACACAGCAGCAGCCGACTGCTGCAGAGGTCACCGCGTGAGGCCTGCGAGCATGACGCCCACTGAGATGCTTTTCAGCAAAACACTGAATCTCTAACAAGCCGAAGCCAATGCAGAAAGACCTCCGGATGCAGTCTCACAATTAGCTGTTTAGTGAAGTCATTCATAAATTCTCTCCAGGAATAGGCGATTAATTTTTTCTCCAGAAGTGAATCTACAGAGGCTTCATCTGATGTACTGTATGTTTATGGTAGTCATCTAACATCTCATCATGGTCATCTCTCCCTAGTTTACCTCAGTTACATAATTAATGTTAACAACATGTGATATTATAGCGCACAAAAGATTTATGACATTTTCTAATGTTGGTCGTCTCAAGATTTATAGGTTTCTTGTTAGCTTGCTTCCCTTGGCTCATTTACACTGATTTATTTCATGGGACGGGCATGTCAGGCTAATATTTTTACACTCAGAGACTCATACTACACATACACACAAACAACATTTCTCTCCTCTTCCTCTCTGCAGCTGGGTCCTGTCCCCTCAGGTTTTGGAAATATAACACTATCACCATTTATTACAATCTTTCTCCAGCTCTCTCTCTCTCTCTCTGTGTTTCTTTCCCACTCTGCCTGAATCATTGCAGGGGCTGCCTCCTCCCTCTACCATCACTCCACTCTTTGTATCTCTTAAATTCTCCTCCTCTGTCTTAAATCACATCGAAGTGGAGGAACCAAAACGGAATCTGCTGTCTGGTTTTGGCCAGTGGCCTCATAGTAAGCTCATACAGCCACACACAAGAAGATAATTCTGTGGCCACGAGAAGTCAGTCGCTATTGTGACTGGCTGATGGGTAATATAGTCTGATCATGTCTCTTCATTTCTATTCAAAATATGTTATTTGCTTATTTGCTCAATACAATTCATTTAAATACATTAAATACTACCTACTTTATATTATGGCGATCCTGAAGACATGAAATACACTATGATTGATGGCAGTGGCCCGTCTATAGCTGACCAACGCTACCCAACACAGCAAGGCAAATATGTCATGTGTCAATATGTAAACATTTATCAGCCTATAAAAATCCATTCAACACATTCTCACTCTCTGACCTTGTCACATATCGACATTTGGTCGTTTAGATATGTCGTGCAAGTTATCCTGTCCCTAGGTGTGTCTGCTGTTGATGTCCTGGGACGCCATGTCAACTTTAGCCACGAAGTGTGTTACATGCATTGTAACACTTCAGTTTTCAGAGGAAATGTACAGTTTGCATACAGTCTCTTTCAAAATAAAAGCACTACATTGGTGTAACCCTGCAAATTGACGTCAGCAAACGCATATGGTTAAGTTTGGCCAACACACACACTAATGGGTTTAGGCAACAAAAGCATGTGGTTGGGTTGTATTTTTCAGACATTTTATTAAGAATTTTTTTTGACATTTTATCAATAATTCTTGGACATTTTATTAAGATTTTTTTTGACATTTTATTACTATTTGTGGGACATTTTATTAATATTTGTTCAGACATTTTATGAATAATATTTTGGACATGTTATTAAGAATTTTTTTTGACAGTTTATCAATAATTTCCGGACATTTTATTAAGATTTTTTTTGACATTTTATTAATATATGTCGGACATTTTATAAATAATTTTTCGCACATTTAATGAATAATATTTTAGACATTTTATCAATAATATTTCAGACAATTTATTAATATTTGTCGGACATTTAATTAATAGTATTTCAGACAATCTTTTACAATCTTACGGGAGGAGAACACCAGCCTCCTGGGTGAAAGTCAGTGGTTGTTTGACCCCTCCGGCCCACCTCACTCAGACAGCAACCAGACATGGATCATGCCAACGTGAAAGGACGGCTTTTATCGTCAGTGTCTGATGCTGGAAGTCACTGATCAGTGACTTCAGAGTTAGACTGGTTCGACCCATTTGCTTTAAGAAAATGAAATTCTTATGTTAACTGAGAGAATGGCACGTATGGCAGGTCAGTAGTGCACACTGTGGCAGAATTTTGACCTGTTGAAGGAGCTACTTTAATAGTCAGGTGGATTAACAAAGTGATAACAATGTATCCTGAATGCTTGTAGCAGTTTTCGTGGATATCTGTGCAACAGCTGTTGAAATATTCCAATAAAAACAACAAATGTGAAGCTCATGGTGGGGCTAGAAGAAAAGTCAGAGGACCATCATAGTGAAAGGATTCATCATCAGGGGATCAACATTTTGAGGTAACCCATCAAACAGCTGTGAAGATTTCTCAGTTGGTTCCAGTCTGGACCAACAGACAGACAGACAACACTGTCCCTGGAGTCACTAGGATGATGAGCAGAGCTATCAAGATTATTATGAGTTTGTCTGTTGCTTGTGTGTGTGAGTGTGTGTTAGTGTTGCAAAGGGAGCAAGGTTTATGTGAAATTAAATCTATATAATTATAGATTTCCTTCAGAGCTCTCTCTGGAGAGGACAAGAGAAAATGGAGTTTATGAGGGAGAGATGAGAAGTGAAATGAAGAGAAAATCATGTTAGCAGAGGGAGAGAGAGAGAGAGAGGAGACAAAGACGTGTGTGAGAGAAGAGGCGCTACAGAGAGAGGAGAGAGGTCTGCTGGGAATCGTTTGGGGTGAGAGAACATTTTCCTCTTCTCGGGAATCTGTGTGAAACCAAATTACTGTAGACAACAGAATTACAGACGCAGACGTTCAGGAGGGAAAGAGAGCAGAAATGAGCAATCGAGAGGAGGCCGAAATGAAAATGATATTGGGAGTGATTTGATTGTTTCGCCTGATTTATATTCAGAGCAGTGATATGACAAAAAGAGAGACAGCAGAGAACATGTCTTCCAACAGAAGGACGCAGTCTCTTTTTGGGTCCGTCAGTGGCAGTTTTGTTCCGCACTTGTTGCACCCTGTAAGTTATGTTGGTGTCATTTGTAAATATGCAGATGCTAAGCTATCAAAAGAGATACATACATACATTTCAGTAGTTTAATTGCATTACGTAAAGTTTTGCAGATTTTTTAGATTTCGTCCTTAATTGAAGTCCTGACTGTAAAATAATTTTTGCAGTATGGCCGCAATGATTAGTCGACTAATCGATTATTAAAATAATTGGTGAGTATTTTAGTAGTCAACTAATTGGTTTGAGTCATTTTTCATAGAAAAGTACTATAAAATTACCCCAAAATACTCTTACTTCTTACGTTCAAATATTGGCAGCGTTACACACTCTCCCATGATGGTGAACTAAAACCCTTTGCCGTGAATACGAAACAAACATTTGATGACATCATTTTGGGGTTTGGGAGAGACAGACCGACATTTTTCAAATTTTTAACACATTTTTTGATCAAATGATTAGTCGACTAATCGAAGAAATAATCAACAGATTAGTCAACAATGAAAACAATCGTTAGTTGCAGTCCTATTGTGCAGTGAAAGCATTGTACGTTTCAGGAAAACAAGCCGTAAATACATGATACATGAACAAATGAGGAAACAATGTAGCTTCTTGGCACTTTTCAGGTGTTACTCTAAACCTCTGTTCACACTGTAAGCTCCTGTAAGATCACTTGGACTGTGCAACTGCTCATATCTTATATCTTATATATAATGTTACACATATTTGAAGCCTGCATTAAAAGCAGCAGTTGTCCTTGATGCTAACACTTCCTCTGCCTAACTGCTTTGGGTTGCACACATCAGAAAATTGCCTGGTATCGTAAAATTAACTTTTGGCCGTGTTAATGATGCACCACCATATTAAGTATCCCATACCATGAGGTCCAAGATTGAAGCAGGCAGGTTTGTGCTCTTTATATTCATGAGAACACATTAGGCATGTGTCACATCTAGAGGGCACGAAGAAACAGCATCAGAATGCTTTGGTTACAGAGAAAGAATAAACCAACAAATCAGAGCGTCCTCCTCTCTCAGCTGTGATGTGATGAAGACAGACAGATCCAGAGTGACGGGCAGTGAGACAGATAAAGAAGTGGACAGGCAAACAGGCAGAGGATGGACGGACAGAGTAAACAGACGGATCAGACAAACAGAAATGGAGAGGAACAGGATCGTTCTGTAATCTAATGATGATGATGACTGAGAGACAGTGTATGTGTGTGTGTGTGTGTGTGTGTGTGTGTGTGTGTGTGTGTGTGTGTGTTGACTCTGGCTCTAATTATCTGTCACACACTGAAATGGAATAAGTCCTCGGGGAGAGAGAGTTGGAAAGAGGAGGAGAAGGAGAGAGAAGACGGTGGGAGAACGATGTGTGCAGGGCAAGACTGCAGTTATGTAACACGACCCCCTGCTGCACTACTGTCATAAGACCTGACAGACACACACACACACACACACACACACACACACACACACACACACACATACAGACAGATGGTTCTTTTTTTTAATTATCTTTTATTTTTATTGATTTATTTGTGGGAAAAATTCACTCTATATCCTCTGTAAATGTCAGGGTATTAATTAATTGATTAATTTAAGCAATATATCATGTGATAGTTAACAAATTATCACCTTAATTTTTCTCAAGTTTATTGAGATCATTGATGATATATACATTGTACTTTGTTTCTTATTTTAGATGGGGAATATGACAGTGTTCATCTCCCCCTCTTTATCTTAGTTATGGTTGAGGTTGGCGGAGTGATTCGAAGTAAAGTCCAGTATACACTGCTTAATTTTGACCATCTCACTGTGTGACTGTAGTTTCCACCTATGCAGGGGCGTGACTATAGACAGTGCAGGCAGGGTGGTTGCACTGGGGTCCATGAGGCAAGGGTGCCCTCTTATGTCCCAATATGTCGGGACTAAAACAGGACCTTGTGGGAAATGTCATCTACTGATGGATGAGAAACCGGTGCTCGTGATAGTGAAAGATGTAAATGTTAGTGCTGTCCTCGGCTTAGTTAGCTCAGTTGTGCTAGGTGAGCTAGACGCACGTTTCCTTCTGCGTGGTGATTTGACTGGCAGGTTTAGTTTTGTAGAAAGAAAATACTTCCTACATGAAACTGTTCCCAGCAAGGTCTTTGGATTATTTTGAGTAACCGGATCATGATTTCTGGAAAGAGACCATGGTGATGAGTTTGTCAAATGTACTTTTTGGTGCTTTAAGCACCACAAGTTGAGTGCCATGTAGTTCCATTATACTGTAGAGGAGGCAGACACCTCTACGGCCGATATCGCCAACTCTCAGCAACTCACTCCAAAACTATCTAGATTGATAAACAGAACTATATGTAAAGAAAAATATGTCATTTTAATTTTTTTCCATTAAAGAAGAACAAATATGAGACCTGCAGCAAGTGGCCAAAAAAGCAAATAATGCAGCTTCATATTTCTTCAATGATAGGTGACCAGTGTTGTCAATTTTTTCTTTAACATTTGTTGAAAATTTGACTTAAACAAAATCTCTCTATAGTGACCCATCTGTAATCTCACTGTGCCAAAAGTATTTTCCAATTTGAACATACAAGTTCACACACACTGACCTCGTCCATCTCTCTCCACCTCCCTGCAGTGAGCTCCAACCAGAGCCATGGGGAGTACCCAGACTGCCGGAGTGAGAGGGAGTCCGGAGGGGAGGCGTCTCTCCTGGTGTCTCCGCTGGTGGTGGCGGGGATCGTTATAGGCCTGGTCCTCTTCCTCTCCTGCATCACCATCATCGTCGGCAGCCTGCGCAAAGACAGTCGGCTCCGAAACCCACACCTCCGAGCAAGCTACGGTCAGTCTGCGTCTCAACTGTTGACTTTATGACTAACTCACCAACCGTGATGGAGCTGCCAGGCACCTGAGGTCATAGGTGTTGTGTAGCAGCACACTGAAGTCAACAGAGGAACCACAGATTAGCGTCATCAGAACATGACGTCACTGCTAAGATGTGGGGGCTTCAAATATCTGCTGAAATGTGTGTTTTATTTGGTCTGAAATTCACTACACACCTTCATGCACATAACATGCTTCCTAAATCTTGAGCAGGTTTCCACTGTCCCTGCAGAATGTAAATACTTCAAGATGCTGAATATTAAATAATTGTAGCTGCCATGTCTTTGTAAGCTGTCAAAATAATGAGATTACAGTTGCATCCATCACCTTGGTTGTTAAAATACAACTGGATGTCCCCAAACTCTCCATTCACACAGGTGTTTACCTTCCTGTTTCTGTCTCTGCAGGTCTGGACGGTTTTTCTTACGGAGGTTCAGTAGGAGAACTGAGATCTACCTGCTTAGAAGACTTTCCTCCTGGTTTAGACTTTGATTCATACAGAGAGACTTTGTCTCAGGTCAACAGCCTGTACCCCGACTCACCGCCACGGTAAGTTCCTTGTTCAGGTACGAAATCCTGTTTTTAAAGGTTTGACTGTTCGCCATCTTGCAAAGACGTAGGGCCCTCTTACACCTATCTTGTTGTGTCCATACTTTTGGACTTTTCATTTTGATCTGAACCCAAAAAAATTGGGAGGTGCAGCTCATGTAGGCAATGACAGCGAGACATAGCATAGTTGAATAATCCTGAGTATCTTTTTCCATGTTTATGCTGAGCATCCGCACGACTCCAATGTTTGTGAACCCCTAAAACAGAGACTGTTGAAAACCCTTCTGACCCCGTTATAGTTAACACATTCTCACTCTGACTTGTCACATCGAGATATGACGTCCAAGGTACCCTGGGTGTGTTGGTTGTTGACGTTCTGGGACAGCGTGGCAACTTCAGCCTGTTACATGCATTGTCTGTTTGCAAAATACACTTCTGTTTTCACGGGAAATGTACAGTTTGCATACAGTCTCTTTCAAAATTAAATCACTACGTCCGTAGTCCATACAGATTGTTTTTTCCTTTAATGAGAAATGCACATGGTTACGTTAAGCCAACGCACATGTGGTTGGCTTTATGGAAACAAAAAAACAGGGGTTGGCTATACAATCTTACAGGAAGCAAACACCAACCTTCACCTGGCCTCCTGGGTAAAAATCCGTTGTTGGACCCATCCACCGACACCCCCTCCCGGCCCTACTCTGACTTTTGCCCGCTTAACTTTTGTTGTCCCCCCCTGACGCCACTGAGTGACCGTCTGCATATCATGGCATAAAGGATGGCTTTTTTCATCCATGTCTGACGCTGGATATCACTGACCAAGCATTGGTATTCGATGACTTCTGTGTGAGAATGGGTTGCTATAGTTTGAAATCCAGGACTGCATTTTTGTGTGGGGGGACAGAAACGTAGACTGAAAATGATGATGCCGACACCCATGTACCACTCTAATACACCACTGTATTTGCTTTGCAAAGAGTCCCAATCATTTTCCACTGCCTTGACCACCTTAAACACTTTCAGTAACAGTTCCACCTTGTCGTCAGTCCAAGCAAAAAAAATTCTGGTGTTGCTTTTTGCCATTGCTGTTCTTCCTCCATTGTATTTTCTGCAACTGAGCAACCAACTGCAGAGTAGACCGTCTGCTTCCTGTTTACATCAGCACGCGTAGGACCAGTGTACACGTGTGGATGCCAGCGGATATCCGAGCCAAAACTTCCTCTTCAGTACCCCAGTCATTTTGCCTAATCTATACAAACCAATTTCTTTTTGTTTTAAAAAATTCAATTTCTTCTTTTTGAAAAAGCTAATGACAAAGCCAACTCGTCGTGCTGCAGTTCCCATATGATTGGTTAATACTACTAGACAACAAATGGTAACTGGGACGCTTCTATTACTAGAATCTTCTGTGTACATACGCAGAATGTGTTTAGATCAGTATGGATGTAGCCTCAAATCAAAGTCTCTGTGCTAAGCTAAGTTAGCCGGCTGTTAGTGGTGACTTCATCTTTAGTGTACAGATGAAAAAAGGTGGCATCTGGAGCCATGTCCACTTGACTTTACCCTGCAGATTTATGTTTTTACAGACAGACACTGTTGGTATCATATAACAGCTCATGTTCACGTGACACTTGAGCAAAAATATTCAAAAAATTACCTGGAATCAAAAGAAAATCTTCAGCAGGAATTTTCTCACCCACCACCAGCTGCCGTATATGAAGGAGTGAGCAGACCACTCACCAATTATGTCAAATGTCAAATCTAAACCGTAACTGACCGTTCAGCCCGTGTCCCCCGCTGCTCTCTGTGCACTCGCCTTGACCCTTCATCTCCGCTTATTCAGTTATTAAGGAGCACGGCTACCTTTGGTGCCCTTTGTGAGGGTGCAGGGATAAGTGTTTGTGCACTGTGTGTGTGAGAGAGGGAGAGAACGAGAGAAAGAAAGCGCTCGCTAAAGGCCAATGTCATGGTGTTTTTGATCTAAATGTCAGCTGGTCTAATTGGCAGCTTTAATAATTCACATACATCCCTCCCCTGCAGTGTGTATGTGTGTTTCATTCTCCTTTCTCTGCCTCAGAAACATTCCCTCGCTTTAACCCCGATGAATCGATCTGAGGTTGGATCGTATCTTATCTTTCCTATTTGTTCATTAAAAAGGAGTTCATTACTGACTGAGACAATTGTTTCTGACTTTCCGATGTCCTCGCTCACCAGCCGCCTCGACTCAAACTGAACGACTATCAGTATCAATGCAAATAAAATGAATTCCTATTTAAAAGTTTTCTTTTACCAACTTAATTTCTCAGAAATCTTTTTATGTCCGTCAGTTTTGAATAGCATGCTAGGATAGCCCCAAATTTAGCATGAAAGCCACAGATGAGTTCACACATTTCTAATTTAGGTAATCACCAGTTCTCATCAGTACTATATGTAAAGGTTGATGTTGATTCATGGTGTTTTAAGTCACATTCATCACGTTAAACTGATGCTGAAGGTGTGCTGGAGCAGGATTACACTTGGTCAGCAGCAGGCTTCATGTTTGCTGATGTGTTTGAATGATTATCGGTGCTGCAGGGTCCTTAGATGGGCCAAGAAAATGTTCCCACGCACTAAAGCAGCTCCCTGCAGATTACTACATTTATACTGTGTCTTTACTTCAGTTTAACATGAGATGGAGTAACGCTAAACACCACAGCATCGACACAAGAGGGGAGAAAGGAGAGGGGAGCTAGATAGCTACGTCAGTGTTCTGGCAGGAAACCACAGCGTTCTGGACAGCCTGTGTGAGAGCCGGACTCTCTGGCCCGGACAATGGGACAGCAGCCAATGCACATGCACGCACGCACGCACGCACACACACACACACACACACACACACACAAAAACACATCCAAATAAACACACATACATACATTAATACAAACTGCACATTTTGTTTACCATAGTGCTGACAAGTCGTTGTTTGGTACCCTGTCAACAAGCAGGTAGTTGCAGTCATGTGATGATTCTGCAGGGTGTGTGTGTGTGTGTGTGTGTGTGTGTGGGCCACAGATGGTTGAGGGAAACTCAGAGAACTCGGATCAACAGCTCACCTACCGAGAATGTGAACGTTGCGCTTCCGACATACACACACACACACTCACACACACACACTGTCTCCCAGAAGAAGTCACACTCACGGATCAGCTGCTCACCTGTGGAGACTGAAAGCTTCTGCTTCCTCTCAGGGAGAAGCTTTGGCTCACACACAAACACACACACACACACACACACACACACACACGCTCACACACACACACACTGCTTGCTTTCCGATTTGTGTTGCATGATAATCTCGGGGAGCAAGACGAGGGAAACTGTTGCACAAAGTTGATAAAGTTAGTGTGTTGACTGCTTGGGATTTTTGTCTACTGAATTCCATCGGCCATTTTGTTTTTGAGAAATTTGTGTTGAGCTTGCAACACCTGGCCAGTGGTTGACATGATGTACTTGAGTCCACTGTAGTGCCTTATATGTAACTATAGCATACATTTTATTAAGGCTCAAAGTTACATGTATTAAAGGACGTGACTGCTTCTGTGACAGGCTGTCTGCAAGGCTTCACCACAGTCTGTGCAACCCGGTCTCACTCTGAAGTCATCGAATACCAGCACTTAGTCAGCGACTTTTTGGCATCAGACATGAAAAAAGACATCCTTTCACATTTGCATGTGCCGGTCATTCAGCAGTGTCAGGAGGAAACGCAGCTGGACCACAACGAAAGTGAAGGGGGCGAAAGTCCCAGTACGGTGGGAGAGTGGGGTGGTGGATGAATCCAACAACCACCGACTTTCACCCTGGAGGACGGTGTTCGCTTCCCGTATGACTGTAAAGCCAAACCCTGTTTTTTCCTAAACCCAACCACGTGCGTTTGTTGTTGAAGGAAAAAAACTGCACATTTTGTATTTTGAAAACAGACAATGCATGTAACAGGCTGAAGTTGACACGGCGTCCCAGAACGTCAACAACCAACACACCCAGGGTACCTTGGACGTCATATGTGGACATGAAAGTCCATGACCAGTTGTCAATATGTCATGAGGTCAGAGTGTTGATCTATGGGTCAGATCCACCCTCTCATTCAAATATGGTCACTTCTGGTACCAAAAAACGGTGGCTACGGCTGAAATGTCAAATTCAAGGCTTGAAAATTACGCCGGAATTCCACTGGATGTGTGTCCGTTGCAGAACGGCTGCGCTGGTTATCCGCTGCGTGCTCCGCCGTCTGTCAACACCCACCAGCTGCGTTTACTGTGTGCAGAGCGCTGGACAGCGGGAGTCACGAGGACCCAGGAGATCTTGTGAATTCACACATAATGGCGCAATATAACAAGATGTAGTTTCTATAAACAGAACCACAAAACCAGAGGAGTAGTAGGAAGACATCTGGGTGCACCTCCATGATTAACATCTCCTCGTCCATGGTGTCAACGCAGTGAAATGATGTCTGAAAACCTCTGACCTGTTGACTTCAGGCCTGCCTCCGCCCATTATGTAGTTTTCAAGGTGTAGTGCAGGGAAATATGATCCGCCGTGAACACTGCATATTTTATTTTGAAAATTAACCGGATGTTTTATTTTGTTTCTGTACACGACTTCCTGCCCCGCACGATCTGCTCCGTGCTGAATTGCTGCGTTGTGCTCCAGCGTCTTAGAAAAATAGAAGTCCTGTGTATCTGTTGCAGAGGGCTCCGGAGCGCCGCAGCTGTGACGGAGCCGGAACGCAGCACAACCGCACACAAATTGACTAGAATTGAAAGTAATTATTACCAGGGATTTTAGGCCCGTCCGAACGCCATGTCTGTAATCTTTACAGATAACGTCAGTAAAAATGACCATGACTTTTACTTTCTGCAAAACAATCCAGAGAAAATACCTCAGGTAATATTAATCCTGTGCGAATGCGATCCTCTGTAACAAAATGTATCTAAATATTTCGTCACATCCTGTTTACAACCATATTTCCGCGTTTACAACTAGCTTTCCACATTTTTTCTGATGATGGAGGCGCTTGAAGAAGCATTTGGTGTTGTCGGCAGTCATGATAGTGGACACGTCTGAGACGTCTGGTTGTGTTAGGTAGGCCTAATGTAAATCCATATTGCTAATGGTTGTGTACACACAATCCTGATCATGGGCAATATTTCATATTGGGCTAATCATTAATTATTATTACACATAAAGGAAGCAATGTGGCGCACACATGCCGACAGGGAGGTGACGCCAGGGCGCGAACCGAGTTACCACTCCCATCTCTGGTAGAATCACAGAGATTTCTTGTCCTGTGTGAATCGGACATTTATATTACAGATCCCGATGTAATAGTTCTTATGTCTAAAACTAACCGCACATTAACCATAGCATTGTTGAAACGTGAAGTTCAACCTGTAACGTGCAAATGCAACAAATCCATGGTTTGCAGAAACATACAATACCCTCATTTACTCTGGTGATTGGGTCGACACACAGTATTTCTTGGCATAACGAGTATGAAAAGATCCTAGAAATAAATGACCTGCTCAGCAGCAGACGTGTCACAGTAATGAGCTTGTAACATGTTGCCGTGTCATACTGTATGACACCAACGGTCAGTGTCACTGACAAAGGCAAGAAGAGCATACTCAGGTCAGGATGTCTCACAGCATCTTAACACTGAGTCAGGGAGCAGTGAGAGATAAGATGAAATGATAACAGCAGACAGCAGGATGAGGACAGAGAGAGAGAGAGAGAGAGAGGGCTCAATAATCAAATCTCCAGAACAAGTGTACCATGTTATCCTGTCATCTTGTAGGATCAAAGTGATGTTATCACAGACATGTAAAGAGATGCAGCGCAGGCAGGTTTACAGTACAGTACAGTCAGAGGAGACGCATGACTCACTGTGATCTGAGGAAACCTGAGCTGCTGAATGTCATCTGAAACTTTACTTCACATGTGAAGTCTGTGGCTGTGGGCTTCATCCTGTGAGCTACTTTATGCTGAGAAATCAGATACACACACCTGTGAGTGCAGCATCTATATGGTTCTCCAGCTCCACAGGCAAGTACCTCACAGTGGTAGCAAGCAGGAACATGCCAGCTTTACACACACGTAAACACATTTCCACACACACGCACACAGAGACCATATGGTCCGTGCTGTATCTCGAGCTGTCCGGCATCCAGCTCTGTAGAGCGTCACAACCATCGCATGAAAACATGCCAGAGGTCCTCCTTTTCTCATGATCTGTGTGTATTTGACTTTTACTTCTTCCTCTATCATGACAAATATCTGTTAAAGTTAAGCCACACAAATTGTTCGTTCAGGTGGGGAAAGATTGTGGCATTGTTCAAAGACACCAACGCTGACTGTTGGTAGCAGAAGCCTGTCCTCTAGAAATTGTGTTTATATTGACTGAACTGTTTTCCTGATTACAACATGGTGACAAATGCAATTGCTGGCTGGGTTATTTTTAGAGAAGGGTTGCAGTGATGGTTTTATGAAATGAAAATTGATGATTATACAACACAGATTTGCCTATCCAACACTGAAAAAAATGCAGCCAGACAAAGGATCTTACCTTTAGTTTTATTATTATTATTATTTTATAAAAGGAAGACTTTTTACACAAACTTAAAGTTTCCCCAAAAAACCTTTTGTTTTCATTCCTTTAAAGGTTATTGTAACTGGTCAGGGTGTATTGTAGGTGTACAAATCCAACCCGGTCTCCAAGTCATCGAAATCCGGCATTTGGCATAGACAAAAAAGAGCCATTAAGTGGTTTTTGCCTTAACACATGCAGTCACATTTGCAGTCCCCGGGACATGCGAAATTGATGTTTTCACTGCACATTGTCAAAGTTCTGCAAAAATCTGCCCAGAATGTTCCCTACTCATTCTCTCACTCTGCTGCTGGACACAGATCCAACAGATCTAACAGTGGAATCTTTGTGCACAAAGTGTAGCTGCTTCACGCTCGCGCTTTCCTGCTTGCCTTTATATCGCGTGTGGGAGCCCTTCTGTGTGGAGTTTGCATGTTTCCCTGTGTCAGCGTGGGTTCTCTCCAGGCACTCTGGTCCAAAGACATGCAGATTGGGGACTAGGTTAATTGATAACTCTAAATTGTCCGTAGGCGTGAATGGTTGTCCGTCTCTATGTGTCAGCCCTGCGATAGTCTGGTGACCTGTCCAGGGTGTACCCTGCCTCTCGCCCGATGTCAGCTGGGATAGGCTCCAGCCCCCCCGCGACCCTCAAGAGGATGAAGCGGTTAGAAGATGAATGAATGAATAGGGTTGTCATGAGAACTGATACTTCGGTACCAAGTCGATGCCAATACGCAAAAAATACGTCGGTAACTGGTCTTTTTTAGGTAACGTAAGTACCATATACAACTTTGCCCTCAGTGGGATACAAACGTGGACATACGAATGTGGACCTGTGGATGCTAACAACTGCACCATGTCGACTTATCTGACAACATTTAGCACCAATATCAACAAGCACCGACAGAAAATATAGTCATCACTACGAATGAGTGATAGCCTCATCCACCATCTTCTTTTTTGCATCATGTCCTGCCCAGGCGCTACAACTCACTTCACCAAAAACACTCTTTCCAGTAGGCGAATTATCATCTCCTGTTGTGTGCTACATGTGTGAAAGAACAACTCAGATTCTCCGTCATTGTCCAGAGTTTATATGAGAAAACAGCCCAATATGGAGCTACAGAGTCGGGGGAATATTGTTTGCAGGACCATGAGAAACCCAAACGAAATTACTGGTGGTGTGGCTTCAACAGGAAACAACATGCACACTTTAGGCTTTATTTATAGATGGTGCAGGACTGAGACAAAGAAAGAAGGGAAGGAAAAGAAGAGGAGGACAGAGGAAACTTAACATTTTTTTAGTAAAGGATTTTCTTCGACAGCAGCATGAAACTGCCACAGAGCAATAACTGACTGACTTATTGATTTTGTTTTAACCGTCATTTTACATGAAGCAGAAATGCAGATGGACGGACAAACAGAAGCAGTTGTGTAACTCCCAGCATGCGTCTCAGAGGAGACAAATTATTTTCACTCAGCCACACCTAGCTATCACACACACTCACACTTGTTAGCAGAGCACACATAAACACCACACACTCATTATCTAGTGTGAGCTTTGTGCAGAGATACACAGGGGGCCACAGGGAGCCGAGGAGCTCGTGACTCCTGAGAGACCAGACACGCAGAGATTTTCACTGTGTTACAACACCTCTGACATACCCAACACACATGCTCCCTTCTCGCCAATTTTCACCTCAACATGTGTCACACTGGCATGAATGTTCAAGGTCGGATTTCCCAAAGCAAAACAAAATAATCAGGATAAATATTTTTGTACTGTAGCTATCCCTGGGGGCGTTAGGGAGTGTGTGTTAGGAGAAAACTGCTATCATAAAAAAGAGTCTCACAGAAGGAGACAGCTGTAGAAATACTGAATTTAAAAACAGGTAAAAAAGGGCTGACAGTCAGCTCGGTCACCAGAAAAAAACGTCCGCATTGTGGGTTTCTGTAAACCACCAATTCCTTATATTTGTACATTTTATACGTGTCATATCAGCATTTCTTAAGTGACATAGGATATGAGCTGGCTTTGTCATCGGGAGTTAGAGGGGATGGTGGATGGTGTGTCACCTACATGAGGCCAAGTTGCCAAGGTGGTATGATACGCACTGGTTGACTGCAGTTTGTGACAATGCCACTGGCAACTACCATTAAATAAAAAATGAGAAAGTCCATATAGGACGGGCTGAGGGGGAGATGGATTGGTCAAATAAACACTGGACCTTCACCATGCAGCCTGCTGTTCAGCTCCTGTGTGAAATTTAAGCCAACTTTTGTTGCCTAAACTTAAGGAAATCGAACTTAAAACTAAGTGTGTTACCTATGTTGTAACATTCTTTTGAAAAAGACGAGCAGAAACTGTGCAGAAGTGTATTTTAAGTGTATTTCTGGTTCTGCTTTAAACTGGTTCTCTTTATATTTATCCAACAGATCCCTCTTTGTCTCTGTCAGTAACTCATTTTCTATCTTGCCTCCCATCTCCTGTGGTGTACCCCAAGGTTCCATACTTGGGCAAGTCCTCTTCTCAATTTATTTACTTCCGTTAGGCCACATTATTCACAAACATTATACAGTATATCTTTTCACTGTTATGCCGATGACACACAGAGCTACCTCCCCTTAGAGCCAGACAAGTCAAATTTGAATGGGAGTTGAAGTTTGACAAACAAATCAATCAAGTAGTAAAATTAAGTTTCATGCAGCTGCGCACCATCTCCAAACTCAAATCAGTTCTTTGTAACTCTGACCTGGAGAAAGTCATCCATGCCTTCATTTCCTCCAGCTGTCTACAAAGTGTTAAAACGGCCTCACCCCCTCTCATATCAAAGAGCTCCTCTTCCCATGTCACACTGTGAGAGAACTGAGATTCAAGACTAAGATTTAATCTGAGATTTAAAGATTCGCGACAAGACCAAATGTACGTTTAGGACGTATCAAAATGTGCAGCAGTGTGAACTGGCCGGTCTGAGCTTGACTCAAGCCGGCTGATGATGTCAACTGCAACTGAGCTGGTCAAATGGCCAGCAGCTGGTTTTAGAACGTAAAGCACATCGCCTGTTTCTACAGCCAGTCGACTTGTAGTAAACACCTGCAGGTCAAGTCAAAGTGACCGCAGATGGTGTGTTTGCCTGCTGCAGCAGGTGCTCCATTGCCGCCGAGCTCTCTGTTTCCATTTCACGTGTGCCAGTGTCAGACAGTGGGTCGCTGCTGCTACTGCTAGCTGTATTGCTGTATGTGCTTATGCCTCCTCACACACACACACACACATTCTCATTGACTAACTAATTGGTGCTGCTACCTTATATTATTGTTGCATATTGATTATGAATACAGTCCACCTGATGCTCATTTTGTTTATGTGTTTTGCCATTTCATTACAACTACAAATGCAGCTGTAGCCAGTATCTCAAATCAGAATGGAAGTATAGAGAGTTGTTGACTAGAGATGATACACCGTCTCATCTAGTTGCCTTGGTGTGAACTAGCAGGTTTTTAGAACATTGCAGAACAGAGCATTGCAAGTAGTTTCAACTCATCTCATTGCAGATCCTTGGTCTGAACTGGGCTTAAAGGGATAGTGCACCCAAAAATGAAAATTCAGCCATTATCTACTCACCCATATGCCGAGGGAGGCTCAGGTGAAGTTTTAGAGTCCTCACATCACTTGCAGAGATCCAAGGGGAGAGGAGGTAGCAACACAACTCCACCTAATGGAGGCTGACGGCGCCCCAGATTCAAACGTCTAAAAATACATAATTGAAACCACAAAATATCTCCATACTGCTTGTTGTGGTTTCAGTTCTGTGTTTTTTGGATGTTTTAATCTGGGGCACCGTCAGCCTCCATTAGGTGGAGTTGTGTTGCTACCTCCTCTCCCCCTGGATCTCTGCAAGTGATGTGAGGACTCTAAAACTTCACCTGAGCCTCCCTCGGCATATGGGTGAGTAGATAATGGCTGGATTTTCTTTTTTTTGTGCACTATCCCTTTAAGAGCAATTTGGATCGACTCTGTGTTTAAAGTTATATATAAATGGAGTTGACTTGACTTGATTTGACTTTAAGAAAACACAAGCATGAATTAACAAACCATCCCAGAACATCCAAAACAGATGCAAGAGGGTACCGAGCACGTCATAGTTTGACATGGATGCGATGGTATTTGACAAGCTTGGATGAGAATGTGTTTGTTTGTTTGTTAAAATGTAAAAAAGTTACAACAGAAACATTCGATGCCAACATTTTTTTCTGGTGACTGGATTGTGGCAGTACAAACACTTCCTGAAAGAAGAGGAAGTAACTAAATCTCCATGTGGGTCAGTTTCGTCGCAATTAGCAGTCACCATCAGACCCCTGTGTGTCTGAATATCCCTGTTGGTTTGTTCACACTTGGTATAAAAAGAGTGCCAGTTCTCTAAACCAGGTGCTGAGGTTTTTATTTAGAAAGGTTTGTTCCATCTGTTTAGATACAAACCCAAAAAATTATTACCTAAATAAAGTAATGAAATGAGCACACACTGCTTTGTAGAGATGACTGTGAGAGGTGTTTTGATCACTGGGCATACAGACAGGGTCTCAAGTCCTATTTCAGTCTCCTTTAACAGTACTCTTCTATGTGTGTGTGTGTGTGTGTGTGTGTGTGTGTGTGTGTGCGCGCGCGAGAGAAGTGTATGATGAAGAGCAGTGGGTGCAGTGGATATTCGGTCTTTCTGACTGAGCCTTGTCCTCACATCGAGGTGAAAATAGCTCTCTTACACGCAAACACGCACATCGAACAGGAAACCACAGACACACAAACTCAAAGTCTCTAACACTGCTTTTAATGGCTGGCAAGTGGATACACACACTCACACACCCGCGGAGGGTAGAGAAGGAGATGGAGAAAGTACAAGAAGAAAGAAAGATAAAAGACAGAAAGAAGGCAGGGTAAAACGCACACACACACACCTGCAGCACTGTGGTACCAGACTGATAGAGTTAACCACTGTGCTGATTGAGTTACACTGATTTACTGCTTCCTTTGCCTCCATCATCATCTACCATTAGCTACACACACACACACACACACACACACACACACACACACCAAGATTTTCTAATTCTATTTTCTATTTTATATGTTCCATTTTTTCTCTCTCTCTTCTCTGTGGCTGGCTGGGGGAGGATGTTGGTAGAAATCTAACCTCTGGGGCTGCTGGAGGAGTTCATCAGGGAAGCGTTTTGGCACTCTGTCAAGAACAGCAAGACGGAGGCTGCATGCAGGGAGCAGCAAGAGGCTGCTGCCTTTATCAATTCTTTTTTATACACGTGATGGTGAAACATGTCGCATTTTAACATCGATTTTACCAAACAATTCCCATCAAGTATGTCAAACTTAATGTGCCGTTATCACAAGACAACCGAGCCATGAACAGTCAGTATGTTTACATGCAGAGTCAAGTAGAGCTATGGTTATAGCTTGATTGGATTGCTGTACTTGTCTCAGTATACAAGCATGGGAGGGGAATCAATGTATTGACCGAAGTATGTCTCGACTCTGCTGCGATAGGTGCCAAAACGTCCCCTTTCAGCTTGTTAGCATTGGACCTTTTTTGCAGTTGACCTATTACGTCACAGACCAAACAATCGACTAACAAGTTAGCTACCGTTAGCTAGCAGCTAACTGGTACCATGGTGGACAACTTTACAACAACTTCCAGGTCAAAGCTCTGGACCCAGACTCCCACCAGACGACCACGGGCATATGCACACGCTTCATACAGTAACCCAGTGTATCCTGTACACTGATTTCTTTCATCTGATTTCATTGTAGCGGCAGCTCATTCACTCAGCCTCTCCTTGCCTTCTCTCTCTCTGTTCATCAGACCACAAATGAAACAAAAATTAGCTGCTAGCCAACCCATGGCTCTTCCACCTCACTTCCCGCCACTGTGGACTGCTTCACCAGGAGGATAGCAGGTAGCAGCTCTGGAGATGAACCTTCAGTCAGCAGCTGTATTGGCTTTTATTCGGCCAGCGCAAACCTCCCCCAGGGCTGGGTGTCACAGCAGGCTGGTGGCCAGCGGCAGTGCTGGGTCTAACCTGTGTAATGGCAGCAACAGAAAGTTTACTGATCTGGCGGTGAATCGAGACTGTCCTCACTCACTACTAGTGCAAACCCCAGCTCCAGGGGTGGATTGGACTGGCTGGATTCAGTTTACTGCGGCCGCTGAATGTGGGTCCATCTTTGGAGCTGCTCTCCTCCCGGCAAGGTGGTCTGTAGTAGTGAGGTGAGGCAGAGAACTCTCTCTAGCTCTAGCTAATGTTAGCTACATAAATGTGAACATGAAGCCACAGCCAGTCAGCAGAAGGCTGAACTATTAGTAACATTTTCTCTATGTCTCTGAAACACCTCGGTTTTATTTGTTTATTGTCAGACTGTCTGTTTGACAAGTCCATTTTCCTTTTTCAGGTTGCTCGACAGTGTAGCAGTTGCTGCCAGTTGCCTTTCCCTAGCAGGATTCTCTGTCATTGAATCATATGTTCACCATTTGAAGGGACATGCACGCACATCTGCATTTGTAGAACAGCCAATAGGAAGGCCCTCTCTTTGAAATGACCTGCGATTGGTCAAAGTCTCCGTCACAGGCTAGATTTTTCTCAGACCACTTGAATTACAATATGCTAAAAGGTCATAATGGGATTTTGCCCAATGAAGTCAAAATAACAAATGTCACTTCCACAGTAGATGCTTGGGGGGGGGGGGGGGGGGCCAAGATCCTGCTCCGAGTTGCTGCTCTGTAATTTGCTAGCTGATGCTCTTCTAACATAAAATGGTGCCACCATCCAGGCCAGAAAGAGTAACAGAAATGTCCCATCACAGCACTGACTGTTTTCTTTTTGTTTCTATCTCTGTAGTTACGATGAGTGTGTTGGCCCAGGTGCGACACAGATCTACATCCCCACAGATGACCCACCTCCTTACTCCCTGTTGGACCCCTGTCAGAGAGGAGCAGATCAGGAGGAGCAGCCTGACTACACCAGTCTGGATCCATCTCCGTACTATGGAGAGACCTCGGCCAGCGCTGCCTGGTTCTCCCCCTCCCACTACCCGCCGGGACTCCAGGAGCACGAGCACCAACACATCGCATCCATCTCCTTCCCTCTGGAGGCGGCGCCGCCTTATGAGTCAGTGTTGGCCGAGCAGCAGGGGCAGCCCCTCCCTCTCATGCCATGTGACCTTTATAAACACCAATCAGAGCGGGGCGACGATGGCACCTCCCGGCAGCCGGGGGCGAACCAGATCTCGTAGGACGATTAATTTGTTTCTTTCACCTGCGCTGTTGGTTGTCCCTGGCTGAATTAAACAAACACTTGTGATGTGGGGCACAAAATGGCTGTTAGGAGCAGCTGTGACACCAAACCGTGAACACTCATGAGATGTACACTTCTTCCACACAGCGGCTAACACCTAATAAAGCTTCCTAGTGGACTGAAATTAATCCAGGACTCCAGCTTAACTACAGTTTCTTCTGGACAAAATCAGAACTCACTAACTGTGTAAAGTTTCTGGAAGCTTCTCTCAGACAAAGGCTTGTCGTTTCAGCGATGCTCCCTTGGACAAAGACTCTCCCACATCCTATAATAACACCATCGTCTAGTTCAGTTTTTACCACGTTTTAATCTCTTTCTTGTCATGTGTCATTTTTGAATTATGCTGTTCATCATACTGTCGACGACGGCAAGCTGAAAACTGAGTGTAAGCAGTGTCTGTGGTATTTAGAGTAGTTTAAGGTACACACAAGCACAGAGTACTCCCTCCCCCTCCCATTTCTTTTGGTATGATCCTCACCTGTCAGTCTATTTAAACTGTGTTTTAAATGAAAGTGCAATGACCACCTGTGTTGTAGGAACTCCACTGCTGATCTCCAGTCTCTGTAGTGTGTCAACGTTTAGAGCAGTGTGGTTGTTTTAGTGGTTAGAAGAAGGACTTTGTGATAAAATGGTTGTAATCATAAAATCCAAACTAATTAGGAAACTATCTGGACGGGAAGACTGAATCATCAACTCTCCAACTTTTCCAGTTATAAGGCACTAAGATGATGTTATACAAGTCATTGTCATCTGTCATCAGCAGAGAGGAGACTCATCCACTGTTGTACAAATTGTCACAACTCTTTCTATCAAGGGCTCTGGTTTTAATATGTACATTGATATACTATTGTGTAAGTGGACCCCAGCAGCAAACTGTAGCTCAGAGCCGTCCTCCTGACGAGGTCGTGTTGATGCAACAGAGAAGTTACACATTAAACTGTAGACCTGAACACACTGTTTACTGCAGAGACGGATGCTTCTGTCTTTGTCTTATTCTCTGTTTCACTATCATTAAGAAGGGATTTTATTGCACTAAAAGGTGTAGCTTTCCAGACATCTTAACACGTGGAGTACCTCTGATTAAAGAAAGAAACTGATGTCAGTGTAAACGTGGTACTCATGGCCACTTATCATTATTTAAGCCTCAACCAGATTAAGTCCACACTACAGGAGTCCAACAACCACTGACTTTTACCAGCCGGTGTTCACTTCCTGTGAGATTGTAAAGCCAAACTCACATGCATGTGTTGGTAAAACATACACATGTGCGTTTGTTGTTGAAGGGAAAAAAGTCAATTTGCAGTGTACCGTAGTGCTTTTATTTTGAAAGAGACTGTATGCAAACTGTACATTTCCTGTGAAAACAGAAGTGTATTTTGAAAACAGACAATGCATGTAACAGGCTGAAGTTGACACGGCGTCCCAGAACATCAACAACCAACACACCCAGGGTACCTTGGACGTCATATGTCGACATGGGAAGTCCATGACCAAACTTCGACGTGTGACCGACAAATTAAATAATGGGTAAATCATCCCAGAGGTATTGTAAACAAATTCACATGTACTGATGAGTCACTGATGAGACTAATGTTTCATTTCCTAATCAAAAATAGAAGAGAAGTTCTGAATTCCCTCTTCAAATGGCCAAATGTAAGAAACAGGTAGAATCCAACAGTGTTTTCCAAAACCTTTGTTCAAATACAACAAATAAATTGAATTTTAGGGGGAAAAGTGAAGCATCTCAGAAACATTTAGACTGAGCACATTTAAAAAACTGAGTACATTCAACAGGCATTTACTGTCTATACAGGGAGCAGCATGAAGGTCACATACACAAGTGCACAGTAGCGCATCACAGCTTCCGGTCCTGTCTTCATCAACAGTGAACATTTTACTCTTCCTGACCTCAGTGGAGAGGTTTCAGATTCCTAACCTTTACTACAGCTGAATCATAGTTTAGTTTAATTTTGTGCATGAGTGTGTAAAAGGGTGACAAGTTGAATAAAAGTTTAATCCAGGCAGCATTATGAGTGGAAAAAAGTCCCCAAGAGCTGAGTACCTCCACTGTGGCCAGACACCCTGATCCATCACCTCCCAGCTCTCTGTTTGTTACATCATTTAACATATTCTGACAAAGACAGAAGCTACAGAGCAGTGTTTGAGTATGAGCTGCGTGTTGGTCATCCTGCCGACCTGTACACAACAAATCACAATTTACCACTGAAGCAGGAAGTCATCCGAGTTGTGCGTGTGTGTTAAAGACGTGCCTGACAGGCCTCCGACTGTTAGCTTGAACACTGTAGCCATAATATGATAATCTCAATGCAACTAACTCTGTGCTTTGCACTGTCGTGTGTTTGGTTATGTCACGAAGTATCAGTTGCTGCTGTGATATGAAGATCTTCTCATTACTGAATCCCTGTTAAATGAGCTGTGATGACAGATTTTACTGAGGGAAACATGTCGACTGTTCCTGTTGTTCCAGTGATCAGCTTTGTGTTGGGTTCAGGTCTGCAGCTACAGGCGAGTTAAAGAATAACTTCGGTATTTTTCAACCTGGGCCCTATTTCCCCATGTGTATGTGTGCGTATGATTCATAGGTACAACTCATTTTAAAATTGGTTCAGTATTGAGGGAGGCGGATGCAGCCGGCAGCCGCGAGGTAGATATGGGGGCAAATGCGTCCCGTATAAGTTTGTGCATTAAAAGTGCTTTTTTTTGCCACTGACCGGTTCAGATCGCCAGTGAAATCTCTGTAAATAGCATACTAAGCGTTTCCCTGACCCTTCACCTCCTCTGGGCTGTGTGAGAGACGTCATCTCGCGAGAGCTTTGCTTGTTGCTGGAAGAAAACACAGGAGCCATGCTGAGCGCCGCTCAGAGTGGCGCTGGTTGTCCGGGAGTACAGCTGAGAGTTTTACTGCATAAATTGAAAACAATGGTTCGTGTTTGTGCTTATCCGAATTGCAAGAACAGGATGTCGCGCAACACCCCGTACAGCTTTCATAG
This sequence comes from Epinephelus fuscoguttatus, assembly GCF_011397635.1. Lineage (NCBI taxonomy): Eukaryota > Metazoa > Chordata > Actinopteri > Perciformes > Serranidae > Epinephelus > Epinephelus fuscoguttatus. The sequence goes on from NC_064767.1 coordinate 4,479,782, forward strand.
GCTGCCTTTGTTGGAGGGCGAGATGCTGAAGTTGTGGCTAGTTGTGCTACAAATGGATGCTAACACTCCTGTCCAGACACTGCGCCTTGCAGACCATCGGGTCTGCAGTGCTCACTTCTCCCAAGATGACTACTGCCAGCCGAAGAAGAGAAGACATCCAATCCCGAAACACCTCTTCCTCAAGAAAACCGCTGTCCCACGAGTAGAGAGAGCTACAGACACAGTGAAGCAAAGCTCTCACGAGATGACGTCACACAGCCCAGAGGTAAGGGAATCACTGACTATGCTATTTACAGAGATAGCACTGGGATCTGAACTGGTCAGTGGTGAAAAAAAGCACTTTTAATGCGCAAACTTATAGGGGACGCATTTGCCCCCGTTACCGTTTTAGCTCGTTTCGCGGCTGCCGGCTGCATCCGCCTCCCTCAATACTGAACCAATTTTAAAACGAGTTGTACCTATGAATCATACGCACACATACACATGGGGAAATAGGGCCCAGGTTGAAAAATACCGAAGTTATCCTTTAACTGCACATGACATAGTTTAGTGTCCCTGCATTAGACATGCAGAGTCATAAGTTAGTCAGTGTTTACGTGCACAAAATACTTAAGTGTTTGTCGTTATGCTGAAAAAAAACAATATTTCTAGTAAGTTGTTTACATGGCTAATGACAATGAATATTCCACTAATATTCCTGTTCACATGCAGCCATGAATACTCTGATTCACATGTCCGTACATGTCATTTATCACCTGAAATTTGGAAAAGAGGAACAGTTTTTGTTTTCAAACATTTCCACCAGGGGCGGACTTGTTGGACTGTGTGCACACAGCCTTCCTCTTTCATTCCTTCAACCACCTTCTTCAAAAGGTCGTTTTCTCTTAGGCATGCATCTTAAGCCTGCAGCCTTCAAACTGTTGGCCACATGGTTCATGTTAAATGTACAGAGCTGACCATTTAGAAAGAGGCAGTGTGTCGCAAACTGCAGTAAAACCCCAGCTGAGACACATATATGTGCTGTATACATGTCCAAATAAGGCCCCAATCACACCGGAAAGCATGTTGCAGGTTGCAAAACGCAAGGCGCACTGCACTGCCTTTTGTGGTGCCTTTTTATTGTTGCCAGACAACCAACCCATCACTTCCTTAACCTAACCTTCCTGTGTAATCAATCAACCATTCATTTATTTTATTTCTTTCACAGTAATTAGTAGCGGGTTCCTAAAATGGACAGTCAGAAGGTACTTGCTGGACCTCTGGTCGAGGGTAAGAGGCTTTTAAAACATCAAATGACAAACCTGCAAACTTGGAATAAACTCCATCAACAATAATGCATTTTTTCCTAACACTTCCCCAAAAGTGCATTTCATTTTTTTAGGGACACACAATAATATCGGCACATCATCTGTATCTGCCAAAATCAGCCTTCAAATGAACTCTCAGAATCGGCCAACATGCTTTTTCTTATTTTGCACAATGAATGAATATTACATTCATTGAAAAGTATTGTATTCCATGTCTCCATCTGCTGGTGGGCTGTCACAATAAGAGTATGCATGCATAACATTATGTTAATTCCACTACAGAAGAGACTTGATGATCACTAAAATTAGGCGGGGAAAAATATCATTATCATTATTATTATTATTATTATTATTATTATTATTATTATTATATCGGATATCGGCAAAAATCCAAAATAGAGCATCCCAAATTTTTGTATCGTTCTGCGTAACTGTGGATTCAAGACATATTTTATTTGTAATTTGTTATTTGTCAATAAAGAGTGAGGAGTTATTAAAATAACATTAGTACAGAAAAGGGAATTTAAAAAAAAAAAAAAAAAAACCGTTTAATGTAACCCTGACACACATATTTCCAACCCTCATACTCTCCCAGGTTGCTCAAGTTATAAATGAATTCATGTGTCATATGTATGTTCACAAACACTGTCTCATCACACATGAAGAGCTTCACACAATGAACACACACTCAGTTTTACCATCACACACCAGCAGGGGGCGATGCAGAGCTACAATATCATATTCAGAGTTTTTACACATTGAGTAATAAGATCAGCTGGGTCGGCTTGACCGACTTGACCGTCAGTGTAAAGGTGAGGAGTATTTTGATGCTTTATTAGACTATAGGAAAAGTAAAATGTGAAGATGAGGGTTGTCGGTGTTATAGTATTTGTTACTGAGACCTAGACAGAAGTAATTTTCTCATTGCTTGTTTAACACATTTGTTTGTATGTCATGACTTTTTCTCAGCACTGTTTCGTGGGTGCATTCTCTGTAAGTAAAAGGTGTTAAATATCTTACGTGTCTCTCACCTCCCATCTCCTCTCGCTCTTTCCTTCCTTGTCTGTCAAGACAACAGACTTCATGTATATATTAGGACATGTGTGTTTCTTTATGTTCTGTATTAGAGATTTTGTTAGATATTTTCTTCTGTAGAGAAGAAGGAATAAAGCTGAACTCTTATATGAATCTGAGTGAATGGTTTTGAGCAAACACTCTATTAGGAATCAACTGGAGACACACGTGTACAACACCTAACACATAATTATCTGTTTTTAGATCCTGAGTCTGTCCTGTGTCCAGCAGGGAGCAGACCAAATGACGTTTTTGGCCTTTTTTGTGACGGTTTTTAACTGTACTGCTGGAAGAGTAAATCGAGATAGATGCAGTTGGGAGGTTTCTGGATGTTGTGGGTGTTTCTGAGATGCAATTCTCTGCAGAGGTGCATCTCAAAATTGCATCTCTTTTTGCAGATGATGTGATTCTTTTGGCTTCGTCCCACTGTGACCTCCAGCATGCACTGGGGCGGTTTGCAGCCAAGTGTGAAGCGGTCAGGATGAGAGTCAGCACCTGCAAGTCTGAGGCTCTCTGCTGGAAAACAGTGGAGTGATCCCTCTGGGTTGGGAGTGAGTTACTGCCCCAAGCGAAGAAGTTCAAGTATCTCAGGGTCTTGTTCACGAGGGAGGGTAAAATGGAGCTTGCAGTGGATCAGCGGTTTGGCTGTGCTGTACTGTCGTGGTGAAGACAGAGCTGAGCCAAAAGGCAAAACTTTCCATTTACTGGTCCACCTATGTTCCAACCCTCACCTATTGTCACGAGCTCTGGGTGAAGACCTTTGCTGCAGCTCCTGTGATTTTGATATTGCACATGGCAATATTGCAGTTTTGATAATATTTCTACTACTTGTGCAGCCTTGGTGCTTTATCACAGAAGACATTAGCCCTTTTTAAACAGGAAGTGTGCAAATTTGCAGGAAAGCCCAATCAGTCTTTTTTCAGCATTGGCAGTATAAAAACAAAATCGGGGAGTGCAGCAAAATGCCGCCTACCTACTTTTGTTTATACAGAATGCGCGGGGGGGGGTGAGCAAGTAACAAAATGTGTAGCTCAGCGTGTGACGTAAACAGTGACGTGGGAGGGAAGCTGCGGCTGGTCAGTCCTTCGGTGATTCTCTCGTAAGTCGTCCTGTTCTTCACCGTCCCCGTCATCTGACGGTTTGCGAGGACAAGGAGGGCGCGCAATTCCTTGTCTCCCCAGTTGCTCATCTTTACAGTGTCTGTCAGGTTTGTGTTTCCCTCTTGCTACTAGCTGCTCGCTAATTCCTGCTATCAGCTGTTTCCTGTTTATCCACCGCCAGTGGGTCGCACGTGCGGCGTCATCAACAGCTCCTCCCACAAGTCTTCAACAGCCCCTCCTGTGGCGGAAGGTTGTCTCAATCTTTTTTAACCAAAAAGGTTCCACCAGTATGTCTACCCTACGAGGTGGAAAATTGGGCACCTCGGAACAACTCGCCAATCTGGCTCTGTGTGTCTAAACGCTCGCAGCTTGCCGGCAAAACGGCCCAACATTCGCCGAAAATCTGGCAGTGTAAAAGGGGCTAATGACTGAGCTCACTTCTTTGTCGATTGCTGCAGCCTAAATGTTTCTATCATATATATTCAGGCATATTTATGTTAATTGAACAAACTGAAAAAGGTCCAAAAGAAGGAGAAGTCTGGTAAAATTTAACCAACATGATCCAGACACCAACAACAACGCTTGAAACTAAGGAAAGAGAACTTATTTGGACCAACATGCACCATGTGACCAATAAAAGACCTGAAAACAAACAAAAACAGAACCATTAAAACAAAAACCATAATGACTACAAACTGCTCTTACTGTACTCCGTGCAGATAAACAATCATTGTTATCCTTGTCTCAGAACAACATCTCTGCAGTTGAGATAAATCGTTGTTAATCGTACTTTAAGTATTTGTGCTCTGATGCTTTACAAAGACATTTCACATGTGTGATTTAAGAGCTGCATATGAACTATCTTCCATTTATAAATCTATTTATTTTCCCTTTTATAAATCAGATGAGTCATATCATGGGTTAACACATTGGTTTATGTTATGTAATGCAGGTTTTCGCCGGTAACCTCTCATGACCCTGCGTGTTCACGCACATACACACACATTCAAATGAATTCATTGTATTGTAGCCATGTGTGACCTTCAGGCCTGATGAAGAACTGAGCTGTCACTGATAATTACGGCTCATCGATCGTCCTGTAATTTAAGGGCTAAGTGTGCTGTTATGCCGCAGATATCTGACAGCATTGATGTTTCTCATGCAGTTTCCAGCACATGGTGACCCAATGTGCTCCTCTCTTTTTCAGCATCTTACTCTCAGAGCTTATTGTCAGCAGTCGGATTATCTGTCACCTCAAAACACAGGTGCAAAAACAGGAACGCTTGAAACAGAGTAAACTCTTCTATTTTTTGCTTCAACGTTGCAGAACTGAACGTGCGTGAGAACATCATCAGCTTGATAAAACCTTAGTGTTTGTAATAATACTGGCAATTTGTCAGGTTTTTGATGATTATGATGACATTTGCGAATGATTATTTCAGATGACGGTGCACACTCACACAGAGTTTCATGCTATACATGCAGAGTGTCTCACTACACACCTTTGAGCCCACACACCTCTGCGAAGGTGCTCCGAGCGCAGTCTTTCACAAACTGAATATACTGTATCTACATAGAAGCAGTCTGACCTGTCAGGGTGTTTATCTGCCTGCAGCAACAGGTGGACAATGTTCACAAATGTCGGCATTGTACGTTTCCACAAACCACAGATTTGTTACATTTGTGCATTTCATATATATCATAAACATTTCTTAAGTGACGTAACATATATCATGTGACTTCACCTGAGACTTCAGAGAGATGCCTGCCAGGCTGCAGACCACTGTTGAAGACCAACAAACAACAAAACCAGATGTTTTAGTGAGTCATTGCTGTTTCCAGAGACAATTGTGGTACCAAAACCGGGTATTTTAAGCCAAAACATGATCCTTTTCTAAGCACCTCCAAATGTTGTTTGTATCTAAACCCAACCACACATTAACCTCAAGGTTTTCAAAACATAAAGTATAAAGTTTCAACATGTCTGCCACATAATCACAAAGAAACGTTACATATCTGTGGTTTGTAGAAATGTACAATGCCAACATTTGTTGTTGTGATTGTGTCGATATTTAAGTGGCAAGCTGACACTGAATTATTCTCTTTTTCCACAACCATTTTTTAAAAAAGAAAAATCTAATTTCAGAGTAAATAGCCATACGAAAATAAATGAATCCTACATTATTCACTCTGATATGAATGTCAAAAGCCTAAGATTTAAGCACATACGTGACACTTTAACTTTATAGTCGTCGTTTCAGTTCAGATTCAATGATCTTTACACAGTGAAAAACTTTGTACTGATGCTGTCTGACTGCAGCGTGTCTCCAACACAGTCAGTTCAGTTGAGCCCCACATCAGTGTGAGCTGTTAATTGTTTTGAACGCTCTGTACTTTTGAATACGAGCATTGAGTGAGAGATTTATTTTTGGAATCTGTTTTTCCTAAAACTGAACCGGGTGGATTGTTGAGATGCTTCAGAGGCACAGACACACCCAGCCTCAGGCCTGTCGCTCTGGTGTCTCTGTCAAAGTCACAACAGACACGTCATAAACTGTAACTTCCCTGTTGAAGACCGACTCACAGACTCCTGCTGCTGCGTTTAACAGCGAAGGTGAGTTATTATTCTAAATCTCTTTTTAAGCTTTTACAGACAATAAAAAAGGATCGTTAATCTTGGCAGACGATTGTGCTAAACCTGTGTGTTGTCTTTTAGAAAATGAGAGTTCAGGTTGTGCTCCTGCTCTTTGCTCTGGTGGTTGCGCTTCAAGCGATGCCAACTGCTCCCCATAGGGACCATAAAGGTATTCATGTGTGTGTGCCTGTGTGAGAACGTCTTAGTTTGAGTCTTGTCGATATGCTTGAGTTGCACAAACCAAAAACTTTGTGGATTTGGTACTGACGGCACCTGTATTCTCATTTTACAGTTATTCCAGATTACATTTTTGAGAGAGGGGAGGCTGATCCAACCAACTCAAAGACCAAGGACAACAATAACAACAACAATAACAACACTTTAAACCTTTTGCAATATGGTGAGTATTGCGGTAACATGCATTAACATGCATTAACAGTATTTTAACGTGAAAGCTGTTTGATGTGGAGCTCATTTTAAATGCTTTATATAATCTGAGGTGATTAAATCCAAACACAGCATCATCATTTATATAAATATCAAATATTTTGTTTGTAAATATCTGAGAGGTAACTAAAGCTGTCACATAAATGAGGTAAATTATAATATGTGATGATACCAGATGTAGTACATTACAGAGAGGGGGTTTCAGAAGCAGAATCCTCTCTGTGTCTCCACAGCAGAGCTGATAGTAACTCAGAAACATACTTGAGAGTGTGTTGTGTTCACTGTAAATAGTTCTTGTAACAAAAAGCTCTGAACTTGTTTTGCAGGACAAGATGTCCATCAGTGACGATGAAGGGAAATGGCTTTAAAAACAGACCCATAACTTTAACCCCAAACTGTTTCAGCCAAAAGATGTCATAAATAAATAAACAAAATAATTGCATATATGTCTTTGTGTTGATTATGTTTCTATATACATACAGCTTATAGATAGATAGATAGATAGATTGATAGAGACCCAGAGACAAACCGAGTTAGCTAATTTGCAATATATAAATATGTGTTGCCATTTATTTTAGACCTCTATTATTCATTCATTCATTTACTTTTGTTTATTTATTTTGTTTTTACTTTTTTAAATTTAATTAATTTCATTTTATTTCTTTATTTACTTTTATTATTATTATTTTTTTATTTCCCAGTAACCCAGTGAGGCATTAATGACACAGCCTTATAAATATTAACCCATGGCTTTTAATTTGTCGCCCTCTGGTGGCTCAATCATGTCTTCACAAACTGCGGCTGTTGTCAACAGTTAAGTTCAGTCACTTCACACCTGTTCAGTATGTTGAGGGCCAAATTATTGGGGACATGATCTGAAGGTTTGTAGGAGACAGAGACGGAAAAACAAGCAGGAAACTTTAAAGTCGCTGTATGTTCAGGTTACAGTTACACACATGTCATCAGTGTGTTTCTCCTCGGCCTGAAGAAAGTTGCTGGTCGCCGGTAGCCGCCATCTGCAGCCTGCTGGCCGGTCAGAGACTGCCCCCTTCCTCGGTGTCGTCCAACTGAACCGCAACATTGTTCCACCACCGGTTCTTCTTCTCTCCTGTTCTTCTTCAGCTGTCAGCAGGGGGCGACATGCGCTCCTCAGCGGGACTGCCTGCTGTCATCTTCCCCGGGACCGACGCAGGTCCAGCCAGCTCCAAAGGGGGGAGCCTGAGGGGGTCCAGGCGTACAGGTAGAGGCAGTGGAAAGAGACTGTTATAAAACTTTAAAATATGAGTGTTCTTTTTATTACATGATTAGTCAAAGTGACTCATTCATTCTTTTTTATTTGTTGTTGTTTTTTTACTTTAAGCAATGTGCCAAAGTTATGTTTCCGGTTCAAAATAAAATACCGAGCAATAAAAGTGCTTACAGAGGGAAGATTTAATTGACATGCAAGGGTGTTGGTTTCATTTTAACATTGGTGGGGACACATATTGGGGGTGGGGCGTCTCAGGGTCTTTTTCCCAGAAAATTTTGGGTGGAACTTTCTTTATTTATGTGAAGAAAAACACAAAATTCAGGTGACTTTAAAATATGAAAATAGGCTAATATAGAATATAATGCAGTAATGCTCTCAGACATTCGGCATATTTATTCTCCTGGAGATCAACTCCTCTCATTTAATGTTATCGCTGCTGAGTCAACATACCTGTAGGTGTGATTTACTCTTCATTTGTGTCTTTTGTTTGGAGAATAACCTTTAAATTTGCACCTATTCAGGGATACATTAATTTCAGTGGACTTTAATAGCTCATGTGTGTTTCAGATTTCTGATCATGTTCAGGACTTTCTGCACATTCAAAACATATCCTACATATCTGCATTCTCTGAGACAATGGAAATAAAGTTATATTTGTTATAACTTAACTTATGAAGTATGTTGTTGGAGATGGTCTATCTTTGGTCTGTGAAAGAGAGACAGAAAACTCTGTCACGTGCTTTTTCCACTCATGTCAGTGGCTGCAATGGTCCAAATGCTTTGTTTCTGTTGGATATACAAGTGAGAGTTTTTAAATATTCTTCTAATATTGTCATAAATACCTGATGACATGAGGTTATTACGAGATTTATATTTATCTTGTTAATGACAGTGTCTTTGCAGTGGATTGGTGAAGCAGCAGGAAAGAAAATAGTCTTTGACAGACACCTCAGCGTTAACAATATTCTTTTATTTTTCTATTACAAATCAACAGTGAGCAAGGGGATATATACATGTAAGATGATGAAACACAGAGCATTAAAATACATTTCAAGGAATACTTCAGTTACAAAATTAATTTTTCTTGCACGTCTCTGTGGTGAACAAAGAATCCAAAAACATTCTTGATGAATTGAAGTGAAAAGGAGACTGCGTTTAACAACAGCAAAACTTTATGAAAACATCTGTTTAGTACTTCCTGAACACCTTTAACTCAAATATTACTACTGACTATTTGCATAAATAGTCTGGTGCATGGATGAGCAGCTCACCTCAACAACTCAAGGGCAGAGTTAAACATGCAGAGAACACACATGCCCCGGGGCCACACGTGCAACTCCTAGAAGTGTTGAAGTACAGAGTGTACAACTGGATAAAGGACACTTGGTTTATGCTGCACACCTTGTGTGGGCATTTGTAAAAGGATGTTTCGATATAGTTTTGCAGTCCCCTAAACTTCAGTTCATCAATAATGTTAGCAGGGCTGCCCCTGACCAAATTGGGGCCCTAAGCGAAATTTTATTTGGAGGCCCCCATCCCAAATGTATCATAGGTACAAAATGACCGTACAACAACTTGCCATTTAACTTGACAACTTTTACTGGCAATAACAAATGTACTGTAGATACAGTAGTTTGGCTGTATGAGTCAAATAAAATAAAAAATTCAACCTGAAATAAATAAATAAATATTAAATAAAAATAACTTCAAACTGAAATAAATAAATAAACAAACCTGAGTCACAAATAGCCAACAATTACTCATCAAAAGAAAGTAACTTCCACCACCTCAATCCCCCACCCTTGATTAAACACTGAAAACACTCCCCTCTCTGGAGGCGTCCGATCTCCCTCAGCCCTCCGCCTCTCCCACCTTAATTAAACACTGAAAACAGAAATAAAATGCAGAGACATTCTTTTCTATTTTCATCTTATTTAGCTATATTTCTCCCTCTCCCCTCTCTGGGAGCATCTGACCTCCCTCAGCCCTCCGCCTCTCCCTCTGCAGCTACAGTGCAGGTTGTCACTTTAATGTCAGTAAAGTAAGGTGAGTGTGACAGATAAGCAAGTTAAGAGTTTGGACTTTAAATTAGGATTGGAATGAACTTCAAACTACAAAACTTGAGTGTACGTTCAAGGTTCTTGTACAAACATTTCATTAAATGCATCTTTTTAGTTTACATTTGCAGATATTTAATTACTTCCATATATATATATATATATATATATATATACATATCCTTTTGAGACCCGAACTTTTGCTTGGTATGCGTTTTTAATTTCTCCCAACTATTTGGGATCATTAGAACCTGATAAGTTTAAACACTAAACATTGTCAACGATAATAGTCCCAGTGTCCTCAAACGAGTTGAATATTCCTCATATCTTCAAAATGTCTTCAAATGAGCACTTAAGTGTCTTATCTTGTTACTGTTGCTAAAATTTGTTGCCGAATCAAACTACAAACATTACTAATCATAGTTTAACAAGTTTCAATCATAAAATGTGATCAGGTTTTGGACCTTGTTCACTTTGTCTCGGGATTGGCTGCAGACTGACTTGGCAGAGACGGCTGCCATCTTGTTTTTACATGTATTAGTGTATTGTGCTCTTACTGCCACTAGATGGCACAAAAAGTGTCCACGCACAAGGACAACAGGTCTAACTCAAGAAGAATGAAGTATAAGGTCCGGGAAACCCATAATGTGATGTCCTCATAGCAGGACACAGGGTCTCAGGAGGATAAGGAAAGTACGTTCTGTAGCAGTACCAGCAGGGTTGTGGACCGGGTGCATGCAGATTTGTGCAGGGTGCATTAGGGGCCTGTTGGGGTGTGTGGAGCATCGAGGGACAAGGGACAGGAAGTGTGTGCAGAGGTGGTGGTGACCTTTGACACCGAGCTATGGGAGGAGAAAAGCATTGAGGTTGTTGTTGGTATGACAGCTGGTGTTGCTGCGATGTTAGTTGTGACCACTGTTGCCACAGTAACCCCGTCTGCTGCCACTGAAACGGCTGTGGACGCTCCACACTGTTGATTCCTTCCTGCCCTTTTCCCTTGCTTTGCCCTGTTTTCTCCACCTCTTCCTCCTCCTCTCTCCCAGACAGCTGCTGTTTGACAATGTAGAAGGCGTTATCATTGTTGTCTTGTTTTTGGGACAACACCTGCAGGTGGAGGGTGGAGACGGCAGTGTGAGGGTGTGGCAGGAGGGACAGAGGGGTCAGGTGAGGAACAGGGGAATTCGGCAAGGAGGAAGAATTGATGAGTGGAGTCATTTTCTTGTTTTTAGCTTCCTGGATCTCCAACATCTCCCCTCCGTCACCATCTTTTCCTCCAGATTCAGCATTTATATTACGTATTTCTGAGAAAGCCAGCTCAGAGCAGCTAGAGCGAGACTCTGCCTCTGTCTCCCAGTCCGCCTCTGATCCAGAGTCTTCAGCTGAGGAGCTGGACTCACTGTCGTCCCCCCAGCGAAGGTTGTAGCAGTGGGTACAGCGAGACAGACTGAGGAATTCAGGGCCTGAAACGGACTGGACAGAGAGGGAAACAAGTTAGGCAGACAGTCAGTTAGTTGTGAAGACATGTCAGCGGTTAAATTATTTATGACTCTTTGTCTCTGGCTTCAGCATCACCGTGGCATGCTGAGCTGCATTAAGTCCTTGGACTAAAACAGCAGAATTGGTGGTTTATGTTTGTAAACATGCACGCTAACCCCACATTCACTCTGATTTCACATTTTTCACTTTTTTTTTTTTAAGTCTAATTTTGAAATCTTTAATCTGACTCTTTTTCCTTGACTGCTGTAACACTGGAATTTCTCAATTATGGGATCAATAAAGGTGTATCTTATCTTATCTTATCTTATCTTATCTTATGTTTTCCCCCCTATATTTGTGTTTTTATGCCTCCGCGCCAGTGATAGCCGTGTTCCAGGATTAACTGATTATTTTTGGCAGTCATTAATCAAAGGACAAGATCAAGGTCACTGTGGCCTTGCGTTCGTCTCAATCTTGTGAATGCAATATCTCCAGAAACCTTGAAGGAATTTCCTCAAATGTGGCCCAATCATCTGCTTGGACTCAAGAATGAACTAATTAGAACATGGTGATCAAAGGTCAAGGTTACTGTGACCTTGCAACCAGATATCTCAGGAACACCTTGAGGGAACTTCCTCAACTTTGGCACAAACATCCATTTAGACTCACAAATTAACTGATTAAAATTTGTTGGTCAGTGCAACCTCACAATAGCTCAAGAATTCATACGCTAATTATGACAAATTTGACACAAATGTCTTATCGGATAAAATGATGAAGTGGTCAAAGGTCACCTTCACTGTGACATCATAATGTTCTGCATAAAACACTATTCTGGCTATTACTTAACGTACATACACAATATCTCAGCGACAGAAATGGAGACATTTGGTCAAATACCAATTTTGGTTGTCTACCTTCAAACTGTGCTAATTGTATAGATTGTCTGCCGCGAGGAAGATGTGTGTGAAGCATCCATGCTTTCACAGACATGCTTATGGTCTTGCAACCCATTGCTACCTTTTTATAAAGCCTCGACCTCATCTGAGCGCTGTGGGGGGACACTCACACAAACTACCCGAGCACAGAAAATTAGAAAATACAGGCAGAGGGTAGAGAAATACACAACCACACACTGAGAGTGGGACATAATGATTGAAGGGATTACCTCTGTATGAGTCTACACATTGTTTTACAGGGAAAATCCTGCATAGTTTATCTTTAACTGCAGCTGTGTGAGATCAGAAAACGACCAGTGTCCTTCTGTTGATCTTGGCATCAGACTAGAGAACACTTCAGTGTGTTGTAGATCCGGCATAACTAGAATTAGTCTGGAGCCTCAGTTCAGTTTCTGTTTCCAAGAAGTGTCATCCTGGTGTAGACCGAATTGCCTCCAGACACAACTGGATAGACCAATAAGAGCAATGCAACGTGTCTGACCCGTGAGCGACAGCCAAATGTAAACAGACCCCAGTGCTGTTTCCTGCTGTAGTGTTAGCGACCGAACGAGCTCAACGACATGGCCCGACGCAAGTTTGACGCTGAATATATTGAACTGTGTGGACCGTAAACCAATGACTTTGAATAAATCTGGACCCCGTGGCTGGAACAGTTGGTAACCACTGTTCTAGTTTATACTCGGCACAGATGTTCCTGTACATGATCCCAGTCACTTGGTTATATCTCTCTGTGTACACTGTCCTAGCCTGCATCTTACATGATATATATTTTTTATATTTTAGTGTGGTATTACTCCTTTTACTGAAGTAAATGATCAGTATTCTTCTTCCATGACTGAATCGCTTCCTAAAACAATTCCAGTGAAACAGATAGAAAATTTAAAAGTCTAAATTTTCAGTACCAGATTTCCTCTTTGTGCCTAAACAGACGTTTCCTTTCTAATCTGCAGTGGAGAGATACTAACAGGAAGTTATCAGTGTGTCACTTCATGTGTTAATGGCTACCTTTGGTTGTGTCAGACTGTCTTCACTCTGGTCCTCAGCGGAGCCTCCGGACTCAACCTGCTCCATCTCCGTCTCTGCACTCATCCCTCCCTCCATGCAACAGCTAATCTGTTAGTAAGAGAAGGAGTAAGAGAAACTTTTAAGTTTTATGAAGCACCTCTAAGACAAACAAAGAAACAAAAACACAGGAAGGCAGAAATAAAGGAGATACAGTACCTCTTTCATTTGTACTTCTCAGCAACAATATTCAAACTGGTTATACTGGTCTTCTCAGTCAGGCCCCCAGTTTACTGCAGGTGTAAAGATCAATATTAAGTGATAGTTATGAACTCATTTGGTTGAGACACCAGCTGTTAAATCACAATATCATGACTATATATATGTATATATATATATATATACATATATATATAATATATATATATATATATATATATATATATATATCACTTTTTTGTATTTATTCTAAAAAGTACTTTAAATATGTAGTGTTACTATCAGACAAATACTTTGCACGTGCAGCCTGCGGAGTGGATGTTTATCCAACATGTTCATGGAGTCATAACAACAAATCGATTAGTTGACTGACAGAAAAATAATCAACAACTATTTTTATGATTTATCAATGGTTTTAGTCATTTTTGGTGAAAAAAAGAGAGCCAAATATTTTCTGTTTCCAGCTTCTGAAACTGAAGGATTTCTCTGTCATATATGTCTGTAAATTGAATTTTTGCGATTTAAGGTGTCACACAGGAGCTTGGGAAGTTTGGATGGGCATTTTTCAATTTTTCAAACAATTAATCAATAATAAAAAGTATTTATTAGCTGCAGCTCTGAACAACTGTGACCCCATAATCTTAAGTCCGCCTAATGTCTGATATCTAATATGATATAAAATAAAACAAAGTGTACTTACTTGTTGTTTTATTTTCTCCTCTCAGCTGCTGTCAGCTCCAGAGTGCAGCCTCTGACTTTGTGCTGATCTTTATTTGATCTTGTAAATGAGCATTCACGCAGGTGACGGTGTGTTTTGCCTTTCTGTGTGTTGTTGTGAAAATACACAGTGGGTCACATGTTATCCAGACATGTTAAGACAACAAAACACACACACACACACACACACTGTAAACACACAGCGGGATCATCCTCCAGGCTGCTCCACAAACACCCACCACCTGAAGATAACTCATCCTGACTCACTGTCAGCGCTGCAGCAGTGACCCTAACTTTAACTATGGGAGTTCAGCCATAAAGGGGCAGGACCTTATTTTGTTTATTTCATAAGTATGTTCATTTGTATTGTTTATTGTTTATTCTCCACACACTTATTTCATTTATTTTGCCTATAATCGATCAATTTAAATACATTCTATCTATATCTAATGCAGTAGTAAAAGTATAATATTCCCCTCTGAGATGTGGTGAAAGACAAAATGATAAAAAAAAAAAATAAATAAATAAAACAAAACATTAAAAACGGGGCAGCATGGTGGTGTGGTGGTTAGCACTGTCGCCCCACAGCAAGAGGGTTGCTGGTTCGATCCCGGGCGTGGGAGCCCTTCTGTGTGGAGTTTGCATGTTCTCCCCATGTCGGCGTGGGTTTCCTCCAGGTGCTCCAGCTTCCTCCCACAGTCCAAAGACATGCAGGTTAACTGGTGACTCTAAATTGTCCGTAGGTGTGAATCTGAGCGTGAATGGTTGTCTGTCTCTATGTGTCAGCCCTGTGATAGTCTGGCGACCTGTCCAGGGTGTACCCTGCCTCTCGCCCGATGTAGCTGGGATAGACTCCAGCCCCCCCGCGACCCTCAAGAGGATGAAGCGGTTAGAAGAAGAACGAAAACATTAAAAACCTTTAAAGTTGACTGAATGAGTTTTGCCTGTCAGCTGCTGGTTTCTGCTGTAATGTCGCCCTCTGGTGGACTGAAGCAGGAATTACAAGCAGAGCTGAAACACTGATACACACACACACACAAAAATTGAATTAATTTAATTCTATGCATTATTTTTTTTACACTAAATCCCTTCATATCGTATGATATTTTATTTATGTAATAATATATATGTAACATTTTCCTCTGAGATGTGTAAAAGGACAAAATGTTTAAATAATTAATAAGATAAAACCTTTTCAAAACCTTTAAAGTTGACTGAGTTTTACCTGTCAGCTGCTGGTTTCTGGACTGAAGCAGGAACTACAATCAGAACTGCGACACTAATACACACATTAATTAATACATTTTAAATTAACTGTTTATACAATATACATAAAATAAAAGGATTCAGTATTTAAAACAATACTTTGAAATAACCTAATATAGCAGACTGACTGATTTTAGAGTAAAGTGAAGATAAACTAAATCCCCTTATTCATGTGTGTTGAATAACTCCTGGTAATTTGAAAATGAATTAAACAGTCAGCACGTGACAAATTAATAATTGTTTACAACTCAATATCAGTAAATATGGCTGGCAAAAAAATACAAGTACAAACAGTACAAGGGCTTTAGTATCTTAAAAAGGAATATATATATTTTTTTTTTAAAAAGTACACAGATATTTTTAAAAAATGGCTTTATTATTTAAAAAGGAATAAATTAAATAAAATAAAAGAGGGCAAACTACATGGATACATTTAGATTAAAATAGTAAAATACGATAAAAAAAAAAAAGTTTCAATGTGAGGTGGTTTATTGTGTGTATTAGTGTCGCAGCTCTGCTTGTAGTTCCTGCTGAGGTCCAGCAGAGGGCGACATTACACCAGACACCAGCAGCTGCAACATCACATTATAGTATAGAAGCTTTTAGTGTTGAAAAATGAATGTATAAAATTAAATTAATTTAATCTAAAAAAATAAATAAATAAATAACATGAAATTAACAATTTAATATTGGGAACATCTCATCTTTCAAAATGACGATCTTTATGCAACATAAATAAATAAGATGATTTAGTTACGTTTTTCAGCAGACTTTTTTGGCAATGCAGAACTGAATTTAACAATTTATACAGTAAACATGACAAAACAAAAATATTTTACAACCCTATATCAGTACAAAATTCATACAGATAAATACAGATCAGGGGCTTTAGTATTTTAATGAATGTATTAAAAAATTAAATTAAATTAAATATAAAGAAGGGATTAAGTATTCAAAAATAAATTCAACAAATTAAACAAAATGGTTTCCCTTGGGAAAGTAAGTATAAAAATGTGTAATCTGTAAACATGGTTTAATTTATTATTTTTTTATGTTTGTATAATTTCATTTTTTTAACAGAATTGCTGTTAACAAAAATAAACAACTGTTACATCAAAAAGTGAATAAATATAAGTTTTAAGAAACTTTTTTTTTGTATTGTAGGTTGGGGGTGTGCCAGAGGAGATTGGAGGGTCATCACTGACGTCACTAATGCGACACACCTGGGAGAGAGCAATGGTGGAAATGTTTGGCGGCGCCACGCTCGGACTGTTCAAGCTGTTATTTTCTTAGACTGTGACAGTTTTGGAGCTCCGACATCCACTTTGTGTTGTCTTTGACTGAAGTAACTATAGTGTCCGCATCAGGAGGAGGAGAGGCAGCAGCAGGAACATGAGGGTGACAGTTCAGTCCTGTAGCTACAGGTGAGTCAGACCTGCACTCAGCAACATCACCACACCTGGGGACCGTTTCACAAAATTAGCAACTTGCAAGCTGCGGTTTGCAGCACGAGATCATTTCCTCTGATGTTTATTGTGTCATGTGTCACTGAGCCATCAACACAAACACCAAACACTGACAGAGCGCTGCAGGAGCTGGATCTGCAGTTTGCAGATAGTGATTTGTGAAACAGGCCTCAGGAGCTCAGGAGCTGTGCTCAGCATCTCTGGTCGCAGGGGTGTCAAACATACGGCCTGTGGGTCCAACCTGCCCCCCTGGATCACTCTGCACTCTGCACACCTTATATTGGTGCATCTATTAGTGTCCTACTTCATGCTGCCTCAGAGGCCTCTCCACTTGGACCAGAATACACACCTCTGTAATAACAATGAAAACTTTCTGTGGTCATATTTAGAGGTGTTAAACATGGTGCTGAATGTCGTCAATAAGCTGCTCAGTAGGTGACGAAAGAAAGAAATCGTGAAGGAGATCAAACCCTTTGATACTTTGGATACTGTGACGTCAGGAGCACTGTGATCAGTTAAACACATCGTCTCTATTACATTTACTTGACTCGACATGTAGCCTACATCACCAGTGTCATTAGACGCATGCATTATCATCATAATAATGTATGCATTTATATAGTGCTTGTACTTGTCCTACCAGGCTGGGCAGGCAGTGTGCCAAAATATGCAACCCCTGTCATAGTCAGTTCTTTCGCAGCTGAAGTTACAGTGCAAGACATGTTCTCTCAGACTGCCTAAATATGTATCCCCGCTCTATAATGCCAAGTCTCTGCCATGACATCAAGTATTTTGTTTTGCACATACTTCAGATCAAGCCCAATACCCAAAATGAATAAAGGGAAGTTTCCTCCTCTCCAACAAAACCAATTATTTCTGCAGAAATTTGAATTTCTTTATCACTCTGTAATAGAGCAGGGTATCACTACTGATGTCCCGATTTGATTCAGTCTCGATTTGATTCAGTTGATTCAGACAGTCTGTGTGTACTGGTTAAATGTCAAAAGTATTTTTTGTCTGAAAGCAGATGAGTAAAATTAAGACATTATCATCAGAGGGCTGATCCATCAAAGACAACATGGTAGGATCCAGAGAACAGTCAGGATGACCTTTTGAGCTCTGCTGCAGTCCATGTTTCTGTCCTCTAGATGACGCTGTAGACTCATCTGGAAAAGGGGAATGAACCTCAGCATGTCTGCAGCCTGTAGAACAACAGCATCACACAGAGGAACAGCTGCAATAGCTGTTGTCCATAGCAAGAGGAAAGTTTCTCATTATTATCTCATCATCTCAAATCGCTGTGTGCAGTGATGAAAATGTGTTTGTTATAAATTATAGATTAAGATCAACAGCAGGGACAGAGCGGGGAAGAAAAGAATAAAGTAATTTATTATTATTCTCATTAACTGTGCTCCAGAATAAATATCAACTGCGTACCTTGCTAACTTGTAGTAAATGGCACAGCACCAAAACCCTTCTTAGTTTGTATGCGTGCTAAAGCTAAAGTGACCTGTGCTGTAATCTGCAGACAGATGCATCAGCTTGTCAGAAGTAGCTCTGATTATATTCACCTAGAAAGTTGAAGCTGGGGTAGGAAGCTTTATTTTAGTGTATTGGGACAAAAAACAGATGATAAAATTTGAACATATTTTAATTCAGGTGAGAGAAAACTAGACTCCTGCAGTTCTTCTTGGCCCTGTTTTCAGGTTTTTGAAAGTCTCGCTCTTGTCAGGAGACTTTGGCCAATCACAGGTCATGTCAGACAGAGAGGGCGCTCCTACTGGCTGTTTCACAAATGCAGATGTGTGTGCACATCCCATTGGCGAAAGTCTGATTCAACGGGGGAGAGTCCTGCAGAGAAAGTTGCTGGCGTTCTAGCATTAGCAACAACTGCCCGTACTGTAGAGCAACCCAGAAAAAAGGCAACTCATCAAAAAGAGTCTAAGGGGCCGTGCACATGCTGCATCTTTGACTTTAGTTTAGCCCTCTGCTAACCGGAGCCAAAGACTCGTAGTTGCAGCTTCAAGTTAACATTTATGTAGCTAACGTTAGCTAAAACCTTGAATCACAGTGTGTCCACTGCCACTACAGACTGCCTCGCCAGGAGGAGAGCAGGCAGCAGCTCTGGAGCCCCGGCCAGCGGCTGCAGCAACCCAGACTCTACTAGTGCAAACCGCAGCTCCAGCAGACCATGCAGCCCAGACTGCCCACCAGATCAGCAAACTTTCTGTTGCTGCCGTTACACAGGTAAGACCTGACACTGCTGTGACACCCGGTGCTGGGGGTTGGTGCTGGCCAAATCTGTGCCTGCGGGTAACTCTGCAATGAAATGAAAATGAAATCAATGTATGGGAAACACTGAGTTGCTGTATGATGCACACGCCATGACCCATGGTTGTCAGGTGGGAGGTTAGTTAGCCTAATTTAGCCGAATTTAGCCTGACTGTCTTTCATAAAGCAATAAGCATATATAATGACTTTAGTTGTTCTTTTATCTCAGACATGTTAGGATATTACATACCTTGACATTTTTCGGCAGAAAGGTCCGCCTTCCTCA
The DNA here is from genome assembly GCF_011397635.1 of Epinephelus fuscoguttatus. NCBI lineage: Eukaryota > Metazoa > Chordata > Actinopteri > Perciformes > Serranidae > Epinephelus > Epinephelus fuscoguttatus. The sequence continues at coordinate 4,499,313 of NC_064767.1, forward strand.
GAAGTGTCAATTGGTGGTGGTTGTGATGCGTCTTTATCAGCTGATCTGTCAATCAGCTGATATTAGGGAGGCACCGTAAGTTTTGACAGGACAGTCACGCCACCTGCTGTCCGTCCGATGCTTCTCCAGGACGCTGCTCCAGGTGTGGGAGAGCATGTATGCCCCCTCGTCCCTGTTCATCGTCCCTGGGCCCCTCTTCCTTATTTCAATAGCCTCCCTGATCCAGCGTCAGTGTTTGTTGTCCTTGGTGTGTATGACTCTGGCCTTGTCCCAGTCCATAAGATGGTCTTCTCTTTTGCAGTGATCTGTTATGGCTGATTTGTAGGTTTCTTGTTGTGCCACATATGAAAGAGACTAATAAGTGAGGAGCTCGGACTTTCGGAGGGAGCTCGGAGTAGAGCTGCTGCTCCTTCGTGTTGAAAAGGGCCAGTTGAGGTGGTTCAGGCATCTGATCAGGATCCTCCTGGGCGCCTCCTGTTAGAGGTGTTGTGGGCACGTGCGACTGGCAGGAGGCCCCGGGACAGACCCAGAACACACTGGAGGGATTATATATCTCATCTGGCCTTGGAGGGATGTCTGGAGTACTTTGCTCAGCCTGTTGGCAGCCTGGTCTCGGATAAGCCTTTGAAAATGGATGGATGGATGAAAGAAACTAGTACCTGCTATGAAGTAAATCTCCTTTACAAAGGATAATAATTGGAATTGGACAGCGATACATACGTTTCCAAACAGGTTAATTAATGAACTTGTGACCAAGATCTTTTGTAGCCAAGATATTTCTTAAGTTTGAACGGAGCAACACAATTAACTAAGTTTGTGTAACTCAGAGGTGGATTGTGCGAGAAGCTGAAGCAGCACAGTCCTGTCACTTTGAACTCTTAGTCTGTTCATATGTCAGTTACTTGTATAAAAAAGCCTAGACCAAACACACACACACACACACACACACACACACACACACACACACACAGAAGAGGTCTGAGCCGTTAACAGAAAAACATTCTCATGAGAAAGCTGATGTTTACCCTCCGGAAGCTATACAGCCTACTCTGTCTGTGGCTTTCACTACAACACACACACACTGAAGGGTGAAACGGCGTCTCTGCCATCTGTCTGTGCGATTCCCCTCCACACAGGAAGTGCTCTCGGGGTCACTGAGAGGTTGGAAAGGGCAGACAGACGTAAGGTCCAAAGGTCTCTCAGAGATCAGAAATGCAGAATGCACACACAGTTAATGCTGCTGTGAGGACTTGACTTCTTTGCAGTAACAGTTTAAAACGGTCAGTCGATAAGGACAAATCTAATCGTCAACTTACTCTGTTGATAACAGATTGATGAGGTCATGCGTTTAGCCTTTGGCCCTCGTTACTGTTTTCTGATATTTTATAATCTTGTATTCATACTTACTGCATCTTTCACACACATAACAGCACATACCTAAATGTACTTTCAGCTGACCTTTTATAAAAGTACAAAAAATAGACCGAGAGGCAAATTCAAATGTTTTCACATAAACAAAAGATGGAATAATGAAAAATAGGAGTAAAAAGAAAATAAGTAAAACAAACTCTTAAAGATGATTAAAACAAAAAAGAAAGAAAAAGATTAAAACATATTTTCTGTGTCTACTTTGGAGTTATACTGACTGCAATTCCCCAAAGCATGACTAACAGACTCTGAAAGTAATGCTTTGATTAAAAAATTCAGTTGAAGCCATGTTTAGCCTCAACAAGCCAACGTTATCTTACATTCACCCTCTGTGGGCTACAGGCACTATGAAGAACTCTTACAGACTGCAGTACTATAGAAAGAGAAATGAATATGACCGTGTATTGTACTATATCAATAGATTTACATCTTTGAGACCAGCCGTATCTAGGGCTGTACTGAATACGTTAAATGTATGTTTAGGTTTAGGTTAAAAAAAAAAACACAAAAAGATCATATTTTGGCTTAAAATACCTGGTTTGGGGGTGAAAAGCTGCTGGAAACGGCAATGACTCACTAAACAACAACTGGTTTTGTTGTTTGTTGGTCTCAAACAGTGGTCTGCAGCTTGGCAGGTGTCAATTGCCACCACCACCTCCACCTCCCATGACAGTCAGCTCATATATTGCTCTACCTTAGAAATGTTAATATGATGCATATGAAACATGCCAATGTAAATTATGTGTCATTTGCAGAAACATACAGTGCAGACAATTCCTCCTGGTGATTTGACGTTATCACCCTAAAAAAATAAAATAAAAAGCTGTTGGACCACACAATGTTGTTTTTGAAAAGCTTCACACCAGCAAATATGAATTGAAGCAAAACATCTGTTTGATAGAAACTTGTTGAGAATTTTGGAAATTATTGCATCTATCTTTTGTTTTTTTTTTGTTTTGTTTTTTTTAAAATAAATTTGAACTTCTGGATTTTACAACAGGAGTTGTAGGAGTTATTGAAATGTTAGGATTGCACGAGTCGGAATCAATAGCCCTTTTTAAATAGGAGTTGTGCAAATTTGCAGGAAAGCCCAATCAGTCTTCTTTCAGCATTGGCAGTATAGAAACAAAATCAGGGAGTGCAGCAAAATGCCGCCTACCTACTTTTGTTTATACAGAATGTGCCTTTTTCGGGGCAATGGGGGGCGTGAGCAAGTAACAAAACGTGTAGCTCAGCATGTGACGTAAACAGTGACGTGGGAGGGAAGCCGCGGCTGGTCAGTCCTTCGGCGATTCTCTCATAAGTCGGCCCGTCCTTCACCGTCCCCGTCATCTGACGGTTAATGGCCTCTTCGTTTGCGAGGACAAGGAGGGCGCGCAATTCCCTGTCTCCCCAGTTGCTCATCTTTACAGTGTCTGTCAGGTTTGTGGTTCCCTCTTGCTACTAGTTTACTAGTTTCCTGTTAGTCCACCACCAGTGGGTTGCAGGTGCGGCATCATCAACAGCTCCTCCCGCAAGTTTTCTGCAGCCCCTCCCGTGGCGGAAGGCCGTGTCGTTCTTTTTAAACCAGAAAGGTTCCACCAGTATGACTACCCTACGAGGCGGAAAACTGGGCACCTCGGATCAACTCGTCAATCCGGCTCTGTGTGTCTAAACGCTCGCAGCTTGCCGGCAAAACAGCCCAACATTCACTGAAAATCTGGCAGTGTAAAAGGGGCTAATCTTATACAGCAACCACTTGCATTTGGGATGCACGATAATATCGGCACATCATTGGTATCGGTCAGTATCAACTTTAAAATGAACTCATAATCGGCCAACATTCTTTTTCTTAATTTACACAATGAATGAATGTCACATACATTGAACAGTATTGTACTTCATGTCTCCATCTCCTGGTGGGCCATCACAATGAGAGTATGCATGTATGATATGATGTTAGTTCCACCACAGAAGAGACCTGATGATCACTCAAGTTAAGTGGGGAAAAGTGGATATATCTATATCGGTTATTGGCCCAAAAAAAAAAGTTTTATTGGATATCGGCCAAAAAATCCAGTATGGTGCATCCCTAACCGGAATCTAATTCTACAAATACTGTAATACTTACAATATTAGTGTAATCTGTATCTGTAAGTTTGCAGAAATACCAGGTTTTAACAGAATAAGTAGACATGAAAAAAGACATTTATAATTTGAATATCAACATCATTAACAAAGCTTGAAACTATCAGTACAGCCCTGGTCCTGTCCCACACTTCTTCATCACTTACGTAACCGAGGAACAGGAACAGAAAACACAATCTGTCCTGACCAGTAATTTTATTATTGGAAAGAATTTATTTATTTGCTCTGAGTGAGGGATGTCGGATCCTCTCTAAGTGTGTTGTTTTTCTGTTTATTGATAGTGAATAATCGCTGATCCTCTCTCCACCTCGTCCTGTCACAAGGCTTATTTTTGGCTCTTTTCCTGATCAGGCCAAACCGAGATCTAAAGGGGTCAAACTGAAGGAGGGTTGAATAATCATTGCATAACGCCCTTTTTGTCCATGTGCTTCCCAGATCAGAACAATTGCTGAAAACACAATTGTGAGCTGGAGAGGCTTGATTCGGCCAATAATTGTATTTCTGAATGAATTCCCACAGAAAGACAAAGACTGAAAAAAGACACGGGACAATCCGTTTGTCAATAATTGTATGATGTAAGATATCCATTGTGCCATTGTATCACAGACGGGCCAGAGTACTCTGTTTCCAGTGTCGCCCACATCTCGAATTGTATTTACTGATTCATAAAGGTCTGCTGTTGTTCTCACAAACGTCTGTTTCCCAGATAGAGAAACAACCCAACAAATCAGGGTCACACAATGGGCTGTTGTTGAGATTTGGGAAGTGTTTACCCATAACACTGTTCTCTGTTCAGATCCACAGAGACGTCGACATGTGTCTTTGCAGAAGCTTGAATCAGGCGTTGGACAGATAGAACATTTTAAGGGGCTGTCAAGTGGGTTTGTGTTTACCGTGTAGCCCAGTGGTTCCAAAACGTTTTTTCACTGGACCCATATTGTATGTTTTTTTTTTTTTTGCATGGTCCATTTAACATTCTAAATGAGTGATTATGATACAGTCAGTTAAACTGTGTGTGCCCATAGAATAAATACAGATCCAACAGATTCATGGTCTCCTTTTCAAACAGGTGAGATTATCATGCATCATAATATCATAAGAATGCCCACTAATATCCACTAGCTAGCCACATTAGTTCTGCGAGTATATTACAGCAGTAGTTCCCGACTGGTTGGTATGAATGGACCACAAGTGACTTGCCAACATGTCAAGTTTGTAAATCACACACTTTATTTATAGGTACAGTAAATTTCCAGCACAGAGCTTTTATTTTGAAGTGTTGTTTCCTGTTGTAGAATGAGTAACTAATGGTGAGCTACTTGACAGAGACAGCAAACTAGCTCGACAACATGACCAAACGCTTGTATAAGGATAAATCTGGATCCCACTGCTGGACCAGTTCAGAACCACTGTGGTACAGAGTCAGACACAACCCAGTCGCCAGAAATAAATGTTGGCATTGTAAATTTCTGCAAACCATGGATACGTTAAATTAGCAAGCTATTATGTCGCAGATTTGTTAAAACAACGTTTCAACAATCTGTGGTTAAAGTGTGGGTAAGTGTAGGCACAAAAACCTCTTGGTAACGGTTAGGAAAAGTTCATGTTTTGGTTTAAAATACCGGGTTTGTGGAACGCAATCCCGGCAGGAAAAGCAGCGATGTCCCAGTAAGAAAAAAAAAAAAAAGACCACTTTTTGTGCCTAAAAAGCCACTGGATGCACTGGCACATTGACATATTGAACTTGCACGATTAAACAGCAGTGCTCAGAATAGGGCCAGTTTTTCACGTGGTCGGCCATGACCTGTGACCAGCCGGTCAGTCTAAAACATGCTGATTTAAAATGCTGGTCAAATTTCCGCTGCACTGTATGATTGACATGGTGTAACATCAACAGCACACGTGCACATGTGCAACTCACGGCTTGGGCGATGTGAGGAAGTGAAACATGGGCAGCTTCTCACCTTAACCATTCACGCACACACATCAAAAGAGAGAAAGAGAAAGTTGTTAATTGTCCGTGTTAAACTGAACTGCAGAGCTCTCACTGCTGCACTGTGCCATTGAAACTGACGACGCGCGCGTCTGCGTGCCGAAGATACATGTGTCCATGTGTTTACTGGCGGGTGCGTCCCGAAGACCTGTGTGAATTTTCCACAGGAGATATTTTTACTTTTTTGTCTATTCAGGAAATTATCCACAAATGCTATAGACCAAGAGGGCAGTGGTTCCCCAGCTGGTGGGTCGGGGTCTAAAAGCGGGTCGCAGGTCTATGTTGAATGGACCGCAAGTGACTCTGTACAAAACACACTTTGTTTTTGAAGCACAGTGAATTTCTGGCACAGAGCTCTTATTTTGAAGTGCCACTTCCTACTTACATAGGCTGACCAAACGTCCTCTTTTGCCCGGACATGTCCACTTTTCACGTCCCGTCCGGGGCGCCCGGGGGGGGGGGGGGTTTATAAACTGATGATAATGTCCGGTTTTCCGTGTGTTTGTGTGTGTTAGAGTGCAGCACGGGCCGCATATTTCTCCCGTACCCGAACCGAGCCCGACATTATTTAATGACCAAAGCACTGAGTTTGTGTCACACAGTTGTTACAGTTACAAGCTATTTAACAGGCCGGGCGTGCTCAGCTGAGAGGGAGACCTCCGTGTTTGAGACGGGAGCGGGAGGTCCGAGGCTTCTAGCGGCCAATGTGTGTCTGTGTGTGTTATGTTCAGGTGTTGTCACGTAAATAACAGTGCCCAAGCAATAAACAGGACAGACAATAGGATTTTATTTATTTTTACACTACATTTTCACTGAAAGCTGACCGAATCCGACCTGAGCCCGAATACAGTTTATATAGCTATAACGGGTCGGGCCGGGTTTGGTCAAAAATGTAGCTCTACATTTTTGACCAAACCCGGCCCGACCCGTCGGGTACCGTTGGGCTTGGATCGCCACGCTCTGTTGTGTCTATGTGTCCCCTCTAGAGGCCTATCTGAATTTCTGTCTTTGAGTGATATTATTTTGTAATATAACTGAATTTTCTATCCATACATATAAATTTTAAATATATTAAAATGATAAGGCATCTTTGAGTAAACTGAGAGTATCATTTAAGTAGGCTATGTCGTGGACGGGCCGAGTGTCCTCTTTTTTGGAAATCAAAATATGGTCACCCTATACTTACAGAGACAGAAAACTAGCTTTACGACATGGCCAAATGCAAGTATGACACTGAATACATTGAACTGTGCGGACCTCAAGAGAAATCTGGAGCCCATTTCTGGACCAGCTGGGAACCCCATATTAGGGACCCCCCCCCAGTTTTCAAAAGCACTGAAATAAATATATACAATCATCGACATAATTATTACCACCAATTCTAGTTTTACAGTGTACTGAATTTCTAAGGGTGGTTTGTCCGAGTGGTGTTGCCGTACCTCAGCAGAAGCTGTAGTTCAAACAGCCGATACATTGTGAGTACATTTCCCCCACTAGCTTTGCATGAAGTCAGGATCCGCTTATGTTCCCATCACCTGTTCATGGGAAACTTATTACTGTAACATGAACCAACAATAACGCTTCACTTGTATGAAATGCATGAATAGGATATGAAACATGCAACATATTCATGGTGTGCATAAATATACAATGCCAGTGTGCTCCTCTGATGCCTGGGCTGCCGAGCATCCTTTTAAAAGGTAGAGTAAGAGGGGAAATTGTGGAAACCTGTTGACATGCTGCTTGGTCTCCAGTTCTTTTCATGTCACCTGGGAGGAAGTAATGCAGTCTAAGACAAAAGGTCCTGCTATAAATCCGTCATTAAGGCTGTTACATTCAGTTTTTGCTGTTTCAGAGAAGTTGATTCAACTTTATGGCCACTTTGGAGGATGTAGTTTGTGGTGCTGTTGAATTATATTGAGTCTCCAGCCTGAAGGGGACTCTGATGGTGTGTACCTCGTGTGTTTGGTTTGATGGCTGCCAGTACCAGACACAAAAACTGGACACAAGTCCTACTGCGGTGAGGGGGAGTTTGTGTCCACGTAATCTCTCAAGACAGATTCTGCAATTTACATTGTAGAATCTGTCGGCAGCCCTGTGTGAAAGACGACTACAGAGGGGGGGAGGGCGGGGCTTTGAGTTTGAACATGGTGCGCTTTAGCCAATTACAATGGAGGGGGCGTGGCCGAGACATGCAGGTGTCCCCAGGAAATGTGTACCTACAGAAACAGCAAGCTCCGTGTCCATAGCGACCGCTCCACCCAAAACGCTGTCTCGTCAATGTGCAAAAGATATTTTTTCCAGCGGATGTCTTAGTTACAACATGATTGAGCTAACTGGAGTAGTTTCATGTCGTATCCGACAACGGGAGGCTTTTAACAGATGACGTCCTGATGTTAGCTTTGCTGCTGCTGTTAGCTGTCCCTGTCAGCTGCAGCCACTGATGCTTTCTAGACATCGTGATTTCCCATAACTGAATAAATACCACACATAGCAACACAAAACTGCTTTGCAAGCTCAATCATGTTGTAACTAAGATATCTGCTGGAAAAAATATTTTATTCACGGACCATTTATTGAGTTATTACCTTATTTTTATACAGTCTATGGTTATTACAGACACCGCTAATGGCTAACCTTAACAGCTAACGGTTAGCCCAGCTAATCTACGATAACCATGTTATTAATTACAAAACGTGCACACAGAAATAGTAACGTTTGTTCAGTTATTGTGTTTATAGACTTAAACATCAGATTAGTCTACACGGTGATATAGTGACGTGAAAAATGTGATATCACGAGTCACACAAGGTTTTTTTTTTTTTTTAAACCATTGGATTTCCAGATTGGTGTCCACATGAACGCTGAACACCAGCCTTTGCTGGACACTCAGTTCTTTTTAAGCGGAAGTTTTGCCTTCAAGAAGACAGATTTTACTGGGGAGTTAGTGGGAACCAGTCTTTCAGTCTTTAATGCTTAATTGAAATATAGTTTCCAAAAGGTTTTGTCCTCTGGGAGGATGAATGCACCCAACAAATTGTCAAAAACTCAGTACACTGCATACGTAGACTGCGCTCTTCTATGTCAGAGTCCAAACAGAAGTAGTCTGTGATTCTAACATGGGAAACTGGATGTTTGTTTACAGTGAGATTCAAGCTGCATCAGGGGGTCAGTCCCAGTCAAAACAGCCCGGTGTCCTGGGATTGGACCAGAACATAAACAAGCTGTCCTTGGATCAGCTTATTGGACAATTGTCCCGAGACATGCTGGGGTCCCAAAGGACAACAAGACATATGAGTGGACAGAAAAGCAGAGGTTTGATGGAGAAACGCCCGGGTCAGCTCACAGCGTGACTCAGCAGAGACACTTTTTCTTTTTCTGTCTCTCAGCTGGCTGTTTGGTATTTCTCAGTAGTAACACAGCAAGTGTTTCATCGGCTTATTCCAAACTCAAAGAAGCTCACATCTGTCCTGGAAAGTATTGAAAGCTATTGATTTCTCAAATGAAAAGGTTTTTTTTCTATACAACAACTGACAGGGGGGTCTGGTCTAATGTTTCTCAGAATTGTAGCTGTGATGTAATGAAATAATGAGTAAAAATTAGGGATGAGAATCACCAGAGGCTCCATGATATGATATTATCACAATGTTTTCATCACAATATTCTAATATTATACAATATAATTTTTTTTCGATGTTGTTATTCAGCAGTCTCATGGCCTGTAGCGGTGGAGCTGGGTGAGCGAAGCAAATGTGTCAGCCACAGTGGCCGCCATTTTCTGTCTTTTGCAGAGTATGATGTCGCCTCTTGCATTCAAAAGTTTGCAGGTCTGTGAAGTGTGTGACGCATGAAAGGCATAAATATTAGCACTGTTTGTTACCATGGAGGCTTTCCGAAGGTTTTGTCGCAGCCTGAATTGTTCTGCAGCAGACACTGGATAAAGACTCTCCATGTCTGAAACAAGAGGAAGCTGGTCGGCCCGAGACGCCGGTTCCTCCTATTTTACCTCCGCCATGTTTTCCTGACTCCCCACCTGAGGGAAACAAAAGGCTCTGAATCAGCTGGAACAAAGGGATTCAAGACACGTGTGTGTGTCCTAGATTGCAGTCTGAAAGTCCCCTGTGCCTGTTTTCGTGTGCCCGTAAAGTTTAGGTTCCTGTCTTCCTGCAGAGGGAGGAAGGAAGAACAACAAATAAAACCCCACAAAATTTCATCTGCTTTTTCTTTTTTCTCTTTCATTTTGGTTGGCAAACAGACAGCAGGATCCAGCAGGATCTGTTGGCACCCGATTATAAACTTTTGCTTCCTTTGCCAGCATTTTCCCAGATGAGTAAAATGCTGAGCTTACACGCATGTTGGCAGTCGGCTCATCAACCGTGGTCTTTGCATTGTTTTCAGGTGCTCTCAGTGCCTTCAGCAGAGGGTTCCCATTACCGTGATGATTAGCTACGCCTACCTAAAAAAGTTGGCACTATAGTCTGTTGACTTTGTGTTTTGTTTGCTTCTCCAGGTTATCCTCGATCCAAGTTGTGTCCTGAATTGCCAAAACCAGCAGTGCCTGGATGAGCAGACACAAGGTGGGAGACACTGTGTCTTTGTTTTTGTTTCAGTGCCAGTTTTGGCTTATTTGTGCCAATCTGTTTGCCTCTCTGTCTGTCTTTCTGTCCGTCCATCCAAGTCAAATGGAGGATTTGCGTCACAATCCAAAACAAAAACATCAAGCACAATACAAAGGTGGAGTTAAAGCTTTGAAACATGTTTTCCATGGAACAGGAAAGCAGACCAGACCTTCATCAAAAAGCTTTTTAATCAACAGCAAACATTTGTAGAGTGAAAACAAAATGGACTTCTTGGCTTTTCTTTTCCTTCAGCTCACATCGATGCTTCGACTCTGACAGTATTACAGATACAATGCTACACAGGCTCACGACAGATACTAGAGCCTCACATACCAACAAGTTTAAAACTACCGTACCTTATTTAAAATGATTATAACGGCACCTTTGAAGCTGAGAATCAAACACAGTTGAGCTGTTGAAAGATCATTCACTTGAACTTCATACATCAGGCCCAGTCTCCTCTTCTGTCAAATGATTAATTAATAAATGATTAATCTTTTGAAAGTGCTTAAACATTTTTTGAATCAGTATTTAAAAAGGTGGGGGAAAAACAACAACATGGCAGCAACTCCATCTGCACAACTCTGAGAATGCATCATACTACATGAGCTCATTTTATGCTTTAAATAAAATCTGCAAGTAACCAAATAAGTTGAGTATAAGTTGAGTACATATTATTATGTTTTCCTCTTAAGTGTAGTGAAGATAAAGGGCCAGTGTATTACAACTACACCTAAAAGGATACTTCACCCACAAAAAAGACAATTTGCATTTCAGTTACTCACTGTGTGTTACCTTAAATTCCTGAAGAGAACTTTGTTTTTCTGGCATGCCTCCACGGTGAACGAATAATCCAAAAAAAGGTGAACGTTATATCAAAGCATTCATTTACAGACTCTCACACAACTCGTGCAGTGTAATCCAAGTTTCCTTTACCCAGTCGTATGCTCAGTACCGTGGTGGCAGTTTCTACAAGACAAAACACATCGAGTCAGAAACTTGAGCCCCTTTTACACTGCCAGATTTTGGCGAACGTTTGGCCGTTTTGCCGGCAAGCTGTGAGCGTTTAGAAGCACAGAGCCGGATTGGCAAGTTGATCCGAGGCGCCCAATTTTCCGCCATGTAGGGGTAGACATATTGGCGGAACCTTTTTGGTTTAAAAAGAACGACACGGCCTTCCGCCCTGGGAGGGGCTGTTGAAGACTTGTGGGAGGAGCTGTTGATGACGCTGCACGTGCGAGCCACTGGCGGTGGATAAACAGGAAACAGCTGATAGCAAGAATTAGCAAGCAGCTAGTAGCAAGAGGGAAACACAAACCTGACAGACACTGTAAAGATGAGCAACTGGGGAGACAAGGAATTGCTCGCCCTCCCTTTCCTCGCAAACGAAGAGGCCATTAACCGTCAGATGACGGGGACGGTGAAGGACGGGCCGACTTACGAGAGAATCGCGGAAGGACTGACCAGCTGTGGCTTCCCTCCCATGTCACTGTTTACGTCACATGCTGAGCTACACGTTTTGTTACTTGCTCACGCCCCCCATTGCCCCGAAAAAGGCACATTCTGTATAAACAAAAGTAGGTAGGCGGCATTTTGCTGCACTCCCCGATTTTGTTTTTATACTGCCAATGCTGAAAAAAGACTGATTGGGCTTTCCTGCAAATTTGCACAACTCCTATTGAAAAAGGTCTTTGGACTCACCACAAACAGTCAAGAATGAGCCGAGTGCAAACAGTGAGCCCTGAACACAGGAGTTGTCAGATGCTTGCTGAGGTCAGGGATCTTCAACTAGCGTCATCAGATGGGTGACAAAGCAGTTTGGGCCATCTTATCTGGTCATGTCCTTTGACATCAAGTGAAGCACTCACAGCTTGTTACACACTGACAGAGAGTAAACGTCATGTAAGGCACTTGTGAGTGTGATATCCTGACAAGACATAAAATGCCAATTATTTCACATTCTTTCTGCTTTGTGGCACATAGTACAGAGGCCTAAAAGTTCCCATCAGATAAGTGTTAAATATTGCATTGATTTTACATAATTTCATAATGTCTCTTACATTGTTGATTACCTTTCGATTTTATTAATATTTCCCGTTATAGCACTTTCAAACATGCATTTTTATTAAAAAGTCATGATTTGTAACATGTCAGTACAGTTTGGACTGTTACGCACACCCCTATATATTGTAACGTTTTAGCGTTGTAACATTAGAGACTTAATTGTACTGCCCGAGTTGTGTGAGAGTTACAAACGGCTTTGACATAATTTTGCTGTTGTTAAACGAGGCCTCCATTTACTTAAATTCATGAAGAATTAAATCATTTTTTAGGTTTTCCATTTAATGTGTGCAACAAAACCAGTTTTCTTTACTACTTTAAGGTAACACACAGTGAGTTATTGATATAGACATGGTCATTTTGCAGGTAAGGTGTTCTTAAAAATACTTGAGTAACTGTACTTGGTTATTTCATTGTATCCTTTACCTGAGCTCTTGTTTTATGGCAGTTGTGTAGTTGCTGGAATGAATACAGAGGAAGAAAAACAGCAACACACATTTGAACCTTTATACCTGTGTGCACTTCAATGTCTTAACCCTCAAACGACCCTTAAAAGAGGGCCAGACGAAATGTTCCCACCCCTAACATCTAAAACTCAAATTGGTGCAAATAAAGATAGAAGTACACACACACAGAAACAGTGAGATTTAGAGGGGAAAAGTAAAACAGAAAGTTTTCAAGGGTAGGAACAGACTGTTCTTCAATTAGTGTGTCTGAAACTGCTAAATGATCTCGAACTGAACGCTGTACTGGCCGAGGAACAAGTCAAACACTAAAGAGCACACAGGCTCACACACACAGACCTGCTTGTGCAAACTTGAATAATCTGGTAAGCACACTCTCTGGCCTGTCACAGTAACATTTTAAGGGAGATAAATGGATGAAAAAAATGTGAGACAGTGCTGGCACGCAGCCAGGAGTGGAAAGAAACCAAGTGTGTTTAATCAGCTACAACTTTCTGTTGCATGTTCATTACTTATGTACTTACGTACTGTACATGTCCATTTTGGGAAACTTTTTCTTCTCTTCATTTGAGAGGAAAAATTTGTTCTGTGTCGCTGTTAATTTTTAGATTAAGATTTTACATTCAGCATCAGCATGTTGGATAAATCTTTTCAGGAACCATGAAAAACAGCCTTAATCACAATGTTGTTATGTTTCTGCAAACCATTTACACATTACATACATATATCAACGTTTACACAGTAATATATGAGCTGACTTTGTTCCTGAGGTGGTGGTGGTGGATGGTGTGTTACCAAGGCAAGATGTCTGCCAAGCAGACAGACCAGCAAACAACACAGCGGGTTGTTTTTTAGCTACTTGCTGTGTTTCAGGTGACTTTTACGCACCAAACGTGTGTGTTTTGGGGAACCGTCGCTGTGTTTCTTGCAGCGTTTCAGACCCCTAACGTGAGAGCTGGTGCAGACCTGCAGTTTTCTTGGAGTTTGTTTCAGATATGTGCAGCATAAAAACTACACGCTGCTTCTCCGTGTTTAGTATTGACACAAAGCCGACCTGTCCCAGATGACCTGGGAGTGTAGCAGAAGGTCAGATATGTATTTGGGCCCTGAACCATTCAGTGCTTTGAAAACCAACAGTAGTCGTTTGAAGTTGATTCTCTGACAAACAGGAGGCCAGTGTAAAGACCTTAGAAATGGAGTGATGTGATCAACTTTCTTGGTCTTGGTGAGGACTCTGAATCAGCTGAAGCCGTCTGATTGATATTTTTTAGGGAGATCTGTAAAGAGACAGAGATAGTAGTCAAGTCTGCTGAAGATAAATGCATGGGCCCCATGGCTGTTTTTGCATCAGGGATAGTGTCACGCAAAGTGGTTGATTTTACAGAGACATTGCTGCCTTGCCTGGGTTTGCACCTTTTAGTCCGCCCACTATGTTGAGTTCGAGTTGACTGATGTGTCTGGCATCATGACATGAAACAGCAGTTTCCCAGTTAAAATAAAAAAACAACAATGAGCCTTGCAGGTGGAGGAACGATTAGCCAGGAGGGACTCAGGCTGCTGTCAAGCAGATAATGAGAAGTAGTTACAACAATGGTGACTGCTGTAAATAAGGCTATCGAGGCTGTTCTAAATTGACATGTCTTCTTACTATCGCCCAACATCATCCTTTTGTCTTTACTAACCCAGCAAAATGGTTACGGTGGCATGGCACCCTGTCAGTGTGGACTTAAAATTATGTTAGATTCAGATGGATATGTGGATCTGTTGTGATTGGTTAGGGGAAATTGGATCCTCCTCCTTAGCAGAAATTGGTTCGAGTGGACACAATGTCGACAACTGTAACGCAGTTGACAATTCTGACTGATATCAGGCAACATTGTGCCCCAAAACCAGGTATTTTAAGACAAAATCTGATCCTTTCCTAACCATAACCAAGTGTTTAACCAAAATTTAAACATACCTGCTACATAATAACATGGAAATGTAACACATCCCTGGTTTGCAGAAACTAACAAGTCCATATCTTTTTCTGACAGTTGCGTTGTTTATACAGAAGCATGTAATCCTTCTGCTCATCTAAAATTGGACGATTACAGGTCCAAGGTTTTTTACCAACAGGAACAATTTAATACAATGCTAGAGTTTAGTTAGAGGGGTGACACAGGGCTCTGTACTGGTACCTCTGTTGTTTCCCACTAAATATGTAACATCACTTAGGCTTTTACCATATAAAATTCAAACTTTAACTCTTTAATAAGTTCTAAATGTTTAAAGAATGCAAAAATGTGTATAACTGAATATAAAATATGACTGCATCATAGGTCCAGTAAAACTGAATATTATTTTTACAAACCAGCATCGTGCTTCTGTAATTATTTGGAGACTGGTAGCAATAAAACATTAACATGTTTTACTGTTAATAGCCTCCATGTTCATTTTTCCGTGGGTGAGTTTCTCTGTGATCAGTAAAACATCAGACATAAATCACACCTGAAGCCAAGGGAGGGTAAGATCAGTATGGTTTAATAATAAGATATCAGTGCAGAAACACAAACTTCTTATTGGGTTAAATTCCCCATATAGTAATAACAATGATAACAATATATGATAATAATAAGATCAATATGAATTTTTTAGCATATTAAAAAAATGAAGAATCAGCTAATATAACTGTACTGTATGACATGGACAAAAACAGAATACACGTAGCTCAACATGGATCCCATAAGGAAAAACAAAAACCCTGTTGTCACACGAGACACAAGAAAAAATGCTGATATTGTCTTTAAAGAGGAAGTGCAGTGAATGAATTAACTCCGACGTGTTTTGCCATTTTTTGTTTTTTGGGGGGGGAAACCCTTCAAGCAGCACAGTGTGAGCACTAGGACTGGTGATAAGCCTTCTGAGGTTTAAATAGAGAAGTGAAGCCCCGCCCATTTTTGGATAGCAGTCTCTCTTCGAGTTATTCTGTCTTTCTAAATAGCTGACGCCTGTTCCTCTGTTCAGATATAAAACTATACCTCCTAAGAAGCTTTAAGACTCAGAGAGGTGTTGTTTGTGAATGCTAAAAATACAGTAAATGTTTTGTCGTGGTTAAAATGACTAGCGATACACATTTTAATCAACTTTAGATTGTCTGGCTGAAGCTTCTGCAGCAGAAGCTATCGTAAAATGGGAGCGGGACTTCACCTCTGCCTAGATTGATTTAAATCAACTTCCATCTGGCCAACTCTGTTCACATACATTAACACAGTTTAGTTCAAATCTCATCAGTTGCTAAAAAGTCCATCTGAGGTACTGATCTTCTTCCATGTGCAAGTTTCAGAACATTTATTGTCATCCTAAAACCTCTTTGGTCTCCAAAAAAATAATGAAAATAATAATGACTTAAAACTTTGAACATGCTTTAAGGTGCTTTTCTGGGAAACCTAATCTAAGTTTGATTTTTATGATTGATTAAAATACAGAGCAAAAATAAATTTTAAGTCTTTAAATACTATAAATAATCATTTAAATAGGAATATCTCAATGTGCAGGAAGAACTTCCAATGTTAGCAGTGTTAAAAATGCCCTCTTGTGTCAAGTAACGCTCACATATAAGGAGAGGAAACAAAATTTGGTTTTCAAGTCTTAAAAGAAAGTGCAGAGAGAGGAGGAGTGGCAGCAGAAACAGATGAGGAAGATGTTGATTGGAGGAGTTGAGAGATATGCGTCAGTGGGCAGGCTGAGCAGGATGTATCTCCCTTTTAATGTCACTCTACTCAACATCTTGTCTTTTCACATCTCTGTAACTGTTCAAACTGTTTCTGTGCCCACATCCTCTCTCAGGATCGTAACAATCTCCAGTCTGATTAAACCTCGTGGCTTTGCTCAGCTCAGTCGCTAGAGGAAATGTCGCTAGGAGGAAATGTTGGCATTGTACATTTCTGCAAATCAAGAATATGTCACATTTGCTGCTTTTCCTGCCGGGACAGAAGCACAGTAAGTGGTCGTTTCCAGCGGGGTTTGTGGCACCAAAACTGGTTGTTTTAAGCCAGAACATGATCTTTTCCTAACCTTAATCAATTGTTTTTGTGCCTACACCTTGCCATGTTAACAAAGCACTGTTGAAGTGTAAAGTTTCAACGGATCTGCTACGTAACAATGAGCAAATGTAACATACCAGTGGTGTGCAGAAACGTACAAAACCAACATTTTTCTCTGTTGATTGGGTTGCTTAGCTGGTTTGTTTGTAGTTAACATTTAATCTCTTTAAAATCTGGGTTTTATTTTCATACATTTGGACAGTATTATCATCACTTATAACATTTTGGTTACCAATTTTGCTACCAGACAGCTTTGCACCATCCTTTCACTTCTGATACTGGGATTTATTTAAACAGCAGATTTGGTTCTCACCCTTCGAAACATCTGAATTATCATGTGCTCCAATGAACTCCATTCCTGTGCTCTCAGTAACTGAGTAGGAACTAATGGCCAAATTTTAAAGCTTCTGTGCACATGTTTTTAAGGCAGGCCATGCAGCATGTTGAGCCACTATTTATCGAACTAAAACTCAGGCGAATTTGCTTCGTGCGTCTGCAAAAGCAAGGCACTAACTCTGAGGGACACTGCTGTCCCCTCTGACCCGCACAGGAGAACTTTCACTGTCCAGTCAGATCTTTTTCAGCTAAACCTAAAACACCTACAAGCAGCTTCATCGACAGACAGTCAGGTCATGTGATGAGCTGGGAAATCCACATCCTTAAAAACCTTTTAATAATTTTGACTCGTCATCACCAGGGGGTCTACAGTGGGTTCTACTTTAATCTAAAAGGTTTCTATTTTATATTTCCTGACTAGGCTGCTGTTCTGTCTGGATCTAAATGATCGATCAGAGGAGGCTACGAAGGAGCTGTTGGCTACAGACTCTGAGGGGTTGTTGTGAAAATCATCCCAACTGTGACACTGACTACAAAAGGCAAGTGGACCCAACAAATGCAAAGCTTCTACTGTAGTTTCACATTAATATCAGGCTCTGCCAGCTGGTTGTTAAAGGGATAGTTCAGATTTGTTGAAGTGAGGTTGTACGGGGTACTTTTCCATAGAGAGTATATTACAAACAGTAGAAGGGGTTTAGCCACTCAAAAAAGTTCCATCTAAATAATCAGCATCAGGTTAAGTGTATGCTTTCTTGAGAGTATTCTCACTGCTTCACCCTAATGTCAGACAGTGATTTTCAACTGGAAAATGAAGCCGTAATGAAGCTGTCTTCAAAGCCAGACTCCATTGAGAAAAACTGTGATTTAACATCGCTGCACACAGGAGCTGCTGGTCTACTGCTGCCTCCATCAGTTAGCTTGTATGTGTTATTGTGTGAATTTGGCATTTGACATGGTTAGTTTGGACTCACAAAGAGGTTGGTGGCTTTAACCAGAGCAAAGATGGGGAACTGAAGCCGTTGACAGCACCTCTGTTGAAACAAGCAGTGAAAACACTCTCAATATAGTGGACACTTAACTGACATTGATGTTTTTCTTTTTAGGTGGCTATAATATGTTTTGTTGCAGGCCCCTGCACAACTAAGAGCGTGCTAACTGATATCTACTGTGTGTAATACACTGACTATGGATAAGCGCCCCACAGAACCCCATTTGAAAAAATCTGAACTATCCCTTTAAATGACAAATGCTGAGAGACACAGTTAAGGTGTTAAAATCCAATGTCAAGTTAGGGTTTTATTCAGTAACAGCCCCCAGAGTTCAGAGGAAGTCATCTACAGGGTCGCAGGAAACACACTGTGCACTTGAAGGGCAAACTCAGTATGTGATGAGACAACCGTAAGACACATTTATACGGATTAAAAGAAACTTTAAAGAAACTTTCAGCACAACATAAAACAGAGAACATCAAAATATAGTGTTAGTGGATCCAAGAGATGTAATACAGGTTCTAAAAATGACACATACATGGTCTATAAAGCACCATTGCTTTTATATATGCAACTTGAAAACTATGTGATTAATTATGTGGCAACTTCACCTTCTTTACAATATTCAAAATGCTACATATCTGAAAAGTGAAACTGATATTCATCTTTAATCTGAACTCTTTTTTTTTTCCTGTTATCTTTTAGTTTTAAAGCAAGAACAAAAACAGTACTGCCCAGCCAAAAGATTCAATAGATATTTTAGGGATATTTAAGAATAAAACTCTGGAGGAAAAAAAATAACAGAACAAAATGCCACAACACAGAAACAGCACGAGAGGAAACAGCACTGCGAGAGATCTGATCCATCTGCATCTACAGGCGTAGATAAGGACAAAGTACCAGAACACATAAACACTAAAAACACTATCTTCAACATTAGTTTTGTCTTTTTAAATACGTAACGTAGATGTGACAAAGCTCTATAATTCATACTCTTAAAGTGGTCACCACACGAAGACGATTACCTCAAAAAAATAGTGAGAATAAGAAAAATACTTTGAGTACAGGAAAGGAGAGGAAAGCTTGTTTTTATACAACGCATTCTGTCGATGTGATCACTGACATCAGTTGGGTGAAAACTACAGTCTACATGTTGAAAATAAGAACTCTGACCTGGCTCCTAGTTCATTGTGTATTAGGTCGACTAATAATATTCTGTATCAAAGCTTTCTAATATGGGCAGCCGCTCCGTGTCAACACTTACAAGAAAAACTGGCCTCGTCCTAATCATGAAGAATAACACGTACACTCCACTTCCAAGTCACATCGTGTGAAGTGTGTAAGCCTACAATATGTAAGTCAGATCATTTGTACAAGCTATCAGTTTGATGATGAGGCGAGCTATGTTGCTGGCTATAACGAGCTTAATGAAATAATTGCACAATAAGAAAAACCCTGTCATCACTTGGCGCTAGAGACCGAGAAAGCGTGAGAGGAACAAGTTTAGATAAATCAGATTTAAGGAGAGAAAATAGACAAAAAAAGGAAAAACAAAACTTAACAATATTCAACTTACAGTAGACTACATGTATTGCAATATATGTTTATTAGTGTGTCTGTGAGCTAGACACAAAAAATGAGAGTCTTGTAGGTAGAGTAAGAAGAACATAAAAAATAAATGAGAAACAAAGCTGATATTGTAAAGTATCCCGTCGATTTGGATTAAATAACGTGGGGAGATCTGAAGAAAGCTAAAATGTCTCATAACAGAAAAAAAAGACAAATTATAAGAACTAAAATAAAATGCATTAATTTTGACCCAAACTGAAGTAATGCTGCTGTGCACCAGTTGTGAGAATGAACAAACAGAGCAGGTGAGGATGTCATAGTGACTCAGATGGGATGGATTCAGGCAGAGAGGCAGGTAGATGATTGTAGAGGTGTGTCTGTCTGTATATGTGGAGAAGGCTCCAGCAGAGTTGGGTATCATTTGTATTCTGATTCTGCTTATTAATGCAAATTCTCAGGTGTTTTTGAGAATGAACTGAAAGAAAAACACCTATCTTAAGATGACTCTCCGTTATAATTAAGTGTTTTATGATTTAAAAAAAGAAATACTGTCTATGCGGTACAACAACACAGGCTGCTGTAAGTATTAAAAGATAACCCCGGAGTAGGGGGAGGAGGGTAGCCTGAAATTCTGATGAAAAAAAACTCAGAATTTCTGAGATTATTGTCAAAAATTGATTCTATTAAATTCTGAAATCATAAAGTCATAAATTTGTGAATTACATTTTTCAGCAATGAACCACATCATTGCACTTTGCAGGGTTGGATCAACAGCACCTTTTTTTTTTTTAAGACCAAGAACATATTTATTAGTGTAAGATATTTATCGAGCGTATATATGGCTGGTTACACCCCCCCCCATGACACCGACAGGTTTCAGGTTGCTATAGCAATTAGCTTAGCATGAGACTCACATTATTCTGCTCAGCTAACAGATATTTTGGCACTATTGAAACATGTGTCGATGCATTATTTGCTCGGTCACATACAAACAGGCAACGAGGTTGAACAGCCAGGCGTTCCTGCTTTGAAACACCAGAGTCAAGTGAACTGCAAGACACAAACAAAATACATTTGTTAAAACATCACATGGCTGTTCATGCAACTTGTGTATTACTATATTCAAATCTGAGCCGCAATCAGCCATTTACGTCCAGTCGTTTCTATTTATTATTAACTAGAGATTTTGTGAATTTAAATAAGAGAATTTCTGAGTTTTTTCTTACAAATTTATGACTTTTTAACCTCAGATTATATATTTAATTTTTTTAATTGTAAATTTACGACTTTAAAGCCGTATTTACTGAAACTGTCTATGTCCTGACAGTAGTACTTGAGACGGATAATGGAGGGATAAAACATGTTTTTCTAGCTCCTCCTGCTGCTCCTAATGGCATTTGCTAGAATCCAGTGCACCTGAATGACGACAACCAATCAGAGCCAGGTGGAGTCCCTAATGCAGTGTCAATCGTTGCTCGTGCAAACGCTCAAAGCCAACAACAACGTACACGACAAAGACAAGAAAACAGAAGACGATGCGTGAAAAGCTTGCTTTCACTTTCACAAGTCCTCTTTTGTCTTCTTGTCTGTGTTATGTACGCTGTTTTTGGCTTTGAGCGTTTGCATGAGCTGTAACTGACACTGCATTAGGGACTCCACCTGGCTCTGACTGGGTGTTAGGAGACTTTCTGTCTTACGTACTACTGTCAAGATATAGTAACTGTTTGAGCAAATATGGCACATGTAGCTTTAATTTTGAAATTATCACATTTCTATTATTACCCTAATACACTGTCATAATATTGCCATTTACAGATTAGATGTCCTAAGCTAGCATTATGTGATTTGGGAGCGGTGTCTTTTAAGTCGTCTTTTTTTTGGGGGGGGGATTCAACAAGCAGAATCAAAGAGCATGCTTTGTAAAGAATTCTTGGTTCAGAACCAGTTCATGATACCCAACTTTTGCTTGAGGCTTAGACTGGGACTAGGAAAGTGGGCTGGGTCTAATTGCTGGTCAGATACACAAAGTGAAAGAACACAGTGTCTAGGTAGATAGTACTTCTCCTCGGAGCCAAATGATTTAGCTAATAAAGAGAAGGTAGGTCTGGGAACTGAGCTGCATAGAGTTCATATCAGGGTGTAGGTCTGTGGCAGAGACCGGGCCTGGATAAGACACAGGTTGTAGGATTGGATCCCATGCCACTAATGCCCCTTTTACCAAAGGCCCGGGAACACAGAGCATTTACACCAAACCCAGTGCTCTGCAATAAATCAGGGTGTGTTTTTGACAGTGTTGCATCATTTTTACTCATTTAATTGTCCCCCGTTGACCTTTTTTTTCCTCGGAGTGACCCATGTTATATATGTGTGGTCGGCTCAATGCAGGGTTGTACACTGTTGTTCGACCTGCATCTCATTTGAGTTGAGCGGAAAAAGGGGTTTAAATGGCTTGACCCTGATATCTCAGCAACAGAATGTGGTCATGAATACCAATCCCCATAGGTAGCTTAGCCTCAGGGCTCTCAGGAGGCCCAGAGGTACGAAGGTAAAGAAAGGCTTAAAGTTACAATCTCGAAGATCTTCATTGCGTTGTCTTTGGTGGCACCCATGGTGATAGGCAGTAACTGCAGTGTGTTTGTTGGCAGACTCAGGCTTGAAACCAGGCTGGTGAATTATTCTATATCAGCTCGTTTTGTGAGCTCTGCAGCTGGTGAGATGAAAGGGTTACCACAGCCGAGACGGTGTGTGTTTTTATGTTTCTGAGTATTTGTGAGTGGATTATTAATGACTATGTGCGGCTTGTGAATTCTTCTGGGAATGTTGCCACATACACCCTGTTTGTAATACTGCAAAAGCAAGGGCTTTCATCATTGGGCCACAGGCTCAGTCACCACCACCTCATTCAGCGACAGATAGTGACCTAACAGACACTTATTGAAATGAAAATCTTCGAGAGTACTACTTTATGTCTCAGGCTGCAGGTTGAGGCTTAGGGTTGGGATTAAGTCCGGTTCAATGGCAGATTTGAGTCTGGGGCTTTAGGTGGCCTGGTCCAGGGCTCGCAGCAGGTCACAGCCCTGAAGGAGGTGCAGGCTGCCCTGTAGCGGGATGTTTACCTCGCAGTCGTAACGGGTCAACTCTGGCAGAAAGGTGGCCTCAAAGGAAGGGCCCAGCAAGCGACTAGCAATGCCTAGAAAATGAAAGAAAAACTGTGAAAAAATGTGTGTACCAATGATTGAATACAAGCAGGCAGTGACATCAGTAACAGTCTCAATTCTATTAAGTTATGTTGGACTGTAACATTATCTAAAAACCTTATTTTCTTGAAGGTGAAGTGTGTAAAATTTAGGGGGATTTTGTGGCATCCGTCACTGTTCATTGTTCAGAAAGTTTATTTCAGTAGCCAAATTATCCACAGAGGTTTCTTCTTCTCCAAAACAAACAGACCAGGTGATTAGAATTGCTAAAAACGCTGAATAAAGCAGTCTCACATTACAAATCAGTGCTTCTCCGACGCTATTCAGCATCTCGGGGCTCACCCACAACATGCTATTGCAGAGGTTTCTCTCAGTCTTTAACAAACAGACCCAAAAAACACAGTTTCATGTTACGAGTCCATGTATTTCTGACCGACTTTGACATGTCACTGCAGGCAGCTAGTGCAGCACATGATAATGTGCAGTCACCTTTTCTTTCTGATAACTTAACCAAACATTCAGACAGTTTACCGAAAGCCGAATTATCCTAAAAGGTATTTTCCTCTCTAAACATATGAAAATGTGAATAGTCTTAAATAGAACCAATGTTCAGTTTCTGTTCTTGTTTACTGTAGAAACGTCTGTGATGGAACATGGCGATCTCCATAAACGAAGACTTGCTTCCTACGTGGATAATAACGGCTCATGCTAGGGTAAGGAGAACACAACAATTACATTTTACACTAAAGAAACATTAAGTTTCTGCCAATATATCGCTTTAAATCTTACACACTGATCCCTTAAAATAACATCTATGTGATGGCTAAGTAAAAATAATCAGAGAAAACATGAATTAAGTTTCTTTGCTTAAGAACCTGATTGAAATATACTTACTGGCAGTTCTGTTGTTTTAATGAAATACAACTTTAAAGGGATAGGCTAAAAACTCTGTTTTTAGCCTCACTGTAGCCTGTAGCTGTGACTGCTTTTCTGTGCTCCGCATTCACGTGTGCGCGCTCAGGGTGATCAGTGATGCACGGTCTTTGAAGAGCAGCAGTCTCATCAGTACTGATGTCCAGATTCTCAAGTGCAGGCATCGCCAATTCCCAGTCTGAGCAGCAAAGACTTTCCTCATCCGTTGGCATTGCTTTGCATTTGAAACAACTACACCACCAGGTTTCCAGTGCTCTACTCCGGTATTCTGCGGCTGGCTGAGGGTTAGGCTCATGAGCTGCGGCGGCTGCTTCGTCCAGTAGCCTGAGTTCCGTCCATATACTCGGGCTCAAACAAATACGGCTCAACAAAGAAATGCTGTTCCTCCTCAATTTCAAAGTCTTCAGACATGTTGGGCTGTCCTTTGCTAAAAGACCGTAGTGCAAATTATCTTTTAGCTCTGTGGTTACTGTTGTCTCTCCCTGTGGTGTACGTGTCACGTGATGTAAACACAGGTGAGCAAAGCTCATGCTTTCGCTGGTCTCGTGCAAGCACACACACGTGAGCGCGGAGCACAGAGAGGCAGTCAGAGCTACAGGCTACAGTGAGGCTAAAAACAGAGTTCATATGACGTTTTTCCAAACAACTTTTTATGTCGGGGCTTCAGGACACTTGGATCATTATGGATGAGCAGTATGGAGATACTTTGTGGATTCAATTTTGTGTTCTTGGATGTTAGTCTGGGGCGCCGTCTGCCATTAGGTGTGCTAGCCTCCCCCCCCCCCCCCGTTGATCTCAAGTGATGTGAGGACTCTAAAACTTCACCAGAGCGTTTCTCAGCATGAGGGTGAGTAGATTATGGCTGAATTTTCATTTTTGGGTGCAATATCCCTTTAAAGCTTCAGTTGGAAACATTTATGAAAAACAATTCTTCTCACATTTGCTGAAAGTGTCACTTTATGAACACAGCAGTAAATGAGACTGATATTCTGTGAAAAAAGTCCTACTCCTCTGCCTGCACTATTGCCTTGTAGCATTTCTAATGGCTTTTGTGCATATGAACGAAAACTGTTGTCGAACATGAACTGCCGTCAAACTAGGCAGAGCTGATAAAATATGAATCAAGATTCTGATATTGCTGCTCCTATTTCCCCCTTAAATGTTTTTCAGAAACATTTCAGTGACTGTTTAGCTGTGAAATAATTAAGTTTGCGACCCGGCTGCCATTTTGGATTCACTTAAACGGCTGGACCTACTTTGGCTTTTTATAGCTCAACAGTACACTAACATTATGTATCTGAAAATAATTAGAAAGTAGTTAGGGAGTCCTCGGCTCTGATTGGTTGTTTTCAATGAGCCACAGTGGATTAAAGCAATCGGAGGAGGAGGGACATGACTTTTTTTCCAAACATCATCTGTCTCATGTACTTCTTTCAGAACATAGTGACAAAGTTATATTCATAAAGGTTACCAACTGTAGCAACACAACTACAGACTGAAATGATCACATAGTAATCTGAGCTTCTTGGCACTAAAACTCTGGATTGTAAAGAGTAAAGTCAGATCAACTCACCTTCACCCTTCTTGTTGGAAGGCAGCATGTTATACTCTGTGTAGCTGCAGCTCTTTTGAGAAAAGGGCTTCTCATTTGTCCCGTTTCCAGGATACTGAGACTTTCTGTGTTGCTGCAGAGAGCTGAGACAGGAGGTCATGCTGCCTGGCATCATCCTGCCCATATCTGACACTGAGACAGAGGAACAGAGGGATTACAGGTACAGCTCTTGGTGGGAACAGATGATAGCGTGACATGTTTTTGCGCACATACCTGCCAGTGATCCCGCACTGAGGGAGCGATCCATGGCCACGCAACTGTCACCCCTCATCTTCTTCCATATGATTTCTGGTGGCGTGCTTTCACCCTGAAACACAGTTACATGGTTAATTAATTAATTAGCTCCTTTGTCCACAAAATAAGAGTGAATTCCCCGTCACAGCTTTGTTTAAGTATAAATAATGAAAAAAGGAAATGTTAGGGATGTTCCAATCCCAACCAGAGTCATTTAATATTGAGAATCGGCCAATACTGAGTCCTGATCCGATACTTGTATTTTCCTAGATAGTACAGCTGCACAGTGTTGACGTCAAGTGCTTTAAAGTTATTCAAATCAATCCAGTAGACATGTTTGAGAACTGGATTGCTCTGCAATGCTGTTGGGAAAAAAGTTCCCTGCGTCCAAACTGTTCCTTAAATAATCTCTTTAATTGGCCTTGTCGCTGTTTTGGAGGGATGTTTCTCTCCTTTTGAGAGAGTATTCTTTAGTGCAGCCTTGCCTGAGTTAGCCTACCTGACTGAACTGTAGCCTTTATTGTCTTCTACATTATTTATATTACTCTTATTGGCTTTATGCTAGCAGGCTGTTGTTGCACTAGTAGCAGTGTGGTGAGTGTGGCTGTCAACTTCAGCCCCTGATTTTGGAGTTGTCCTCATCTACGGAGTCCACAACGTTACATCGCCGTGTTTCTACAGTAGCCCAGAACGGACAAACCAAACCTGTACCTGACTTGCCAAACAGTGTTGGAGAAACACTGATTTGTAATGTGAAACTGCTTTATTTAGTGTTTTTACCTGTTTAAATCACCAGGGGTCTCATTTATAAAACAGCGCATAGGGCCATACTAAAAATGTACGTACGGACATTAACCAAAATGGTGTGAACTGAAAAATATTAGACAATATCACGTCTCTAAGATGTTTGTAAGCATGGGTCAATGTTTCCTACATCAAGTCTGTTTTTATAGATCACAACTTCTGCATGGAAAGTGGCGTACGCCTCTTTCAGGCCTTGTTTCCTGCATACACAAGTTAAACATGAGTCCCTGGTGTGTTTGTTTTAGAGAGGAAGAGACCTCTGCGGATAATTTAGCTCACTGCTAGATGCCTCTAAATTCCCCTGAATCTTACACAAGTGAAACTGTCTCAAACCTGTCACTATGAGACAGTTACTCTGGATAATCTGCCCTATTTTATGCTCTAATGATTCTCAAGACCTCTCAGGACCTTTTCCAACTGAAACTGGACAGATTAATTCCTGCATGTTTATCAGAGAAACTTACCACAACCATCTGGTTGAAGGAGCGCTTGATGCTGTTGGCCATGGCCACTCTGGCTGGACTCATGTCCCTGTAGACTTGTACAAAATTGTCAATGGACCTACACACACACAAGCACACACACACATTCAAATGTAATGCTAAAACAGCCAGCTATGGTCGATCTACTAACAGGATGGATCAACATAACATTGTTTGTTTACATGTATAAATATGTGAGGTATTTAAAGCCCTATTTCTTATCTTATTTCTAGGTTTAAAATGTGACTGTGTTGGTTGTTACATCACCTCTGTTTCTGCATAAGGTGTGACATGTTCTGTTGGCAGGACGGGCGCTCCTCTCCTGACAAAGTGTCCATCAGGCAGGCCTTGGTGGCTCGTGGTTGTTGTTGTTGGTAGGTTAACAGAGGGTCCGGTGGCCAATGCAGATTCTGCCACCCTTCCAGGGCAGATGAACGCCAGCTGGAGCCCGTTGAGGGAGGACTGTGCACTTGCCTCATAAAACGAGGGTCTGAGGTCCTCTGGTTGGAGCCTCTCTTCTCCCCTGCACCCCAGGACGCAGCTTGCTGGTGTTGGAAGTGGCCTTGGTGCTGAGGAGAGGACAGGGGCTGGAAGAGGCTGGCGATGTTGCTGAAGCTCTGTGGGTTGGCCTGGTGTGTTTGGGACAGGCTGCTGTTGCTCCCCATGGATCCTGTTGAACCTCCCTCCAGGGACTCAGATTCTGGGATGATGGGATTCAGCTGGAAGTCCTCACCGTCCATCTGGATGTAAGGAGCTAAGGTCTCCAGGTCAAGGTCACTCAAGTCCCTCTGGAGAAGATAAAGACATGCATGTTACCCTGCTGCCCAGCTGATGTTTTTGCCTTCTTGAACTGGTACATATTTTGAGGTACATAAATGCAGACTCATGTCGTTTAGACAAAATTGTTCAAACCTAGAAAGAGACTCCAGCTGGCCTTATCAATACAGCCCAGAGCCCCACTGAAATGGACTCTTGCCCAACTAAATTGAAGTGATTCACACTGGGCATATTTCTGTTTTTGTGTACGTTGAATTTAAATAAGGTCCAGGGACGGATCTCCCGGATCTGTGACAGAGGCCTGGTCTAGGCACCAGATGTGCTCAGCGTGCCAGATTGCCTCAGGGTCCTGATTCTCTGGATGACTTCAAGACATTATGACTCACTGTATGTTAAGTGTACAGAAGCCCTACCTGATACGTTTAATGCAGACAGAATGTTTATGTTTTCGATTCTATGCTCTGAGTAATGAATAAAGAATTTTAAAATGTAAAAACTTAAGTACAGATGGTTCATTATCTTTGTTAAAATACCTATAACTAAAGAAAGATGTATTTTTAAGATGTAAAACTCTGTACCAGGCTACAGCAAGACATTTCTGCACAGCACAGAATTTACCAGTGCCAGTTCCTTGTATTTTAAAACCTACTGTTAATAAACTGGATTTTGATTCTTAAAATAGAGAGGCAGTTTGTTTGCATATACCACCGAGATTTTGGTTTCTGAAAGCAGATTGATGTGATTTTTTTGATGATAGTTTAGATAAGTGAACATCATTGCTTAGAAAAGAATGTTTAAAATGACAAATTTCTAACCAGAGAATGTTTAAAAAGGCAGTAATGATCCACTTCCTATGAATAACAAATTGTCCTTCAACATGGGAAAAATCTTGCCCATCTTAAAAGACACTTTTGCCAAACAGGAAGAGAGACGAGGAAAACCAAGCTCTCAGTCAGATTCAGTTATTGTCGCCTCATAAATCAAACTAATGTTCTGTTAACAGAGGGGCAAAGTTTTAGACATAAGCATATTCATGGGACACACACCTCAGCGTTTGCAGGACTGTTGTTGCCATCTGTGTCCAGAGCAAACAGCTTCTCAGTCAGCTCCACCTTCAGTTCGTTCTCCACTGAGCTGTAGTAATCACCTGGGCTGCTGGGCTGCAGGGGAGAGAGGGGGCATGGAGGAGAGGAGAATAAAGGATGGTGTGAGACAGAGGAGGACAGAACCAAGATGATGAGCACAGGGGAAAAGGGACAAAATGTGAGAGACAGAACATTGTAAAAAGAAAGTGACAGACAGAAACAAAGAGCGAGAGATGAGGTTTGACAAAGGGCCTATTCACTGCTAAGAGCCGTCCAAATATCCACCCCCGTTATTCTCACACACATTGCCCACAGTAAGTGAACTTTAACCCCCCAGGCCTCACTGAACACAGAAAGAACAAACTATGAAAAAAAAAAAAAAACAACCAGTAGCTCGCTCACTAATTACTCCTTTCAATTTAACACTCAGTCACTCAGTCTGGTCCTCACCGTGGAGCAGCTGCTGAGGCTTGGTGTGGCGCTGCCGGGCGGCGGGTTCTGCTGCACGGTAAATGTACCAGCCATGTTAGTCATGTCTCTTGGAGCTGATGTGGCTTGAGCAGGCTTGTGGCTCTCACTGGCCCACGATGGAGGCCCTGGAGGGGGCATGGCTGCAGAGGAAGCCTGGGTGTATCCTGCTGGCTGCTGGGGCTCCTCAAACTGAGGGCGATCTGCAAGAAAGAAGCCAAAATAAGATTCAGTTGTTAAAAGACAGGATATAGAATAAATGTGCCATGTGGAGGGAGGGTTGACAAACACAAGACCGCCAGATGATGCTGGTTTGTATGTATGTAGTTGCACATTTTAATAAATTTAAAATGTATTTAAAGTCGCCATGACATTATTCTAACACAGTGAAACCAACAGAGGATGGAAGTAAATACAGACCGAAGTCAAGACTGATGATTGTGTCTCCAGGTGTCGGAGCCAGCTGGGCGAGATCCTCCGGCTCCTCTTTGAGTTTGGTGAAGAGGGCTTCTCCTGGCTCAGTCACGCCTGCACCTCCAGCAGTGAAGAAGCTGCTCATGTGGCGCGGCTTGAACAGGGACTCCGTCTGCTTCAGGGAGAAAATCATCGACTTCTCCTCAATGTCACTGCAGGTTTGGAGACAGAGCAGAGTGAGTTGGGTTGTGTGTGCAGAGAACGCCTCAGAGCGTATAAAAAGCTTAAAGATGGATTTGGAGTTAACCATGTTTTGGTTATTCCCAGGTAAAAAGACATCTAAGCATTTAGGGTAAAAACATGACTGACTTAAACTCAAATAACCACCTCACAGTTGTGCGCCTCCGTAAACCAGTCAAGTTGCAGTTTACATCCATGTCTGTGAAAACATGGACGCTTCACACACATCTTCCCCCCCGGCAGCACAGAGCATCTACACAATCAGCACAGTTTCAAGGTGGACAACCAAGATTAGTGTCACTAATTCAGTATCTGACCAAATATCTCCCCTAAACTGGAGATACGACACTGAATTATGGCCTGAAAAGTGTTTTTGCAGAACCTTATGATGTCATAGTAATGATGACCTTTGACGTTTTGGATATAAAATGTCATCACGTCATAATTTTATTTATCAGACATATTAGTGAAATTTTGTCATAATTAGTATGTAAACTCTTGAGTTATGGCCCAAAAATATGTTTTATGGGGTCACTGTTTTGACCACCATAATCTAATCTGTTTATCTTTGAGTCCATCTGGACGTTCGTGCCAAATTATTAAAGTTCCTTAAGGTGTTCTTGAGATATTGATTTCATGAAAATGGGAAGGATGGACAACCCCAGCGTGGCCTCTGCAGGCCTATCACATCTGGTAACTAATTTAATCAATTCCTTCTTGAATCGCAGAGGACGTTTGTGCCAAATTTGAAAAAAAAAAAAAAAAATCCCTCAAGGTGTTGTTGAGATATCAGGTTCGTAAGAATGAGACAGATGAGGTCATGGTGACCTC
Organism: Epinephelus fuscoguttatus; assembly: GCF_011397635.1. Lineage (NCBI taxonomy): Eukaryota > Metazoa > Chordata > Actinopteri > Perciformes > Serranidae > Epinephelus > Epinephelus fuscoguttatus. The sequence continues at coordinate 4,530,061 of NC_064767.1, forward strand.
TAAATCTAATCAGTTCATTGTTGAGTCCAAGTGGAAGTTTGTGCAAATTTGAAGAATTTTAAAGGAATGGAATACATAGATGGACGCACAACCCAAAAACACAATGGCTGTGGCCACGGCTGTCACTGGCCCAGCATATGACAGGTGACACGACTGTTTACAGATACCCAGACATGTAGAACAATTGACACTTTTTGACCAAATTCAACCTGATTTTGACTCACGCATCTTTTCACTTATCATTTGCCATAACTCTTGGATGACGGCGCTCACCTGAGGACGTAGTTTATGCACACGATGCACTGTGGCTGGGAGTTGCGGCTGTTATAAATAACAGTTCCTTGCGTTTCGACCCAGACGTAGCCTCCGTTCTTGGCCAGCATGCGGTACTGACTGCTCACGGCCTGACCCTTGGAACACACTGCAAAGAGAGAGAGAGAGAGAGGAAGAAAGAGCGACGTGTTAATGAGCTGTTGTGTTTGGAAAATGAAGACAACTCAGGTGTGAGCTGAGCCACGTTTTATGTTGCTGTAAAAACTCCTTTCACTCCTCGTCTGCTAAGTCATATGAAACCCTTTAAAGACCTTTGAATAATGACCAGTGTATTATCATTCAGCTAAAGCAATTATTAAAGATCTACAGCTCCTGTGAGGTTTGGATAACACACATGGGAGCTCTTATTGTAATTGAACACTAACAAAATTATCATTGTTGATCTTGTGTGATGTTATGAGGTGCTTACATTTCATTGGCCAGCACACTACAGTAAACACTGAAAACTGACCCTCCTGTTCGTGAGCTCACTTTTTATTCTTCTATTTGCAGTCAAAGCTCAGAACAGCTGTTTTTTATGTGCTTTGTGTTTTTTGGTTATTTAAATGACTTTTTAATTTAGTAAATATCCATGCATGTATTTTCCACAAGGCTGTTAAATCAACCAAACGTTGGTTAGCACGAGAAAGTGGGATGTTTGACTTTGAGCTGAGAGGGAGATGTTCTGGCTGCAGTCCAAAGTTCAGCACTGGCGTGGGAAAGAAGCAGATCTGTGGTCAGAGAGTGTGCACAAGGCCAGTGATTGTGTGTGTGTGTGTGTGTGTGTGTGTGTGTGTGTGTGTGTGTTGAGGAACCTCAGGGCAACATTGCATGTAGCAGAGAACGCTGTTAGCATGTGCTGATCGACAGGCTGGTCACGTTGGCCGTGAGAGCGGCCCGTCTGTGTGTATGCGACACACAGAGAGAGATAGATAGAGAAGCCTTTATCTCAGCAGATTTTGGCCAACTAAGGACTGTAGACACAGATGATTGGGACCAGAAGTGAAGGAACACACACACACACACACACACACACACACACACACACACACACACACACTCACAAACTGTTAAATCCACATACAACAGAACACATCATCTGTAGACATCCTGAGTTGTCAGGTCTTAATTTCAAGTCATTTCCTTCATTTTGTTTTTTAGCCTCAAAATACCGACAATAATATTTTCCAGAACGTCCTACATGATTGATATATGCTGTGTATTTATTGTTTCATGACAAATAATTCTTAAAGACCAAATCTACATGATTTAAGAAGATGCACTTGTCAAACTAAAATCATCACCAAATCAATGACAGATTCTGTAGCAGCAATCTCTGAACTCACTGACTCTTGGTCTGATGACGATAAGCCTCTGGGGACAATGGTCAATATTTTTGGAAGGTCCGGTGTAGCAACTGGATATTTAGGCAAAGACACACACACACACACACACACACACACACACACACACACACAGACATGCTGCCATTATGATGCAGGTGTGGCTTTAAGAACCTAAATGACCACTTGTCCTCTTGCACTGTCACTGTTGTTCAGAGCTTCTAATGATATAGTTTTGTCACTGGAGAAAAGCCATGACACTTCAGAGCCTTGTTAGCAAACACACACACACATACACACACACACACACACTCGTGTCATTAGAATGTAATAGAGGCCACCTGGTCCCCTGTCCAGTGTGTTTGTGGCAGCAGATGTGCAAACCTCATCAGGCCATCCATGGCTGCGCTTAATTTAATAAAGCCATCCTAATACCATGCCCCTGCTCTGTACTCTCTCGCTCTCACACACACACACACAAACAGACTGTTTTACCACACATATTAAGGAACTAAAAATATGAAAAGAAAACTTATAAAGACACACAGCCTGATTTTTTTTTTTTTTTTAGTCATACCTAGGGGAGGTGCGCTGGTTCTAACATCACCTGCATGGATCTATAATGTAATACATAGTTTTTTTGACATGCATTAATATAACTTTTATTTAATTAAGTGTGTGTGCACGTGTCTCTAACTCAAAAGAAGTCATAGTAAAGTATGTTGAAAAAAGTCATAATATATTACATCAAAAAAGTCATAGTATAGCATGTTGAAAAAAGTCATAGTATACAGTTGCAATTAAATTTATTCAACCCCCATTGCATATTAGGCTTATTGGCAAAATATACAATTTCTCAGCTGTTTGCAATAAACAAATTACACAAGAACTGTTTAAGTAGTTCAATGAAACTAATATTACAAGGGTTTTGATCCAAATTCAACACAAAATGCTACTTTTAATGACTACTGCAGTCTCAAAATTATTCAACACCTTCATGACAAGCATCTTCAATACTTAGTAGAACACCCTTTTGCTGTTATGACCTGCTGCAAACGTGATGCATAGCCAGACACCAGCTTCAGACAGCGTTCCTGAGGAATCTCAGCCCATTCCTCATGGGCAATGGCCTTCAGTTCAGTAATATTCTTGGGTGTGCGTTTTGCAACCGCCTTCTTCAAATCCCACCAGAGATTTTCTATGGGGTTCAAGTCAGGCGACTGTGACGGCCACTCCAGAATTTTCCATTTCTTCTTCTGAAACCAAGCCTTGGTGGACTTTGAGGTATGCTTGGGATCATTATCCTGTTGGAAGGTCCAATGATGCCCAAGCTTCAGCTTCCTCACAGACGGCACAACGTTTTTACCTAAGATTTCCTGATACTTGACTGAATCCATCGTGCCCTCCGCATGCTGCAGGTTTCCAGTGCCAGAGGCAGCAAAGCAGCCCCAGAGCATCACTGAGCCATCGCCATGCTTCACTGTAGGCAGGGTATTCTTTTCAGCATATGCTTCATTCTTCTTCCTCCAGACATACCGCTGTTCCATAGGCCCGAAAAGTTCCAGTTTTGTTTCATTGCTCCACAGAACAGAATTCCAAAAATTCTGTGGCTTATTTATATGGTTTTGAGCATAATGGAGCCGACTTTTCTTGTGCTTTTAGGTCAGTAGTTGTGTGCGTCTTGGGGTCCAGGCACGGAGCCCTTCGGTGTTTAGTATGCGCCTTATTGCACAAACTGAAACCTCAGTGCCTGCTGCCACCAAGTCTTGCTGCAGGTGTTTTGCAGTCACTCGAGGGTTTTTGAACACTTGCCTCCTCAGGAATCTGGTGGCAGCCGCTGATAGTTTCCTCTTTCTGCCACGTCCAGGTAGTGTAGCCACTGTTTCTTTGACTTTGAACTTGCGAACTATGCTTCCAGCTGTATCTCTAGGAAGATTCAGAGCTTTTGCTATCGTTTTGTATCCTTTTCCTTGTTTGTGCAAGGCAACGATTTCTTCACTGAACTTTTTGGACAATTCTTTTGACTTAGCCATATTTCTAACATGCAATCAAACGTCACTCTCAACAAAACCCTAGCCAGTCCAGGCATTTACAGTTGAAACCAGAAGTTTACATACACCATATAAAAAGGCACATAACCTTTTTTTCTCACCATCTAACATTAAATCAGATTAAACTTTTCCTGTTTTTTGGTCAATTAGGATTACCAAAATTATTTCTATTTGCTAAATACCAGAATAATGAGACAGATCATTTTTTAGACAATTTTTTATTATTTTCTTGAGAGTCAGAAGTTTACATACATTTCATTAGTATTTGGTAGCATTGCCTTTAAACTGTATGACTTGGGTCAAACGTTTTGGATATGCTTCCACAAGCTTCTCACAATAGTTTGCAGGAATTTTGGCCCATTCCTCCTGGCAGAACTGGTGTAACTGAACCAAGTTTGTAGGCCGCCTTGCTCGCACATGCCTTTTCAGCTCTGCCCATAAATTTTCAATAGCATTGAGATCAGGGCTTTGTGATGGCCACACCAAAACATTGACTTTGCTATCCTTAAGCCACTTTCTAACCAGTTTGGCAGTATGCTTGGGGTCATTGTCCATTTGGAAAACCCATTTGCGCCCAAGCTTTAACTTCCTGGCTGATGTCTTGAGATGTTGCTTCAGTATGTCCACATAATGTTCTTTCCTCATGATGCCATCTATTTTGTGAAGTGCACCAGTCCCTCCTGCAGCAAAACAACCCCACAACATGATGCTGCCACCCCATGTTTCACAGTTGGGATGGTGTTCTTAGGCTTGCAAGCTTCCCCTTCTTCCTCCAAATGTAACGATTGTCATTATGGCCAAAAGTTCAATTTTAGTTTCGTCAGACCACAGGACATGTCTCCAAAAATTAAGGTCTTTGTCCCTGTGTGCATTTGCAAACTGTAATCTGGCTTTTTATGTTTCTTTGGAGTAATGGCTTCTTCCTGGGAGAGTGGCCTTTCAGCCCATGTCGGTACAGGACTCGTTTCACTGTTGATAATGACACACTCTTACCAGCTTCAGCCAGCATCTTCACAAGGTCTTTTGCTTTTGTTCTTGGGTTGATGTGCACATTTCGGACCAAAGCACGTTCATCTCTGGGACACAGAACCCGTCTCCTTCCTGAGCGGTATGATGGCTGGACATTCCCATGGTGTTTATACTTGCGTATAATTGTTTGAACAGATGAACGTGGCACCTTCAGGCATCTGGAAATTGCACCCAAGTTTAACCAGACTTGTGCAAGTCCACAATTCTCTTCCTGATGTCTTGGCTGATTTCTTTTTTTTTTCCCATGATGTTACACAAAGAAGCAGTGTGTTTCAGGTGTGCCTTAAAATACATCCACAGGTGTGCCTCTAATTAACCCACATGTTGTCAATAAACCTATCAGAGGCTTCCAAAGACATGACATCATCATGTGGGCTTTCCCAAATTGTTTAAAGGCATACTAATCTTAGTGTATGTAAACTTCTGACTCTCAAGAAAGTAATAAAAAATTGTCTAAAAAATGATCTGTCTCATTATTCTGGTATTTAGCAAATAGAAATAATTTTGGTAATCCTAATTGACCAAAAACAGGAAACGTTTAGTCTGATTTAATGTTAGACGGTGAGAAAAAAAAGGTTATGTGCCTTTTTATATAGTGTATGTAAACTTCTGGTTTCAACTGTCTGTGTTCTGTCTCAAGCACACCTGAACTAATGAAGGCCTTGATTAGTTGCACCAGGTGTGCTTGAAACAGGGGGTTGAATAATTGTGATTAGTTGCATCGGGTGTGCTTGAGACAGGGGGTTGAATAATTTTGAGACTGCAGTAGTGATTAAAAGTAGCATTTTGTGTTGAATTTGGATAAAAACCATGGTAATATTAATTTTATTAAACTATTTCAACTGTTCTTGTCTACTTTGTTTATTACAAACAGCTGAAAAATTGTACATTTTGCCAATAAGCCTAATATGCAATGGGAGTTGAATAATTTTGATTGCAACTGTAGCATGTCGAAAAAAGTCATAGTATAGCATGTCGAAAAAGTCAGTGTAGCATGTCGAAAAAGTCATAGTATAGCATGTCGAAAAAGTCAGTGTAGCATGTCGAAAAAGTCATAGTATAGCATGGTGAAAAAGTCATAGTATAGCATGTCGAAAAAGTCAGTGTAGCATGTTGAAAAAGTCATAGTATAGCATGTCGAAAAAGTCAGTGTAGCATGTTGAAAAAGTCATAGTATAGCATGTCGAAAAAGTCATAGTGTAGCATGTCGAAAAAGTCATAGTATAGCATGGTGAAAAAGTCATAGTATAGCATGTCGAAAAAGTCAGAGTAGCATGTTGAAAAAGTCAGTGTAGCATGTCGAAAAAGTCATAGTGTAGCATGTCGAAAAAGTCAGTGTAGCATGTCGAAAAAGTCATAGTATAGCATGGTGAAAAAGTCAGTGTAGCATGTCGAAAAAGTCAGTGTAGCATGTTGAAAAAGTCATAGTATAGCATGGTGAAAAAGTCATAGTATAGCATGTCGAAAAAGTCAGTGTAGCATGTCGAAAAAGTCATAGTATAGCATGGTGAAAAAGTCATAGTATAGCATGTCGAAAAAGTCAGTGTAGCATGTTGAAAAAGTCATAGTATAGCATGTCGAAAAAGTCAGTGTAGCATGTTGAAAAAGTCATAGTATAGCATGGTGAAAAAGTCATAGTATAGCATGTCGAAAAAGTCAGTGTAGCATGTTGAAAAAGTCATAGTATAGCATGGTGAAAAAGTCATAGTATAGCATGTCGAAAAAGTCAGTGTAGCATATTGAAAAAGTCATAGTATAGCATGTCAAAAAAGTCAGTGTAGCATGTCGAAAAAGTCATAGTATAGCATGGTGAAAAAGTCAGTGTAGCATGTTGAAAAAGTCATAGTATAGCATGGTGAAAAAGTCATAGTATAGCATGTCGAAAAAGTCAGTGTAGCATGTTGAAAAAGTCATAGTATAGCATGGTGAAAAAGTCATAGTATAGCATGTCAAAAAAGTCAGTGTAGCATGTCGAAAAAGTCATAGAATAGTATGTCAAAAAAAGTCATAGTTTATCATCAATTCAAGTTTTATATCTGAGTGTGTACACGTGTGTGCTTACAGTTGTGGTGGCTCTTTGTGACGCTGTCTGAGTCCAGGGCGTGGTAAAAGTCGTAGACTGAACGACCCAGCAGATCCTCAGGAGTGTAACCCATCAACTCTGTTACCCTGTAACACAAACACACACACACACACACACACACATTTAATAATGCACAGGATTTCATGTTTTTAATCTTAACTTCTCTCTTCTATCATGCATTGCTCAAAAGACAAATCCTGCACTTCAAAAGGCTTCACACACGATTTGGAAATCAAACAGAGAGGTGAACAGTCTTCCAAAAATAAGAACTCTTCACCTCCCTGTGTTTCTGGGAACAACTAATCTCTTTCCGTCACTCTCATCACGAGTTCTCTTTGTTAATAAGGATTTTGTTGCTGGCTTACGTCATTTTAAAAATTCCTTTTCCCCTTTTATTAAAAAAAAAAAACATTCTGGTTCCTCCTTAACGTTCAGGTACATTACCTTTTTTGTCATTTAGAAAATAAATGGTTTTAGGCTTAACACCAAACATAGCTGAAGTGCTTTATTCACTCTCAGAGGAGAGTCTCTTCCCAACAAACTGTGCTGTGAGAACATAATCCAAACCAACAACAGGAAATGACCCCTGAACACAAGGTTTAATAAGAGTCCACAGAGGGTGAACTGGGACAGAGAGTGCAGACAAATTCGTCATGCTTAGCCTAAATTAGAGGCTTGAATGTGATTTTATTCGACTTCTCCAGCCACCAAAATCTTCCAGCCTCGCAGGATGAAAGTTTACCAAATAGATCTTGAGTAAGGGAGTTGTGTGCGGCTATAACACGAGTTCGGGTTGGCTTGTAAACAAAGAAACAAAAAAACAATACCATTGTGTTTTATTGTAAATTTTAACCTGTGATTGCACAAAAGACCTGTCTTACCTCCTACAGATGTTTTACCAAACTGTGCAAATTATGTTTCTGCTGCTGATGGTGGTAACTGAAAAGAACTTCCACTGATACTCCTTGGTAACTGGAACAGCCACCGATGGTTTTCGGGAAAAATAAGAGCTATTCTCTTTATGTTATGGTTGTGCGAAGGTTGACACACTTCCTTTGTGCCGTAAATGGAGCCCTCATTTTCCTGGAGGATCATACCCAGTGGCCGACAGAACTGCACAGTGAAAGCGATGCTAATAGGAAACCAATATAAATGCAGATGGCGTCTTTATTCTATAGCTATTACATTGTGCATTCAGCAATGACTCCATAATGACACGTACGTATCTACATCTGCTTTAAACCAGGGTTGTATTGAGCCACGACAAAATGTAGCAAAATGCTGACTTAAACAGAAACAGCGGCACGTTGAACATCCTGTTGTGTAACGTAAGAGCTCTGCCTTTAAATACAGCAAGTTTTAATTGGATTCAATTCAAAGGGGCTTCATCAGAGTGTCTACAGGTGTAAACAAATTAAATTAAAGACTTTTAAGACCTTTTTAAAATGAGTTTAAATAAAATTTAAGACCAAATTTGTGATGAAAAAACACACCAAAAGCGAAAATATACTCTTTCCAGGGAAACGCATTGATGTCAGTTCAAAATAAACAGTAAAAATGACCCTGACGATACTTTCTGTGCTTATGGCTCTGCATGTGAGACTCCACCTCCCTGATCCCCATTTTACCACATTTGAAACACCTTGGACATACGGCGCAGTTTGCTTCATAAACATTTCCAGGCCCTGGCTTTAATCACAACGAGTAATTGTTTTTACTCTTTTAATCTATTTGTCCCTACACTTGCATTTTCCCATTTTTCCATAGCTTGCATGTCCTAGTTTAACGATGCAGATGCATTGCGTCATCTAGGAGCATTGAGCACATATAGATGTTGTGTCAAAGAATAAAAATGACATCGGTGATGTGACTAAAAAACATTTAAGACCCCTTCAATCCGAATTTAAGACACTTTAATACTTTTTAAGGCCTTTTTTTTTTTTGTATACATGTATTTAACACATTTTAAAACGTTAAGGACCTGTGGCCACCCTGTTTCATGGCATAAGAAAAACTGTATGTTTAATAAGTAAAGATCTACCAGAATTTGGTTTGTATACACGTCGCTGCTGATTGGGTACACCTCTGACACATCCACCGAATGAGAAGCCCATTGCACACAGTTTCACACTGTTTCAAGGAATCAACCTGGACACCATAGCAAAATGGCGCCCACCGTTTTCAGATTGAAGGCACCCCAGCAGTCTAACATTAAATCTATGACTTGTTTTAATTTTCCCCCACATCACACCAATGGCTATTTTTAAAGAGGACAAACATTAGACTTAAAATGAGCTCTCCAGGGTGGCCGCTGGTTAAGTGGTTGGAGCTGATGTCCCATATATGAAGGCAATGCCCCTGTCACAGCAGCCGCGGGTTTGGTTCCTGCCTGCGGCTGCTGTGCTCTATGCCCTCTCTCCCACCCGTCACACATAGACTGTCCTAGGTGAAAGCAAATTAAAAAAAATCTTAAATAAAATAAAATTAACTCTCTGTCCACATTTTTACTACTTAATAATTTAACATCATGTTAATATTTCTTTAAACCTAACTGCCAAAAGATCATTGAACACATACAAATATTTGCAGCATAAAATAGAGAATGTTTCTCTATAAAAATTTCTCTGCACACCATCATTTTTTGTATGATTTTCTTATCATGACATTATTTATTATCTATGATTGATAACATTTTTCTGTAACTCTCGCAGTTATCTCCATTATCTGTCAGGAGATGTGAATCTGTAAATAATGATTTGTTGTATGGATTAGTGATGAGAGTGACTGGGAGAAAGAGGAGAGACAGAGAAGCCTCGGGGTGCAGAGACTCTTGTCCTCTGATCACATAACACTGACAGATGCAGGCCTCAGACTGGAGGGAGGAAGGGTAGAGTAAATGAAAGAGAGAGGAAGTAATGTGGACAAAACCAGGTGTGAAAGGAGGCAGTGAGAGGAAGATACTAGGGGAGAAAGTGAATAAAGAACAGGAGCAAAGAAAGGAATGTTTGGAGGGATTAAGAGATGAGGAAGACACGGAGCCAGAGGAAAATTTTGGCTCTGTACGTTTCTGCAAACCACAGGTATGACGTACGAGCTGACTTCAGGAGGTGGAGGGTATGGTGGATGGTGTGGGCTAGACGCCTAGGTGTCACATGACCACGAGAGTTATCGCTGCATTTCCAGCTGCTTCTTTAGCCACAAACGTGGGTGTTTTCTAGCAACCTGTTGCTGTGTAAAGAAACACAAGTTTCAACTGCTACATAACGACATACAAATGTAAGGTATCTGTGGTTTGCAGAAATCTACAATGCCAACATTTATCCTGGCGATTGGGATGGAGGAAGGAGGTAGACGGAGAGGAGAGGAGAGGAGAGCTGGAGTGAAAAAAGAAAGAAAACAAAATCATATCCAAGACTGGTTGCAACAAAAGCATCAAATTATAATAGCGATGGTAATGACGGTGATGATTGCCGGCTGAAAACCCAAATACAAACACTCCTACCAACACATGACCCTTTCCCCCTCTGTACTGCCTTCTCTTTTTCCTTCACGGGCCTGACTGTCTCTTTCTCTCTGCCTTCCTTTTTTCAATTAATACATTAAAAGAAACACTTGCATGGACGACTCTTTTCTAATCGCATTTCATGTAAATTCAAGACACATATCATTTCATTTCATAAGATATTTGTTTGTCATTTTTATAGACTGTAAAAATCACGGACGTAGCCTCCATGACATCACCTATTGGTTTGTGGACTCCTGTTTCAAATTTTTGGCATTTTTAGCATCGCCATTTTGGATTTTAGATGTGACTCTGACTGTGGTGATGCCTCAAAGCAGCCCCGCTTTTTAACTGCGCGTAATTTTAAGCCTGTATTAAATGTAAATGGATGAGTTATATTAAAATTCACCCCCCTGTACAGTTAGCATGAATGTTGAAATTAGCTTTAAGACCAAAACTGTTATTTTGTACTATGAACGTGCTGTAAGGTTGGGCAATTTAACATGTGGGTCCATAGGGATTGACTAGCTTCTGGAGCCAGCCTCAAGTGGCCATTAGAGGAACTGCACTTTTTGGCACTAATGCATTGGCTTCATTTTACTGCTTGGTTCTTTTAAGTGTAACAGTATCTTCTTGTTGTTATTGCCAGGGTCACCTATCAAGTCCTTTAATGTTTGTGTTTCATCGGATAATAAATTATGAGTTACACGAATAACCTTGTTTATTGTATTCATAACATCCTGTCCTGTAAGATGACAAAAAGTTAAAAAGCAGATGGAGTCATTTTAATAGTCACATCATATACAATGAATAAACTGGACTTTTTCTGAGTTTTAAACAAGTCGTGAGAACCTAAGGTTTTGGACAACTTCTGGACGATGGCGCTCATTGAGAGGTTGAGAGATTTTTTCTTTCCCTCCTTCCCTGCTCCCTCTCTGTACTCGATCTGTCAAACTGCCAGACATGAGCTGAACAAACTTTCTGTCCTCCTGTCCCTAATGAGTCAGAGTCCCTGCTGAGCCAGGAGGGCGACCCACCTACAATAAACTCATTTGCGTAATTGGAGAGAAGATTTGGGCGGCTATCAAACTGCACCAATAAGCAGAGAAAGAGAAAGGGTGCTTGATGGCTGCTGTGCGTGTAATGGAGTTGGCGTCGTCATCGAGGTCACACAGATGATGACGCAAGTGTACTCGGGTATGGGATGATATTACTGACGTGACAGCTGAGCAACAGGGGAATGGGCAAAGGGGTGGGGATCGCACTCAGGCACTTTACAGATCACTTATAACTAATATGAAAACACCTTCAATGACAACTTTGAAACAGTGGAATTTGTTTGTGGGCTTGTTCACTCTCGTCTCAACAATCACAAACACTTGGAACAGTCTGATGATGTCGTGATGGCATCTTATTAAAGTATTAATGTTTCATCTCTGGCTTACATTTCCCACTGACGGCCCGGCCAAGTTAAACTGACTCAGTCAACACACTGCAATCAGTCAGAGAGTCTTGTGTGTGAGTGTGTGTTGCACGTCAAGGACTGTGTTTTAACTGGCAGCTGTCCACAACATGAAGCCGTTCTATTGAACTCTACTGACGTTCTTTAAAGACTTGTAAGTGCAGTAATTATTTTTCTATTAAGTCGTTTTTCAAGTGTATTTTCTGGGTTCAGGCTCTAAAATGTGGTGATTTATTTTGCACTTGTTTCATATGGCTGTAAAATGAGTGCTGTGTTTTTTATTAATTCTAAAACATCATTTTAGGCTCTAACTGTAATTTCTGACATTTTACAGAGTAAATTATTGATGAGTAATCCGAACAAAAAAAATTAATCAAGATTTATCAAAGATAATTATAATGGTCTGTAAGGCCTCTGTGACTTCATATTGAGCTCTCATGCACAGTTTATGCATAATTTAATGATCTGAAAGGGAAAAAACAAAACAAATGAGAACTGCCACCTCGTGGTTGCATGCTGCCACAAACTTGTCCAGTTACAGTTTACATCCATGTCTGTCCAGACTCCCATGTAGCCATGACAACTGACAACGTTTAAAATATGGATGTTACTGAAAAGAAGCTACAAATTCTGAAACATGGATGCTTCACAAACATCTTCCCCCCGACAGCACAGATCTATACAATCAGCACAGCACCGATTCAGTATCTGACCAAATGTCTCCCCCTCTGTTCCTGAGATATGACGCTGAGTAATGGCCAGAAAAGTGTTTTTGCAGAACATTATGATGTCACAGTGAAGTTGACCTTCGGGATATAAATGTCATCACCTCATCATTTTATCCTTTTAGACATTTTCTGAAATTTTGTCATGATTAGTGGATGAATTCTTGAGTTATGGCCAAAAAGGTGTTTTGTGAGGTCACAGTGACCTCTGACTTTTGACCTCTAAATCTAATCAGCTTATTCTTGAGTCCATGTGGACGTTGGTGCCAAATTTGAAAAAATTCCCTCAAAGCCTTCTTGAAATTTTGCGTTTACAAAAATGAGATACAAGAATAAGACACATGCAAGGTCACAATGACCAAACGAAATCTAATCAGTTCATTCTTGACTCCATGTGGACATTAGTGCCAAATTTGAGGAAATTCCCTCAAGGCCTTCTTGAGGTTTTGTGTTTACAAGAACGAGACACATGCAAGGTCACAATGACCTTTGACCAACGAAATCTAATCAGTTCATTCTTGACTCCATGTGGATGTTAGTGCCAAATTTGAGGAAACTTCCTCAAGACCCTCTTGAGATCTGCATTCATGAGAATGAGACGGATATACGTACAGGCAAATGGACATTCTGAAAACATAATGCCTCTGACCACGGCCTACATGAGGGATAACAAGTACCTTCAGCCAGCTCATTGATGATAAGCAAATCTGTTGTTTAGGTAATTCTTAAATCACGTCAAGAAACATTATGTGGGGTTTTCTCACTTTCCGTCATGTCAGCTGACCCCACACTGTGTGCACCCCGCTGTGTGTGACTGTGTGCGTCTACCTCTCGTCACAGTAGGTGAACTTCATGTCCATGCTGTGCCTGCTCAGGAAGGTCTTGCTGTCCAGCGGTATGTCGATGTTTGATGGGTGTGCGATGGGTTCACACATCAGGACAGCGCAGGTGAGCGGAGGCTCTTTGAAGCCGCACAGCACTCGTGGAGGGCAGCTGTTGTACATCTTCAGGTGACCGGTGCAATGCAGCACCTGGAGGGAGCAGCAGGAACTTACAGTGTGGCAGTGAAGCTGAAGGTCACAGGACGGACGGCTGGCGTCTTGTGTGTTCTCTGTCCCTAGCAGCTGATACTGACGTGACGTTTTAATTGTAAAGATCTTTTTCTGTTGTATGTATTTATTTTATGTTTCGATGGTGGTTTTTTACTTATCTGGGGAGCGCATAAGAAATTTTACTTGTTGGGAGATCATTAACAGGACAGGAAAAATAAAAAGGATATTTCTATAACACAAAATTATGTCTATTCATTTTGCCTTCTCTTTTAAATTACTTGATCATTTCACCTCCTCAGGCCTCTTATTCAAATAAATCAGTAAATCAGTCTGAGAAGGACAAAACACTTGTGTGTGTGATGTGTTTCTCTTATCACCCTGTGTTCATGAGGTGCAGATGTTGCAGGCATGCTAACTTGTAGCTGCTGCAGCTCTCTTACCTTCCAGCTGGCTGACTTGAGGTTGACGGTGCGTCCTCTGTTGGTCACCGTGCATTTCATCCTCATGAAGAAATCTCGCTCTGTACTCAGCTCTTTGCCTTTTTTACCAAAGCCGCTGCCTGAAAAGACAATATTAGGTTCAGTTGTAGGTTGAGTTGTAACATCCCAAATGTGGGCTCTGAGATAGAAGAGTTGAACTCATTTTGACAAAGTATTAAAGTTAATAAAATTATGTTAAACTTTCAAGAGTGAAACTGCGCTTCATCACATGTAATGCAGGACAAATTAAAAGGCATGTTTTTTCTAGTGTCAGTGCTTCAACAATCAACATATCTGTAACACTTGAAGGAACAGTGTGTTAGATTCAGGGGGTTTAGTGACATCTAGTGGTGAGGATTGCAGATTGCAACCAGCTGAAACTTCTCCTGGTTCTAATTCCTTCAGTGTTTGGGAGGTTTTTACCCCAAAACCTGTTTCCCCCCGGCAATATTTTTGCAAGCGCACCGTTGCTGGCACCGCCCAGAAAGATTGTGATTGGTTGAAAGAAATAAAAAAAGCCGGAGCGTTTTTTTCTCCAATGTTAAAGTGAGAGTCGGCCCAGCCAGACCTTTCTTTTCTTGAGAAAGGTCTGGTGAGCGAGACTACTCCTCACCTAAACAAATTGACCCAATGAGCTAAACTGTTAAAAAAAACATCAGTGTTTTTATGATGCTCTCGTCACAGAGGGGCTCTTAACTACAGTGGCCGACACAAAAATGCAAAAGGACCTATCTAGAGCCAGAGTTTAGTGTGTCTGTTCTGGACTACTGTAGAAACATGGTGGTGCAACTCATCTCCACAGATAAGGACCTGTCTTTAAAACTTTCATTTCTATGACACACATGAAACCTTTAATGCTCTTATCTTTTCAGTCACAGCAAAAAACAACAATGAACGTGTTA